>NC_132911.1:67615815-68215815 GCF_047675955.1 Chlorocebus sabaeus | reverse complement strand
GGTCTCGGGGATTCCCAACACATTAATCTCTTTACTTATTAAAGATTTATTTACATTTCTTATTTCTTCTTGAGTCAGTTTCACTACTTGTGTCTTTCTAGGAACTTGTTCATTTAATCCAAATTAACCAATTTGTTGGCGTGTAATTATTAATAGTATTCCCTTCTAATTCTTGTATTTCTGTAAGGTCAGTAATGATGTCCCCTCTTTCATACCTGTTTTTAGTAATCTGAGTCTTTTATATTTTTTTCTTGGTAATTCCAAATAAGATTGGTCAATTTTGTTGATCTTTTTCCAAGTATGAACTTATGGTTTCATTTACTTTCTGTATGGTTTTTCTATTCTGTAGTTTATTAATTTACACTCTAATCTTCATTATGTTTTCTCTTCTGCTTGTTTTCAGCTTGCTTTTTCAGTGTTTTAAGGTGAAAAGTTATGTTATCAATTTGAGATCTTTCTTCTTTTCAATATGGGAATTTAGCTATAAATATTTTCCCTCAGCACTGCTTTCACTGCATCCCATAAGTTTTGGTATATTGTGTCTTTATTTTAATTACTATCAAATTATTTTAAAATTTTGTTCATGATTCATTCTTTGACTAATTGGTTGATTAATAGATTATTACTTAATTTCTCCATCTTTGTTATTTTTTAAATTTATTTTTGATATTGATTTATGATTTTATCTCCTTGTGGCCAGAACACATATTTTGTTTGATTTCAATTATTTTGAATTTACTTAGGCTTGTTCATGACTAGTGTTTGTTTTGTTTTGGAAATTCTTTTTGTGATCTTGAGAGGAATGTGTATTCTGCCTAGTTTTTCTGTTCATAATTAAAAGTAAGGTATTGATGGCTTCAGCTATTATTGGTAAATTGTCTGTCCTCCTTTCAGTTCTGTTAGCTTTTGTTTCATGTGTTTGGGGCTCAGTTATTAGGTACATATGTATTTATAATTATTATACCTTCTTGGATTATATCACACTTATCAGTAATATTTTTGTTTTAAAGTCTGTTTTGTTGAATATTAGCATAGCCATTTCAGCCTTATTATGGTCGCTGTTTGCATAATATACATTTTGCCATTTTTCTTATTCAACCTATTTTTGCCTTAGAATCCAAAATATGTCTCCTGTAGATAGCATATAGTTGGATGTTCTTTTTTTGTTTATGCCGTCTAATAACCTCTGTCTTTTGATTGTATTGTTTAATCCATTCACTTTTAATGTTACTATTAATATATTCAGTTTTATGTCTTCCCTTCTGGTTTCCTTTTGTACCCTATATGTTGTTTCATTTTTATTTTTCTGTTTCTCCCTTACTGCTTTCTTTTTAAGTTCATATAGTTAGTGTAATATTTCAATTCTGCTAATGACTTTTTTTAACTTTTTTTGGGGGGGGTTATTGTCTTAGTGGTTGCTCTAGGACTTACCATATACATCATAACATATCAAATCTACTTCATATTTGTACTAACTTAATTTCAGTGAGATATGAGGATGTTACTTCTATATGGCTCTGTTCACTCTTCTCCCTTTTTGCTTTTATTGTTACATGTATAACATGCATATTTGTTATAAATCCAGCAAAACATTTTCATAATAATTATTTTAAATAATTTTATGAAGGTGCTGAATAATGAAGAGAGAGGAGATATATATATATATATATGAACATATATATATTTATCTATCCATCTATCTATCTATAGAGAGAAGTTTGTCATATTAGCCTTCTTATTTAACATTTCTGTTGCCTCCATTTGTTCCTATGGATTCATATTATTTTCTGGTATCATTTTCTTATTTCAATGCAGCTTTTCTCCCATTTACCTCCTCTGTGTTTTATGGCCAAATATACTACATTACCAGTATAGCTATACATTATATAGTATATGATATAAGTATATATAATAATATAACTATGTTATAGGCCCAATGATGCAATTACATATTCTTTTGTGAAATTGCTTTTAAAATCAACTATGTGATGAAGGAAGAAGAAATATTCATTTATATATCTTTAGTCATTACATAATAAGCTTTCTTACTGCTCTTGAATTGTTTTGGTATGGATTTGAGTTACTACCCGGTATTACTTGCTTTTGGTCTGAAGCATTTCCTCTAACATTTATTGTAATATCAGTAGGCTAGCAATGAATGATCTCAGTTTTTGTTTATGTGGGCACGTCTTTATTTCAACTTCATTTTAGAAAATAGATTATTGGTTGATCCTTCCAGCACTTTGAATATGTCATCCTACTGCTGCCTTCTGGATTCCATTGTTTCTGTTCATCATACACGGTTCCTTTGTATGTGACACTTTTTCTTTTGCTGCTTTCAAATGTTTCTTTTTATCTTTTAATTCTTTTACTATGATATTTCTGGGTATAGATATCTTTATTTTTATTTTAATTCTAAGTTCATTGAGATTCTTGAATGTAGATAAAATTTTTCATCATATTTGGGAAGTTTTCAGCAATTTTTTTTTGAAAATATCTTTATGCTCCTTTCTGTCTCTCTCCTCCCCATCTTACATTCCCATGACACATATGTTGGTGTTCATTTTTTAAATCCTGTTTTCTCTTTTTTTCAAATTGCAGAATTTTTATAAAATTATCTTCAAGTTAGTTGATTTTATTGCCAGTTTAAATCTACTGGTGAATCCCTTTACGTAATTTTTAAATTTTAGTCACATTACTTTCAACTCCATAATTTCTTTTTGGTTCTTTCTATATTTCTTCCTCTTTATTGATATTCCCTATTTCCTGAGACATTGTCATCATACTTTCCTTTACTTCTTTAAGCATGCTTTCTTTTAGTTCTTTGAACATATTTATAATAACTTATTTGATGACTTTGTCTGTTAAGTCTGTCATCTGGACCCTCTCCCAGGCAATTTTTGTGGTCTTTTGTTTCGTGTACAAGTCACATTTTTTTTATTTCTTTGGCTGTCTTATAATTTTTGGTACTATGCCATAACAACTCTATGTACCGTTACTCCTACATTTCCAGGGCTTTTTATTGTTTGTTTGTTTCTTTACTATCCTGGACTATTTTAGTAAGTCTACTTTCCCCACAGTGGGAAACCACTGATGTCACACTTCAGAAAGTGCAGTGGTGGGCATATGCAAAGTAACCCTAAAATGACAGTTGTTTTACCAGGGCTCTCCTACACTTTCTATTCCTTGTTCACCTCCAGATACCAGGTTGCACTAATTGCCAGTTAATCGTGCTATTATTTTTGACAATGACCTGGGGAATAAGCATCCCCATGATTCAATCTTATTTGAGTGCTTTTGCAGGAATATTTTTGAAGCCAATCTTTGAGGTTTATTCTGACCTTAGAAGAGCTCCTCATACCTTTCTCTTTTTATAGTTCTCTCTGATAAACTAGCTGACTTGCGGTTTAGCTTGTTGTTTTCATCGGGCTACTAGCCCCCTCTTATTATTTACCACCAAAATCTCCATTATTTTTAAAGTGACTTTGACTTGAGCTTGAATTCCCTCATGGGAAATCTTTGTAGCTCTCTGTATTATGGCCTACCTCTCTTCCTGGGAAAAATCTCTGAGTGGCTACTCCAGAACTGAGGGTGGAGACAGTGGTTTGTTCTCTCAGAATGACATCCCTGCTTTTTTAGTGGGGCGCTGATCAAGGGAAGCAGCCTCTTGTCTTTCCCATTTGCTTCTCCCCATGTGGACTCTTCTCCCTACAAGCAAATTGGAGTGAATGTGATAAGGACTCCACTGTGGTCAGCCTGCTATATTTGGTATAGATCTTCTGCCCTACCATTGAGGGCTACATAAAGATTCATTGATCTCTCAGATGCAGTCATCTAAAATTTAACCTCTGCAACATGGAGATGGGGACAGTGAGAAATGCCAGTGTCCTGTTCCTCCTAGGGAGATACCATAGCCCTTGACTAGGATCATGGAAGTACTGTCTCCTTGGCCATATCTTCTCAGAGTAAAGCTTTTCTCATCGGAAGCCTGATCTGCGGAAGGAGACAAAAAGGGTCAGATCAGGGCTTAAGAGCCACAGACTCACTGTGTTTTACCAGTCTACAAATCTACTCTTCTTAGCAGATTTTTGTGACTAAGCATTTCTTAATTTGTAGTATGTCCCAGGAAAACTAGATATTAAAATGTATTGTGTATAATTTTTACCAATTATTATTGTTTCACTAGGGAATGGGTCTGCAGAGCTTTTTTCACCAAAATTCCAGAAAGTCATTCCTCAGTGTTACAAAACTTGAACTGGCATATTTTTAATTGAAGAAGTATAATATAAGAGAGATTAAACAATACCTGAATAACCTTGGCAAATTATTTAACCTCAGTTTGACCAACCATAAAATGCAGATAATAATTTCTATATTATAATATATTTTATGAATCAAAAATGAGATTATGCATTTAAACATTTAGTCTAGTACCTTGACTAACTGTAAAATGCAGATAATTATATATTATAATGTATTTTATGAATCAAAAATGAGATTGTGCATTTAAATATTTAGTCTAGTACCTTTCACACTGCAAATACTTTAAAATGTTATTGAGCAACTGAAAAATTTGGAATACAGTAGGTGCCTTCATTGCTGTTAATCATTGCTACTCCTAGATCAATTTCTCTTCGTCTCTTACCATCATCATTTTGTATTTTATATCATTAGATTATACAATGTCACTTTTTATAGTGGTCATCTTTTTAACACAGCATCTATATTATTTAATCCTTTAAGATTTTAGATCCTGGATCACTGTCACTCTCTCTAACATTACTTTTTAAATAATTCTTAGTGACTCCAATATCCATACAGATACACTTTGCAACGCTTTGACCCTCAATTTCTTGACCTCTTCTCTTCAATGATTTTGTTCCCTTCCCTACCTCAACCCTCTTCATACTTAGTCCCTTGACGTTTTAGTTTTCAGTAGCAACACTACCATAATCTCATCTTCAAACAAGCATCTTTCTGACTCTGGCCTCCTACCTTCTGGGTCACAACCTTTATTATTCTAACTTGAACATTCCTCAACCCCACCTAGACATAATTAGCATCAACCTTGCCAGCTTCATACTGTCCCTCATCTCCTTATACCTTTTATTTCCTCTTTATTTACCATGAATTCCATATTCAATTATTATAAGTATAAGCTTTCCCCTGGGTATGTCATCAGCTCCCATGCTTCTCTCTTGCTTCACCATCTTTTTCTAGTGAAACTACAACTTTAGTTAAGTAAATCTTTCTGCTATATGACTGCACCTGTACAGTTCAGGATATTTGGGGATACTAAGAAAAACACACAGTCATGGAAATTGGTCTCACCTTAAATTTATTATCAATAGCTTCAAATAGGTCTATTAATACAATTATATTATATCTTCTTAATCTGTTTTTTCTTCCCCTCTCTTAGATTTTTTTCATAATTTCTTTTTGAAGTTTTGTGACCATTGTCATTAATTTATCTTACCATTCTCTCTTATTGCAATCAGGTTTTTCCCCCACATTCCATTGGAATTACTTTTCTTTAGGTCCCAAAAACATCCATATCACTAATTTCAATGGCCATTTCTCATATTATTGGCTCTATCTGTAACACTGAACATAGTCGATCCCTTACCCCTTCTAGAATCAACTTTTTCCTCTTAATGTCTATTATTTCCTTTATGTTTCTGGCTACTTCTTCTCAGTCACTTTGTCAGTTCCTCCTCATTCACCTGAACTCTAATTTTTACATCTTTTCCCCTTCTACTTATAATGGGAAGAAAGGTCCCATCCCAAATAAAGGAGGACAAGTTTTTCTCCCAAGGTGATACCATTCCCCTGTCATGGTTTTAAATATCATTTCTATGTTTGTGACATCAAACTTTATATTCTGTAACTAAGATCTTCCTCATATTTTCAAAGTGTAATATATCTAACTGTCATATATCCAACTGTCATATATCCAACTGTCTATTCAATGTTCATTTGCCCATCTCCTGTGTAAAGGGTTGTGTCTGAACTCCAACTTAAAAATGTTTCAAACTCAGCTATTGATGTGCGCTTCTCCTGCTCACTTACATATATTTCTTAATGGTGACTACATTCTTCAGTTACTTAGGTAAAAGACTTTGGTGTCAATCTTGATTTCTTTTTCTCATATCTGGTCCATCAACAAATTTTGTCTAGTCTACCTTAATAGATCCAAAATTCAACCCTATGTTGCCACAATTCTCCTGGCTACCGTCATCTTTCTCCTGGATTATTACAATACTACTTTAATTGGTCTCATAACTTCTACACTTGCCCCTGTAGTCTGTACTCAATAATTTATTTAAAATTTTAAGCCCACCCCCAAATTTTGACATACATCTTCTTTGTTTTGTTTTCTCTTTAGCACTCATTTTCCGTCATATTAAATATTTTACTTTTTAAATCATGAAATCATGTTTATTGTCTTTCTCCTTTGATAGCATTCATACTCTACAGGGAGAGGAATTTTTGACTTTTTGATCACTACTCTGTCTTCTGTCTTCAGCGCTTATAAGAATGCCTGGTATATGGCTAGGAATTTGCAAGTTATTGTTGTTGTTGTTGTTGTTGTTGTTGTTCTTCTTCTTCTTCTTCTTCTTCTTCTTCTTTTTGGAATGAATGATTCATGGACTCGAATAAATTTGGGGAAATAGAACAAGAGACAAAGTAAGAGGTAAAATGTTAGGAAATAAGAATTTTTGAGTCATCAGTATAGAGAAGATAATTAAAACATGTAAATGTATACATTTCACAAGAGTTAGATAAGTGTAGAGAAATAATAAGTGTAGACAATAAAGAGAACCACTAAGTTGGTGGGTAGAGAGAAAAAACAGCCCAGTTAGTGAGAGAGAGATACAGATAAAAATTGACAGACAATATCACAGAGACTAAAAATGAGTAGACAAGCTATGTTAAGTGGAGTGGAGAATTTGATGGGGGTCAGAATAAAGAAACTCAATTCCATTAGGGAAATGATTCAATTGAAAAGTTTCAGAGCATTGATGGGTCCATAAATTAGATTATAGGGGTTTAAGAAACTAAGGGATGGGTGATGGGAGCAATGGAGTCTAGAAGTTGGTAGCTTGTTTGAGGATCATAGCTGTAAAATAATGTCAAATTATAGGAGCAGGATTATAATGGAGTAGTGATTTCAAAGTGGAAGACTTTTCAAGATTTGGAAATGCAAACCCATTTAAAAGAGAAATCAAAAGTTTTTTTTAAAAATAAAGTATAAAGAATGAGCACGACTAGGAGCAGTGGCTCACGCCTGTAATCCCAGACTTTGGGAGGCCAAGGCGGGTGGATCATGAGGTCAGAAGATTGAGACCATCATGGCTAACAGGGTGAAGCCCCGTCTCTATTAAAAATGCAAAAAAGTAGCCGGGCGTGGTGGTGGGAACCTGTAGTCCCAGCTACTAGGGAGGCTGAGGCAGGAGAATGGTGTGAACCCGGGAGGCGGAGCTTGCAGTGAGCTGAGGTCCCACCACTGCACTCCAGCCTGGACGACACAGCGAGACCCCATCTCAAAAAAAAAAAAAAAAAAAAAAGAAAAAGAAAAAAAAAAGGACAAGTTTGACTCTGCCAGCAGATAGCTGGCGTGCATGTGACTTAAAGGGAATGATGCGAAGAGTGGACACAGTGAACGAGTGACCAGCGCTCTTAAGAAATTGTTTAAAAATTCACTATGGGAAGAACGTAAGTTAGGTTTTATATAACTATTATGAAACTAATATTTGTGAATTGCTTTTCAACTTTTGTGAAGGCCTGTCTTAGAAATTCCTTAACTCTGCCTCCAAATATCCAACACACATGCTTGACTCTGCAAGTGTAGCATGATTTAACAGCCAGTGCACACCTAATCTAAAGACTCCAAAATTACTCAGACTATGAGTAGATGTTAGTCTCAGGCAACTACAGTGGAAGCTTCATTAATAAAGTGGTGGTGCTCTCCTTTCAGGCGAGCCGCTTCGGGCAAACGCGGCCTCTGACTGTGCCCGAGGCAGGTCTCCAGTCTGAACATAACTGGGGGAAGAGGAACTGCTCGAAAAACCTCCATTTTGCCACTTGTCTTTCTCTGACCTTGTCCCCTTAACCTCTTGATGCCCCAGGTTTTATAACCTGTACTTTAATTTCTTCCTGGCCTATACTAAGAGTTTAATATGTGGGTAATTTTTATGGCACTTAAAATACATATAATTTGAGCACTGCTCATATTGTGGATTAACAGGGAGGATTCCTTAGTTTATGAAAAATAAAATTTAATATTGATGATGGTGATATTAAATGCCCTGATTTACTTCCAAAAATATATTAATTCATTTGTGAGTTCCACTTCAGTAGTGATTTTGATACAAAATTGAATATTATTTCTGGCTGAGTAGAAAAAAGGCTGCTCATTGAAGAGGTCAAGAGTAATATTTTGTGTTAAGACTGATGTTGATTTGGTGTTATTCATTCATTGTTATTACCATTGTTCTGTTGTGTAAATAAAACTGGCCTTTTCCCTTCAGTGTGGTTGTACTGTAGATTTAATTATATTTGAACTTGGGGAAGGGCAGGGAAGCTTATCAGTTTTGAAGAAATTAAAAATGAAATCTAAAAATTTGGAGGTATAAAGCATTGAAGCCTGTTTAAAATTAAGATATTAAAATAGGCTTTTTAATCAACCATTGTTTTACTAACAGATTCAAACTATTAATAGCATTAAACAGAACTGCACTTCCTGTATAAAATTATCATATGTCAGCATGGCTGCATAGTATGAAACTGACCAATGAAATGATGTGTACTTAATTGAAGAGAAAAAAATTCAGATTTCTGAGTAGGATATAGAAATAGCTTTTTGGTCAGCTACATTATCCGGCATGATCTCAAATTACATAATATGTTAATGCCCATTTTTCCATTGAAAGATCATTCTATTAAAGGTATTTTGGGCAAATCACGGGTGGCTCACACCTGTAATCCCAGCATTTTGGGAGGCCGAGATGGGTGGATCACCTGAGGTCAGGAGTTTGAGACTAGCCTGAATAACATGGGGAAACCCTGTCTCTACTAAAAATACAAAAATTAGCCAGGCGTGGTGGCAGGCGCCTGTAATCCCAGCTACTTGGGAGTTGAAGCAGGAGAATCGCTGGAACCTGTGAGGCAGAGGTTGCAGTGAGCCGAGATTGTGCCACTGCACTCCAGCCTGGGCAGCACAGTGAGACTCCTTCTCAAAAAAATAAAAATAAATAAGTAAATAAACACATTTTGGCTTTAATTAATTAAAACTCTGTGTGTGTGTGTGTGTGGTAGTTTTCCTGAGTCTTTTAGCTCATTTATCTGTATCCACACTGTGGGATTTCCACGCAGAAAATGATATAAATGTAGGGTGTTTTTTTTTTTCACTTAAACATCTATGTTCAATATTTGGTACTTATACATTAAGCACAGTTTGTTCATTAATAACTATTTGCCTCCCTTTCTAATTACAGAATATTTGTGCAGAGTGAGAAGTCATTACTTATAACCTTTGGACAATTTAGTTAGGCATTATAAATCTTAATTATTTCATAATATGGGGAAGTAATTATGAATGAAGAAAGAAATGTTTATTTTAAATTAGAGGTATTCTTTTTTGTCACTTTTTTATCTAAACAAAATGATTTTTAAAGTAATTTTAGTTTGGATTGATTTGTATTGTAGTGTACAGCTAATAAAGGAATTTATGTTTTGGATCAAAAAGTGAGGAATCTATATGCATTAATAGAAATAATGATGTCCAGTTGATTATTCAAATTTGCCTTAATCTGTACTTTTGTATATTTCTATAAAACTGAAAAGACAGTTGGACTATCAGTTATGATACACATTATGATTAGTATCAAGAGAATTCTACTGTTTTCTGTTAAAATAAGCTAGAAAGTTTTAATCCAAGTAATTAATACTACTTTTCGTTCATCAATAGTTCAGTGTCTACAATTGATTTTTCTTTTAAAATCATGCCTATGTTATTTTTCAACAAATTTGATGTAAAGAAATAAAATCTAGAATTTAAAAAATGAAACATCTGCCCATCTGTCCCATCCCCACACAATTGTTCAAATTGACAAGCCGGATTCTGCAAGACCTTATTCCAGTAAATGTGGGTCTCTGTGCATTTCCAAATGACCATAAAGTCATACTGACATTTTAGTACTATTTTTATATTGCCTTCCTCATAGATGAAATATGGTATTTTCTTTAAAAAAAAAAAAAAAAGAGACCTCACTGAGTCACATGATTGGTTGCTATAGGGCTTTTCTTTTAAAGACTTATCTGACAATGCACGATAGGAGATTGCATAGATGATAATCATATTTTTCTCCTTTATAATATAAAACTTGTTTAGTAAAGTACATTTTTAAAATGGGGATAGTAGGTCATGAGCAGTACGGGTTTTCAAAAATAGCTAGAGCATAGGTAATTGTGATTCTCTTTTGAAAAAGCAATAATATGGCTGCCAGAAGGCTTCTGAAAATGTCTGGTATAAATTCCAGCCTCTGACCACATGACTGAGTCTAAAATGAGCAAGGGGAAAATTTCTTCCATGTTAACATTTTTTTCTGCTTCAACCAAACTCACCCTGCTGGGGTATCTCATGTATGCAATTTTATAAACAGGGAAGAATTTCAGAGTCCATGCCACAACTCGGAGATAAAATGTTCAGACTATGATTTCAATATCTTGCAGGCACATACACATGCTTTACTTTTCAACATGCATATGAAATGGCTACATGTAGAAAGCCGTATAACCATGGTGATTGCTGGGATAAATGAATACTGAATGTAGGAATTGTCACTGTGACATGTTTTATACTACCTACATGTTAAAAATCCTTTTATGCCAATAATTTGCATAACATGCTTAGACAAGCATATGTTGTCCCTCAATTTCTTAAAAGAAATGACCTAACTTAATAGTGCAGCAAGAAATTTATTCATATTTTATTATACAGAGTTAGGGTGAGCTATCAATGATCCCACACTAAATAAAACAAAAAAGACAGAAATAAGGAACATAGGGACATTTAATCTGACAGTTCAGCAAAGACAATTAGATATATATGTGTGTGTATACATATAGCATTTTTCAGAATTTATTATTATGAATATCTTTCACTTTCTGTTTTTTAAGGAAAACTTAATCCTAGATGTTCAAAATATTGTTTGAATATTTAATATAACAGTACTCATCTGATATTTACAGGTATATGATTTTAGTACTAATATTAATCCAAGTTTTGGTAACTTGTCGAGCACAATTGTTTTCTAATATGCACAAACCAATTGTCAAATCTGAAGAAAAAACAGGCTTTGGAGATCCTTGCATACATTTTTAACAACTGATAATTTATTAAAATAGGTGATGCAATGGTGACTTCAACCTTGACCCTTGGCTATATATATTTTATACTTCACCTATTAGCTAGCTACTTTTATTCTAAATAGCATCCTCTAAAATGTAAGCATGTTATTTTAATGGCCTACTCCAGTACAAAATGCATTGTGGAAAGAAATGACTTCTGCATAGCAGCACTAGTGTGCTACACTGAAACCATAACACAGTTTAAAAATAACACAGCAGACTTCATATTCTTGCAGAATTCATGTGTAATAGAACTACTGCATTTACCTTTATATTATATTTACTGTTTAGCCAAATTACACTATAAAAGCGCCATTTATCAACATTAGTTTGAAATTATACACTACTTTATTTGAAGAAGTGTAGAAAACACAAATAAAAGCTTGGATCAGATATAGAAGAATCAGTGTCATTACTTAACAGAATGAAATATCATGGGGATGAGAAGGTTGACCTAGATATCTTGCTTTTGCCAGGGGATTTCTATATAACTCACTTAAGAAGTAAGTCATGAAATACGGTGCGGTAATTTTGTGTTTTATAATTTTTTTATCTGATATTTCAAGCTGGTTTCTTACCTGCAAAGGTTTTGGGTCAGGTAGATTGTTGTGAGGATTAAAATGACAGAAAATGTTTGTAAAGCACCCAGTTGCTTAAAACACAGTGAGTTTAAATAAATGTTAAGCCCTTTTCCCCTTCACCATTGCAGATTTATTTTGACTCTTATAACTGCAATACCTGTAATATTTGGGTTTAATTCAACTGTTCTACATTTTGTATGAATTCTCCACTTATTTGAATGAAGCTTCTGACTGTGAACTAAAGCTCCTCAGTGGACTTCCTGTTTCCTGAGTAAGAGCAGTCACCTGGGTAAAGACAAATGAGTGATCTTGCTTTTCCCCTCCACTTTGGAAGTGAGCAGCAGCGCCCCCAGTCTCCCCACCGTATCCCTCCTTGCTCTATCCAGATCCTTTGTATGAATCAAACTCATCTCTGGGGTCAGGGAGCTAAGAAAAGATTCATAAAATTGAATCACAGTTGTAGGGAAGAAAAGATCTTTCTGAATAGCTGTTCTCAAAGGGCTGAGGTAGGTATTACCTGGTTTCAAATGTCCTAGGCTGTGCTCAGTCCATCTTATGCCCCCATGTTAAACTAACAGATGTCATCCTTGGGAACCATGACATGGTGGTAGTTCTTTGGCAAAGCTGCAGGTAAATCAATGGAAGGTACTTCCTTTAGTACCTATCATAGTATCTCACTAACAGTTTTTTCTTTATTGTAAGAAAGAAAAAAAGAGCACGAAAGATACTTTATACGATCTATACTAGTAAATTAATCTTAATTATTTTCCTCCTTTGTTTTAGTAGAGATAGAAAATAACTGGTTGGATTGAAATGGTGATCTGCTTAGGATCAGCTATAGTGTGGTAGCACAAATGCTGGGCTGAGAGCGAGGCTCCTGGGTTCTGGTTTAACCACTGCCCAACTTACTTCGTGTAAAGCAAGTTGCTCGCACTTTTTGAAACTGTTTTTGGCCTACAAAATGGGGGGAAAGGCATTTTTAATTGCCCAGAACAGTGCCTGTCACATAAAATGTGTTAAAGTGGAGGATGAGGTATTATATTAACTCAAAACAACAATCTAGGTTCTTTTAACACTCCTACTACAGAAACTCACATACACTGTATATACTTTCTATATATACATACACATACACACATACATGCACTTGAATATTATAATACTGCATTGTACCCTCCTTTTGTTGCAGTGACAATGGTATGCATGGCTATCTTCCCATGCCATTAAATATTATTTTGTTTGAATTTCAATATAATATTTTATAATACCATACACTGTAACTTAATTAGTCATATATAAATGAACATGTAAACTGTTTTTAAATTTTCAGTTTTATGAACAATGCTGCAATAACATTATTGCGTCTTTTTTCATTTTGATTGTTTATTGTTTGTCTGATTTTGTCATATAGAATTTGGATGCATTCAAATTTATCCACCGTTTTTTTTTTTTTTTTTTTTTTTTTGAGACGGAGTTTCTCTCTGTTGCCCCAGGCTGGAGTACAGTGGGGAGATCTCAGCTCACTGCAAGCTCCGCCTCCCAGGTTCATGCCATTTCCTGCCTCAGCCTCCCGAGTAGCTGGGACTACAGGTGCCCACCACCACGCCCGGCTAATTTTTTGTATTTTCAGTAGAGACAGGGTTTCACCATGTTAGCCAAGATGGTCTCGATCTTCTGACCTCGTGATCCACCTTCCTTGGCCTCCCAAAGTTCTGGGATTATGGGAGTGAGCCACCGCGCCCGGCCAATTTATCCACTTTTTTGTTTCCAGTTTTTATGACATGGTTAGAAAAGCTTCCCCTAGACTCAGTTTATAAATGTTTTAGGCATTGTTACCTATGAGTAAATTCATGATTTCACTCATTCAAAAGGAATTATTACTATTATGTTCTTGTTGTTATTGTTGTTAAGTGTAACTAATCAGGTAGAAATTGTTTTTCCTAAATGGCTAACCAATTTTTCTAATATAGGGATCAAATAACCTATTTTCCCACTAATTGGAATGCTTTTATTTATCATTTAGTTTATTTTTAGATTGTCTATTATATTAATTTGATTGGCAATGTTTGCAGGTATTATGAATAAAATCATTACTCATCAATCACTAACACAGGGATTTGACGTTTGACAAAGAAAATCCCCAGATAAAAGTATGATAGGAAATAGGAATGTCTGGAGAGTTAGGTGGGAACAATAAGAGACGGGAAAAGATGAAGATGAAGAAAAACACATACAGATGAATGGCATTGCAATTCCAAAGGGGGTTGGAAGCCGTGTGTGTGTGTGTGCGCGCGCACACACGCGTGTTTGTGTGTGTATTGATTTTTACTTCTTCATTCAGTATTGTGTTGGATTATTCCAGCACTTGGATTTAAATCGGGAAGTTACAAAAGTACGAACAGGTATGGGCTTGATGGCACCAGGAAGAGTCTAGGTAGAATGATGGCCTATGAGGTTGAGGCTGGTTGCAAAAGGACATAAAGCCAGGAGAATATTGATAGATCAAGAAATGAATTAAGGATGTCAAGAAAGTGTGAACAGTGATGAAATTTAAGAGGACATTAAATGTATCTTAGAGAGTAAAAGAACTGAGTAGGTAGAGTTGTGGTCAGAGATGAGGATATTGAAGCTGTGACTGTGATGAGTATAATAAATCCAATGTTCTCTTCTTTGTGCTGCCTATTTTTACATAAGAAAATTATCAAAGAGGTGAGATACAAGTTGGATAAAATGAGGTAACAGAAAACTTTATGGACAGAGAAAATGTAAAATTCTACTATAATGAGGGAGGAAAAAGTTAAAAAGAAAGGAGGGCAAATTTTTAAAAAATACAGTCTTATTAGGATTGGGAGTGTGAGGCAATATATTTAATAGAAAAAGAAGAAGGGCAAGTGTTTTGGAAAAAAAGGCAAGTGAATCTGATCTAAAATATGGAGCAGAATCATTGATGATGTGGCAGGAGGAGAAAGAGAAAAATGGCATAAATATTTGAAGGGAGTTCTCCAAGTTCAATTAAATGCTTAGGCAGGTCCCCAAATTAAATTAGATGCCAAGAAATAATTGGCAAGCAAAGTGTAGTAATTAAGTGCCACAGGGCTAGGAACGAGGCCGAGCCTTGCCCCATTCTGCCACCTCTTAGTGGTCCTGTTCACCATTCTGTAATGGGAAACTTAGCAAATGAAACAAACAGATCACAGTCCAAAATGGCACACAAAAGATAACTGAAACCAGATGCTAAGGATAAACACAACTGTGGCTAGAGACATAGATTCCAAGGGCAGCTCTGCATTGGCCAAATGGGAATTTACACTCTTGTATAAACAACATGCCAGGCTCCTGGGGTCCAGCATGAATGAAGGAAGATGCAGTGTTCATGGAGAAAGAAAAGCTGGCTGTAAGTTAATAAGCTCTGAGTGCCCTTCAAATAAAGATATGCATGGATTTGTAGCCTGGGTAATAGCCAGAGTTTCAAGCTTCTAATACAATTTCTAGCATACAGACACTGGGCTCACATTGCAGCCATGGCCATAGCACTACGATACTAATGGTATGGGCTGACTGGAATCTCAGATTAGAATGGAAAAACCATAATTTTGAAATATCTAAGAGCTCCCAGCAAGGTTCCAACATTATTCAGTGTCTGTAAATTACGTGTGTGTGTGTGTGTGTGTGTGTGTGTGTGTAGAGAGAGAGAAAGAGTCATTTTATAATTTATGTGTATTTTGACTTGGCTGTTCTAATAGTGGTTAAATTAGTGGAGATAATCCCACCTCCAAATAATTCATTTCGATGTTTTGTATGGGTGGATTTAAATAGTAGAGTAGCCTTTCTGGTGGAAAGTTGAGGAGGCCTTCTAAAACACGGCACTTGGCAGAGGGAAGTAACTTTGATTTTATTTGTTTTTTAGATCTGAGTATCTGAAAGACACATTTCATTACTTCACTTCTAATGGATAATATTAGCTTTTTCTGTGTATTGGGGGTGGGCGGAAAGCAAGGGGAACATAGTTGCTACCTAAAACATTTCAGGAATCATGAACTGGTTGGTCTAAGGAAGTACATTTGTGAAATATTGTGCTATTATTCTCCCTTAATAAAGAAGGAAGTTCTGCCATTTGGGGCAATGTGGATGAACCTGGAGGACATTGAGGTAGGTGAAGTAAACCAAGCACAGAAAGACAAATCTGCATAATTTCACTTTTATGTGAAATCTAAAAAATCAAACTCATAGAAGTAGAGAGCAGAATGATGGTTGCTAGAGGCTGAGGGGTGGGAGAGAAAATGGGGGAATCACTGGTTAAAGGTTATAAAGTTTCAAATAGATGGGGAAAATTACATTTTGAGATCTATTGCATAGCAGGGTAACCATAGTGAATAATAAATAATGCATATTTCAAAATAACTAAATTTCAAATGTCTTACCACAAAAATTGATAGGTAAGCAAGCTGATACATATATAAATATGTTAATCATTTTGATTTAATTATTTCACATTGTTTACACATATCAAGACATCACATTGTATCCCATAAAAATATGTAATTATGATTTGTCCATTAAACATAATGTCTACTTTTAAAAAGTAGACATTCAGAAATTACTTTTATTTACTATTAAAAACCTGTAGAGGATCCAAAGGAAGCCCTTTGCATCACAATTATAAAATAGAATGTATTTTTATTGAATTCATCTTCTTTAGACAAATTTTTACATTCATTGATACAGCATCCATTACATTAAGTAGATCCAGGGGGGCGATCCCCAATTTAGGGATGTGCAAGTGAATCCAGAAAGCTCTCGAATGAACTGTCCAAAGAAGGACAACTCCTGGCAGAGCTGGCGCCAGAGACCTGCTGCTGGTTTAAACATCTTTCTAACTTGCCTCCATTTTATGCTCTTTAGACTCCCAAAGCCAAAATGGTCACCAGAATATAATCCTTCAATTAAGCAGATTGGACTAATACAAAATTATAAAAATTATAATTTGAGATTGCTAAATACTTCACAAATCTTCTTGCTAAATCACCAGTAACATACTAAATTTCAGGTTGTAGCCTTAAGTGTCATTAACTGGATTGCAGAGAAGCAAAGAAAGCAGAAAAGTTTTCCATTTTTATAACTGACAGCAAAGAATACAAGTAATACACTTTGTATAAAAATTACTTTTGAATGGCATTATGTGTTAGAGAATTTTGCCTGAATAAAGAAATTATCTGTGAAATGGGGATAAAGCCTATAACTGCTTTGCTTCACATGAAGTGAGGATTAATGAATAACCCTGACAGACTGCTCTAAACTGATTGGGAAAGACATGAAAGAGGAATACAGGGTATTGTCAATACACCAGGATTAATAGAGAAAGAGATTTTTGTCCAGGAGGAAATGTTAATTCATTTATAAATTAAGTGGTGAATCCATAAGGTACTTACATGTGTTCTCCATTTGAACCACATCCTAAGTTATCAGGGTAAAGCAGTTTTATTTTATCTCCAGAGAAACAAATAATACAGAAATTTAAATTTCAGCATTAGAGATTAAGACTAGATATTTTAAAAACTCATTACTTCACAATCTGCTAATTTATAATTTGTAATAGTTCAACCATTAATGGAGTGAGCTTTAACATAAACTTGTCTTTTAGAAAAAAGACTTCTGAATTAGATTAATAAAGTATACAAAATTGCTCTATTACTCTAGAAGGAAATATTTATCTTGCTTAAACATTCAGGCTGGTTTTAAGTAGCTTAATAGTACCTACTGGCTACAAATAATAATCTTCCAAATGATTTTCCTAATAATCTATGCACATTTGCAGAATGCCTTCTGTACAACATTGTATTTACTAATATTTTTGTTACTGTTTATAATTGAAAGTCATTCAATAGCTTTTTAATTTTTTAATGATAAATTTCAAATTTTATAGTATTCAAACTTGTTTTTCTCCCACGAACTAAGTTTTCCCATGACATGTCTCATAACTGCTCCCTTTTCTTCCAGCCTTTCTTTGTGGCCTTATTCTAGGCTTTCATGATTTGTCACCTGGAATACTGCAACTCTTCTATGTCATTGAATTTCTATGGCAAGGATAAATGCTCTCTCTCCTTCTGAATGTCCATCAGCACCCGTTGTTGCCATGATGGTCTTTGGAAATGGCATCTGGTATTGCCACCTTATTGTTTAAAATCTTTTAATGATTCCCTATTGCCTATAGAATAGAGTCTGATACTCTAATTACATCTGTTAAAAGAAAAACTTTAGACCAATTAAATTTAACAAAATTCATTTGGGCAAAGAACCGTTCATGAACTATACGGCACTCAGAACCAGGAAAGATTCAGAGAGCTCCACCCAGCAGTGTGGGCAGGCAGTATTTATAAACAGAAAAAAGAAAGTACCCTAGAAAAACAAGTTGATTGGTTACAGCTGGGTGTTTACCTTGTAGGGATGTGGTCTGGTCAGTCGGCACCCTGTGATTGAATGAATCTCAGCTGCTGTGATTGGCTGAGACTCAGCTATTTGTTACGAGAATATACTCTTTAGTAGGCTGCAGTCTGTTAACATACTAAGTTAGGTTGCAGCTTGTTACATAGGGATTCAAAGTACAAAGGCATCTTTGGGCCAAATTTTAACTTACTTTAGCACATTATATGTGATTCTTTATGCCTCAACTTAATGTCCTTGCACATCTTCTCCTCCTAGCCCTAGATTCCACTCATAAAGCCTGCACTCAGGTTGGTACATTTTTCCTGGAGCCTTCCCCCTTCATTTTTCATGCCTCTGTATCTTTTTTTTTTGTGCTGGTCATTCTCCCAGAAAATCCTTTTACTACTATCCCAGTCCTTCCTATAACAGGTGAACATCTATTCAAGCTCTACCATTTATATATTAACTTTCTCAACCATTGCTCTGTATGCACACCTACTAAAATCTGTAAACATATTAATCAATAATAATAAAGGTGTCAAATGTGTATTGAATACTTTTACTTAACACTTCATGGAATATCTATTTTGGAGTCACTACAATCATATGAGAATGATACCTATTAGCTCCTTTCCCCATTGCATGTCCTCAAGGCTTAGAGAGATTAGGTACCATGTTCAAGGTAATTGAGCTAGTAAGAGAAGGAGCTAATTCAGATCATACTCCACTATTGAGTCTTCCAATGGCACTCATTTGTTTTAGGTCTATTTTCCCCTTTTACAAAGGAAACTCTGAGAACAGAAACAATGCCTTTTTATTATCATTAGCACCCAGTGCTGGTTGTTAGAAGAAATATAAGAATAATCAAATAGTAATACGAGCTACTCAGAGATGTAGCAATATTATTAGTAATGCGGTTGTAAGATTTGGCATTATGTTCATCCTTTCTATGTTGAAACATGAAATGGTTTCCTACTGACCTGTAAATTTTCGTTGTAATAAATGCCAAGTACATGTACTCCCTGTTTCTTTGTTTGTTTGTTTTGTTTTTTATTTTCCAACTGCCTCTTCTTTGGTAAAATAACTCTTGTTTTGGCAAAGATATGAAGGACCACTTCAGAGCAGGCCTCAAACATGAGTATTAGTTAGAATAAGCTAATGACAATTATTTTTTCTTTGCTGGCGATTAGTTTGTGAATGAGATGTACAATTCTAGCAGGAAGGACCAGTATTTCAGGTTCTGGGAAGGATTTCTCACTCTTAATAAGAGGTATAAAAAGGGAAACCTCTCTCTCTTCTGGTCTTTGGATGTGTGCAATGATGTATTTCCTGGTGTCAGGTTCAAGTCCTAGCTGAGGTCTGAAGGGAGTGAGTGGATAGCTAAAAAAACACTCAGTGGGGGTGTAGGTAGGTGAAATATAGCTTTATTCAGCAGTTCTCTTATCAGCATCTCACTCACACTAGTCTGCCTTGTCTTGGCTGCTTGAGCTGGCAGCTCCCATGCACAGATACACGGCCTCTTCTCTTTTACCTTCAGGGTCAGCAGCTTAACTCTTTCTCTCTTTGGGCAAAAGCTGGTTCCTGGCTCCCTGCTGCCCCTCTGACAGTCATTCTTCCTTAGAGGGGCCAGTAGCTTTACACTTTCTCTCTCTGGGCACCAGTGCCTGCACAAGAGCACCTGTACAATGTCAAGTCATGTCAAGCCGAGCCCTGTGCACAGTGTCAGCAGGGCAATTATACATTTTACAGACAATAGTGTCTCAGAGCCAAGCATGAACTTACACAAACAAGTTCTATAACAAGTAGAGGTGTGCTCCCTGAGTCACGCAGGCCTGATGTCTGCCTCGGCCTATCCTTGACCAAAGCACAACCATGTATCTTACCCTGGTGCTACTATAATTGTATATGACCACAGAGGGAGCAGGCTCTTTGGTAAGTATGGCAAAGAAGGGAGAAGAAAAGAATGTGAGCTCTTATCATGGCTAAGGTACTGAACTAGTTAATTCTGGAATTGTTTCATCTCCAGACCTGTTATGATATCAGATAATAACTGTTATTTTCTGTATATGTTACTTAATATTTTGTAATTGTTGACTTTCAGAAGTTTTGTTCTTATATGCCTTGGTTGGTGCAGTTTTTTGATGTTTAACCTATATGGTGTTCACAGGTGGATATATTTGTTGTTGATATATGAGTTGTGCTTGATGTATTTCATCACCTTTGGAAAACTCTTGGCTATTTTCTTTTCAAATATTCTTTTTGGCATACTTTCTATCTTCTCTCCTTCTGTAACTCCAATTATTTATGTTACACTGTTTACTATTGTCTCAAAGATCTCAGATAATCTGTTCTATTTTTATTTCTTTTTGAGTTTTAGTTTGGATAATTTCCATTGACTTGTTTTCAAGTTCACTGATTTTTTTTTTTTAATTTCTGTGTCCAATGTACTGATAAATCCATCAAATGAATCATTCATTTTTTGATATTGTTACTTTCTATTCTACCTTTTCATTTGGCTCTTTATTACTATTATTTTCATGATGTTGATGAAATTATCTCTCTGTTTACTTATGTTGTCCATTTTTTCTACTTTCATTATGATATTTTTAAAGTCTCTGCCTGATAATTCCAATCTTTATTTTATTTCTGGATCTGCTTCTATTTATGATAGGTCATGTTTTCTTTCTTTTTTATATGCATCATAATCTTTTTATTGCATTCAAGATATTATGTCTAAAATAACAGTAGAGACTGGGATAAATAATAGTAAAACTCAGAAGAAGGTGGGCTCATTTTTCTCTCAGGCCATTAGGGTGGAAAGCTGAGCCAATGTAATCCAGAAATGAGTTAAGGCTGCTGTCTCTAGTTTGATTCCATTCACCAATGGTTTCACGTGATGTGAGGTCAAAATTAGGACCTTCTTTTCAGCCAGGCTGGAGATCTGAGCACTCAGAGACTGTAGATACCCCTTTGTGCTTTACAGTCCACTACCAGCTTTCAATCCATGGGCAATCTAATCCTACTTGTAGGGGGCTCCTGCCTGGTAAATATGCTAGGTATTCTCTGCTTGCCAGTACTGCCCTTAGCTTCCTGTGCCTTGGGAGACTTATTTCCACCTGCTACTACATAGCCAGCTCAGCAGGGCTGAAGTGGTAGACTTGGTGAAGGCCTGGAGAGTTCATGAAGGATTTCTCTCATTTCTCTGGTCCTGCCTCCAGGTTTGGTAGGCCCTGCATACTTGGGCATCAGGAGGTGATTTCTCCCAGATTTCTTGCCCCTCCAGCAGGTTTGTCAGCCCTTGCTTACTATTTTATGGGAGATACAATTGCCTACCCTGCCCTCAGCCCTCACCAGGCCCCCAGCCCTATTCAGTTTTCTGGTGGCACTTAATGCATGCCTATAGGACAGAGTTGGAGGGTGGGTGCAATTTCTGTATGTGGCTACTGTCCACTAGATCCTGTCATGCCTCTCCTTAGTGGCCTTACAAATTTCTAAAAATTTCAGTAATCTTGTTTTGCTCCTGTCCTTCACTCCTCATTGTTCATCCAAAAATGAAAGTGATTGTGAATTTTTGTATTCATTTATTCTCTCCTAGGAAGAGTTTGTCATTTTTCTAGATTCTTGTTATTTAGGTTTCTTTGCTTCCTCAGCTCTGTGATGGTTTAATACAAGAACACCGCAGCTATGATTAAATAGATTATCTGGCTTATTCTCATTGTCAAGATGGAAGCAACACTATCCTGACACTGTCTTTGTCCTAAGTGGAAGCATAAGTCTCTTTACTACACTTTTAATGGAGGTTTCTGGAACTTGCAGTTGAATCTATCCCAATCTGATGTATACTGTATTTGAAATTATTGTTGGGGATGAGCAAACCACAGATTATATATTTTTTGCTGATATATAATGTGCCTATATTTTGTTGTAGAAAATATAATAAATACAAAAAAGTCACCAAGAGGAAAATAAAAATTACTCATAATCACTTTTCATGAAGATAAACATGAACATTAATGCCATTTTTAATATATCTTTTTAAATTTCTCTATAATATGTATCTATTTGTATAGTTAAAATATGCAGCTTTATAAACTGCTTTCTATTTATGTAAGATATCATTTTCTGTTATTAAATGTTCTAAAAGTGTGAAATTTAATGCTGTATATTAGAAGGAGACATCAAAAAGTTTGTGGAAAAATGGAATTAAAAGATAAAAATACCATCCTGGGCAATATAGTGAGATCTCATCTCTGAAAAAAATCAAAAGGTTAGCTGGACATGATGGTGTGCACCTGTGGTAACAGCTATTTGGGAGGCTTAGGCAGGAGGGTCACTTGAGCTCGGGAGGGTCAAGGTTGCCATGAGGTGTGATTGCACCACTGCTCTCCAGCCTAGGTGGCAGAATGATCCCCTGTCTCAAATATATATTTGATATATATCATTTATATATATTATAAAAATATATTATATATAATATATATAAAAACATATGTATAATATAAACTTTATTTCTCAATATAAGCTCCATCAAGGTCAAGACACTTTTCTAAGTGATAATACCAGCCATTTAGTCCACACTTAAATAACTGAGCATTCTGGAAATTAAACCATGTCAATGTAGTCTTTTTTACATTATTAACTGAGGAAAATTGGGTGCCCTTTAAAGACATTTTAACACAAGGAAACAAAACAATGCCACAAGAAGCCAAATCAGGACTTTAAGGTGGAGGCCTAAGACTTTCCCATCAAAGATCTCACAAAATTGCCTTTGTTTGATGAGAGGATTGAGCAGGAGCACTGTTGTGGTGAAGAAGGACCCTCTAGTAGAGCTTTCCTGGGGGGCTTACTGCTGAAGCTTTGGTAACTTTCTCAAAAAACTCTCATAATAAGATGTTATTGTTCTTTGGCCCTCCAGAAATGTCTTGAGCATCCAAAAAATAAAAAACTATTGCCATGAACTTTGCTCTTGACCAGTCTACTTTGGCTTTGACTGGACCACTGCCACCTCTTGGTTGCTATTGCTTTGATAGTGCTTTGTCTTCAGGTTCATGCTGGTAAAGTCATGTTTCACCTACTGTGATAATTCATTGAGTAATGCTCCAGGATCTTGATTCCAGTTGTTAAAAGTTTCCATTGAAAGCCCTGCTGTTTTCTGCAGCTGGTCTGTGTGCAATGGCTTTGGCACTCATTGAGTGGAAAGTTTGCTCGACTTTAATATTTCAGTCAGAATTGTGTAAGCTGACCCAATTGAAAGGTCTGTGGTATTGGCTATTGGTTCTGCTGTTTATTGCTGGTCCTCTTCAATTAGGGCACAAACAAGATTAATTTTTTTTCCTGACAGATCGATGTGGATGGTCTGCTGCTGCAGGCTTCATCTAAACATCATCTTGTCTTTTCTTAAAATGATTTATCTATTTGTAAACTACTGATTACTTTGGTGCATTGTCCCTATAAACTTGGTGTCTTACTCTTCTAAGTGCCTCAAACTAGATTCTGTTCAGGCATGTTATAACAGTGAATGAAAGTTTATTTTGGTGCAAAAAATGTTGAAATTTTGTATAGTTTTTTATAAAATACACATTTTCTATGAACTTTTTGGAAATTCCTTGTATTTTATGATATTCAAAACCATTTAACTGATTATATATTATTGAGCATTCTTAATTTTTCTGATTTCTCACCATGACACGTAATCTGATGATTATATTCAGGAAAAATGAAATTTGCTGTAGGCCAAACAGCTGATTAGAGGGTAATCCTGCACTATGTGTAAGCTCAATACCATTGTCCTTCACTCAACCATGTGCTACCTGCAGTGGAGCAATAGGAAGATCACAGGTCAAAGGAAAAAGGAAGGTCAGGGAGTTTATTATGACAGAAATCAGGACCCAGGGTGTAAATTGTCCAGGACTCAGGAAGAGCCTAAATTAGAGAACTCGAGTCATGCAAGGATCTGGCTAGGTGTTATGATGACCTCTAAATATTTCCTGACCAAGCATAAAGTGGATCTAACAGGTCATCTGCTTACACTCTCAGTGCACTTTCACTGACATCATCTGCCTCTCTCGTCCAGTGCTCACCTTACAACGCCTACTTCCTTAGTAGAGTGAAAACTTAATCTCCTTTTTTCATCCCTGCTCTCGATGCCTTAATTTAGGATCTCACCATATCTATTTTTGATTCCTACAAAAGCATCTTTACTGTATTTTCTGCCTTTGGCCTGGTCCCCATCCAATTTCTCTTATCACATCATTTCCCCTAATTTTAATCCTGTAGCGTCTTTATAGATTTTAGTAAAAACTCAAACCCCTTAGCTCAATAAACAAGGCTCTCTATGATCTTGTCTCTGCCTACCATTTTAGCTACATAATTTGCCAATATCCAACATAGACTCGATTACAGTGAACTAGGTTTCCAACACACATGCTTTATTTCTTTATGCACTTGCCCATTCTGTTTTCTACACCTAGAGTGTTCTCCATCTCCTCCACAAGCTGTTGTTCTTGTTAATTTCAACCTGTCTTTTGAAACACAGCTTCAGTTTCACTTTGATTGGAAATATTGATTGCCCATTAAATTAATAAAAGTTCTTTACTCTGCCTTCCAGTATATTCTCTTCGTATACTTATTATAGCACAAATTACAGCATGATGTAATTTCCAGTTTTGGTTTTGTTTGTGTAAAAATGTTTTTATTTTGACCTTATAGTCCCAGGATTTTGCACAGAGCCAGGCTCTTAGTCATTCCTTAATCAATGCTCATAAGAATGCTATAAAAATGGTAAGATATTAATCAGAGAAAAAAGGGGAAAAGTATAATTAACCAATCACCCAGCCCCACTTTTCTCCTCCCAAAACTGTCCACATATCAGTGAGAGGCTCCACTATCATTCACAAGATTATTAGGACCAAAAGTCGAAAAGTCATCATTGATATGTTTCTTACCTTCATACTTATCATTCATCTTCAATCATCAAGTCTTATTGGTCAAACTGTATTCTGACTGTAACCACTTCTCACACTTCCATCATTGCCATCCTACACCAAGGTATTATTATCTTGTTTTTCCTGTATTTCATTTGGTTTTATAACTAGTCTGGCTTTTTCATTACTCTAACCTTCTCACAATAGTGTGTTCTCCACGCAGCAACCAGAGAGCACTTTAAGAGATGGAAATGCCAAAGCTCTCCCTGCAGCTTCACCATCCCACTTTAGATAAAATCTAGAGTCCTTGGCATGGCTGACAAGGTCCCGAATCATTGGCAGCTGACCCTGTCCCTGGGTGTCATGGTACCCATTTCCCCTACATGTAACCCAGTCCACTCCTAATGGCCTTCATGCAGCTCCTCTATACATGCTAATCATGTTCCTACCTCAGGGACTTTGCATCAGCTGTGCCCATGGCTGAAATGCTCCTCTTCACACTATTCAGGGTGAACAAATAGTACCTCTTCAGTGAGCCATCTTTAAAGGTTGTTTTACAGCAGCCCCATGCTACCCTTGGTATCTGTCTCCAATCCCCTAATCTTCCTTTATGTTCTTTTGTGTCACCATCACTAGAGATCGTATCACATATACACTTTATTCACTTGTTTATTTTCTGATTTTTCACTATAGCATACATTCCTTAAGTCCACACACTGTCTTGTTTGCTCTTGTACCCTAGTGATAATTTTTTATTGAATATATAAATTAAGAGATAATAGTCCAGACTCTAGTGTTTTCTGTATTCTACTTTATAGAGGACCCTATGGACTTTTATGAACATGACTAGAAATACATGTTTCATTACAATGTATTCACTCAGATACTTATAACTGATAGATGTGTCTCACAAAATTGTAGTTGCATTTACTATGTAAAGTTGTTTTTAAATTTTCTGTTCTATTATATTTTTCATAGAATTAATTTTATTAATTTTGTGTTATAATCATGGCCAACTACCTATGGTTGTGCAGGCTATCTTCTGTCAAGGGGGATATATCTGGATATATGTATTAGATATGTATGTAAAAGTAAGAATGTATACATACATATTTGAAAGTACTTACTACATTAAATGTATTTTTAAGAGTAATAATAAAATAAAAATTGAACAAAGTATTTCCTGGTAATTATGAACTTGCTTTTCTATTAAACCAATAATTTCATTTGAAATATTGACTTGGCCTTAGGAAATTTTTAGTTTTAAAAATTCAGGTTAATCATAAAAATTAGTTAAAACTAAGAATAATTAAACACAATATCTTGTATGTAAGGAAAATATTAAAAAATGGAAACAATGTTTATGTTTTTGTTAAGAAGTATATGTGAGAAAATCTTAAAAGTAAATGTAAAAATAAAAGAGTCATTCTCTTGAGTTGTAAACTGAGTTATTTTATTTAGGAGTTCAGGTCCTGGAGGAAAGAACTGGTTGTACCCTTCTTGGGAAATTTTCCTTAGAATTGAAGTGTGGTGGAACAAGGAGCACACATTTAGGAGCTCTTGACAGAGCTGCACTGATGAAGCAGGGACAGAAAAGTTGGAATAAGGTCAAGGGATTATTTCTGTATCCTTTATTTTAAGCCTGTAAATTTCACTTTGATTTGTCATGTTCATTCATCTTGTTGCATTTCTCAGGCAGAACACTGGGGAACAGCAAAGAGAATTTTATTTATATAAATTAATGTGCTAATTAGCTGCAGTCTCACGGCTCTTGGAAAATTGCCATTTCATTTTATTGCACATTAAAGATTGGATGTCTCAACCCTTGTATGCCTTTGGAAATGAAGGAAAAAACCCTACTAAAAATTTGTGCCACCCCAAAGGGAAATATTAAACTCTGTGTGCCTCATGCACAGTGTATAAGTGCTTCTTAGTAGCCTATATTTTACTATTTGTGCTTTTAGCCCAGAATGTCTGCTTTTTAGAAATATAGAGTTCTATTTTATTAAATCAATTACTAACCATGTTTATATATACATTTTGATGTACCTAGAAAGATTAGTATGCCAATAAACAAATGAATCATATAAAAATTCACAAAATGTGAATCCCAAAGGCTGGAATATTTTAAATTTGGGGATGTCAGTCCATAGGGGATATGTTCCAGGAGGTTGTATTCTCATCTGGGATCTACTAGTGGCGAGCTGAACAACTTCTTCTAGATTTTTCTTCATTTTGATGATTGCACGATGAATGAAATTCACCTCCTTGTTTCAGAATAATATATATAATTATATATAGAATTATGTGGCATTATATATAATATATATGACATATATATAAAATATATATAATACATACATATATATACACATATATATATATATATTTTGTGTGTGTGTGAGACAGAGTCTTTCTCTGTCGCCCAGGCTGGAAGGCAGTAGTGCAGTCACAGCTCACTGCAGCCTCAACTTCCTGGGCTCAAGCAATTCTCCTACCACAGCCACCTGAGTAACAGAGACTACATGCATGTGCCACTATGCCTGGCTAATTTTTCAGTTGTTTTGTGGAGGCAGGTTTTGCTTTGTTGCCCAGTGTCGAACTCCTGGGCTCAAGTGATCCTTCTGCCTTGGTCTCCCAAAGTGTTAGGCTTACAGGCATGATTCACTGCACCTAACTAGAATAATATTTTGGAAATAAATAAAAAGTGTTCTAGCTCTCTTGGAAGACATCTGAACTTTTGTACATTCAACCATATACACATGTTAGATATTCACTACCACCAAAAAGAAAATAAATAAACTAACAAATGTGTGTCTTAGATATTAATCAATGTCACATTGAATACTAAATTGATAAAAACATACTTTTTGTTTCTGTCTATCCTTCTTACTTTTTTTGTTTGTCTTGTGTATTAGTCCATTATCATGCTGCTGATAGAAACATACCCAAGACTGGACCATTTGCGAAAAAAAGAGGTTTAATGGACTTACAGTTCTACATGGCTGGGGAGGCCTCACACTCATGGCAGAAGGCAAGGAGGGGCAAGTCACATTTTATGTAGATGACAGCAGGCAAAAAGAGCTCTTGTGCAGGGAAACTCCCATTTTTAAAACCGTCAAATCTTGTGAACTCATTCATTATCATGAGAACAGCACAGGAAAGACCTGCCCCCATAATTCAATCACCTCCCACTGGGTTCCTCCCATGACATGTGGGAATTATGGGAGTTACAGTTCAAGATGAGATTTGGGTGTCAACACAGTCAAACCATACCATTTTGCGTTTTTGTGGGTTTCTCTTTTTTTCCTATATTTTTTGAGATAAGGTATCACTCTGTCACCCAGGCTAGAGTGCAGTAGCATGAACATGGCTCACTGCAGCCTTGACTTCCCAGGCTCAGCTAATCCTCACATCTCACCCTCCTTCTTTTAAGATGGAAGAGGGTTTGTTTTAATGTACATGTCCTATGACTAGTTTCCACCAAAATGGGCACAGAACTCTCTTTTTAAAAGATAAAGAGTTAGCCTATTGAAGAGTAATCAGAAAGCAGCCCAGTCCTTCTGGAAATTGCTCTACTCCTGATCTCCTACCCGTAGGTATATCCCAGTGACTGCTGAGAAGAATGTCCTCTCTCTCCATTCCATCTCTTAAAACTTGAAGAAATGCTCCTGTTTTAAAATATCTTGGTTCCTTCTTGTGTTTTTCCAGAACATCATAAAAGAACTACAAATTTTAACAATCTTTCTATCTTCTCTAAAATGGAAAGAATACCAAAAAAATTATGAAAAGAATAGACGAAAGAAATGACTGTGGAAAATAGAATAATGAGCATTTCTGTAGGGATAGAGGGTTCTGAGTGAACCCGTAGAATGCACAAGGGGTAGGTAGACCTCCTAGGAAGACTTCTCCCACCTTTCTCCTGCAAAAATAACAAAGCTTTAGAGAGAAGAGGCAAAAATATGAGATAGCATAAACAGTGCTACACCAGACAATGTATTATGTGGCCTCAGCTTTGGTCTTGGCTGTTCTGCAAAAGATTAACTTAAATTCAGGCCAAATTGTTTTATTTCACTGGCATGTCTTCTTTGACCTATACAGTAAGATGATTCAAAAATTCCTCAAACCAATTCTAGTTCCATGATTCTGTAACTATATTTTTATTTTTCAGAGTAGCTATAACCTATTAATAAATCTCAACTTTACATATCAGCCGATACAAAACATCATGAAGAACAATAGTGGAAAAAGTTGCCTGCAATACTGAATGAAGCAGAGTCCTCTGAAAACATTGTATAATAAAAGTAGTAAAATTAACAAGTAGCTTTGTAACTCTTGTAATATTTGTTTTTAAAGTATTGTAGAATTGAATTAGGGAGTTCTCAGTTGCTAATAGCTATGTAAAGTGCATAGCATTATTTCCTAGAATACTGTCCAGAGATGAAAAAATAAAGGAGACCTTACAGAAGTGATAAGCAATAAGCTAACAGCTTTTTAGAAGCTTGTGCATACCATATTCTGTTTTAAGTCTTTTTACTTAGAAGCCAATCAGAAGAACACTATTTGGGAACATCAGCATTAGCTTACTAAACAATGGCATTTGCATCTTGAATTATTCTATTAGATTCTAACCTTGGCACAGCATAACCCTTTTGCTGAAATATTTATAATTGCCTAGTAACATGGGAAATAAACAATTTATTCCTATTATCTGTGTGCATGTTTTGATACAGAAAAAGCAAACTGTGAATGACTGGGTACTAATAAGATCATGGAATGTCCCCAGCTTGTCATAATGGCTAGTAACAAATATTTGCATCAAGCCTTGGTTATCCAGATATTCCTTATGAAAAGTGGCTGAGGGGGTTTGATTTCTCTAACCTTGCAGAATCATTTTATTCTATTGTTCCTGTGATGGATATGTAGGGTAATGTAGTCCAAAACCTTCAGGCAATGCACGAATTGAATATTTGCTATTTGTGTAGCATGTTGTTTCTGAAGTGTCTAATTTGGGAGTGATTTAGTAAATACAATCACCACAAATGTGGTGATGGTTTCTCTTTGGTTTTTGCATGGGGACATTTGAAACAGCATCTCTATCATCCCAATCATTTAAAATAAAATAGGAAAAATATCATAACACTGGTATTTTTTTAGTGGGATAAGAAGCAAAATGTATGCAGTTTTGGCAATAAGGTCACCAAGCTTTCAGGGAAAATAAATAAATAAATAAATAAATAAATAAATAAATAAATAAATGCATGGATTCAAATTGTGAAATAATAAAACCTAAATATTTACATTAATTTTGGTATCACCAGACAGAAAACCTTTCAAATTATTAAAAGATACTGTGAACCCTAAATGACATTGATTAAAAAGATCTCCCAGGTGCAGTGACTCACACCTGTAATCCCAGCACTTTGGAAGGCCAAGACAAGCTCAGGAGTTGGAGACCAGCCTGGGAATCATACTAATGAGAAACCCCATGATCTGAAAAAATACAAAAATTAGCTCGGCACGGTGGTACCTGTAACCCAGCTACTTGGGAGTCTGAGGCAAGAGAATTGCTTGAGCAGGGAGGTAAAAGCTGCAGTGAGCCAAGATGGCACCACTGCACTGCAGCCTGGGTGACAGGAGTGAAACTCTGTCTCAAAAATATATATATAAAATTAAAAAAGATCATCTTTGCAGAGTACATATGTATTGTCATGGATGTTATCTGAAAACCTAAGTATAACATCAAAAGGCAAAGGCCTCATTGCAAGACAGAACTATTTTAATTTAGTGAAGTAATATTGAAAAAATTCACATAATATATCTTTCAGCTGGAAAACATTCATTGAGGAAAATCTATGTTTATGTTAACAGCATAAACGGAATTCCAAATAAGGAAGAACACAATGAACATCCTTAAATGATCTCTGGTTCCCTTAAAGAATTCACTGCTCAGCTTGCCTCTGTGGCCGCCTGCCACCCCCATCACCACCCCCTCTCCCTCCTGGGCAGTGCCACAGTCTGAGAGGGCTGGAGACAAGCCTGCTCTGACTATCGCCTCTACGATCAAGAGGAAACATGGCCTCAAAAAAGTTTTGAATCAGCTCTAGCTAGAAGGTTTCAAAGCTTGACCTATTTTAGTCTTGATTTCTTTTTTATTCTCTTGAGAAAAATTTATCTTTACGTTATCAGAAAAATAAAAATAAAAAGCCTAAATGAGTTCCAAATCTGTTCAGACAATCACCAGCATTGGATTAGCTAACTACAAATAGATCAGGAAAAAGCAATTATGTCCTGTATCTGTCTGTCTATCTATCTATCTATCTATCTATCTATCTATCTATCTATCTATCTAGTTCCAACTGTCCATGGAGCAGGGTGGGGTGTCCTAAACATACTGGTCTGAATAATTCTTCACACTCTACTAATACAAAAGGCTATGAACTGAATAAGGAACTTCACACTTTCAGGTCTTGTTTTTCTCATATACAGAACATGGGGTTAAGCTAAATTATTGCCAAATTCCTTCTTGTTCTGAAAATAACGTATTGGTAAATCACATAACTTTGATAATGTTTGTTGTATAGAAAATCTGAAGGTGTCAAGCTTTGACTGAAATGTTCAGAAAATTCTTAAGCCCCAGATGTAGTAGAAGTGGTTGAAGACATTTTCTTGATGTTCACTTTGAAACCTTTTGTGGTAGGAGATGAAACAACATCTGGCAAGTTACGAATTTTTACAGCAACTCTGTAAAGGTTATCTCCAAATGATATTTGTAGACTCCTCCATTTAAGTAAAATAAAGCAAGAGGGGATTTAAAATGTGTGTTAAAATGCTCCATGTATTTATCTTTCAAAATACCCAAATCTGCACTAAGAAATTGATCCAGGTGAATATATTAGTGAATATGATGATTCCCTGGCCAGTCAGTGACTTACACAATCTACAGACATTTAACTAATTTAAGGAAGTCAGTAGATAAAATGCTTATAATTATATATTGATAAAACTATTATGTCTAAGTTTTTAAAAAACTCTTCTCCTACAATGTGTTGAGATATATACTAGTTCCTTCATGTTTCAAATTTTTTTTAAAAAATAACAATTTATCTCAACAAGACATAATATTTTAACAATCCATTTTCCTATAATTGGAGGTAGATGGAAATGAAACACTATATCTTAGAACGATTTTGTGTAATAATGAAAGTTAATTTAACTGTACCCTTCAATATTTATTCTGATTCGATGTTAACCCCTGAGACCATTCATAGAAGAGATCAAGTTGGCTTATAGTCGTTACATTTACAATTTTATAATAATATGTTCTACGAAAGTAGGTATGTAAAAATAAAACTCCATGAAAACATTTTAGGTACCCACATCAAAAATTTAACACTCAGAGTACTGTTCCCTTCAAATGGTCATCTTAAGCCAATGAGTGAGCATTGATGAAATATTACTGTAAGATACTTTTTGGAATTATTTTCACAATATGTGACATATTCTTCAAACTACAGACTACCATCAAAGGTTGAAGACATTTTCTTTTGAGGATTATTTTGGTTTTAGAAATAATGGGAATGCATTCACAACCAAGTCTAATATATAAATTGAGTAATCCAAACTGGATAATGCAATTTTGGGGGTCTAAATTTGTGATAAAGTACTTTATAGGCAAAATTCGATGAATTGGAACCAAGTGTGAAAGCTCCTTATCTAACAAATGGCAAAATATGGGAGCAAACAGGCAGCTGACTGGGCCTCAGCTACACAATGTTCTGTTGTTTTAGTTTCTAACTGCGCAGCTCATCTTGTTTTTTCTTTCCTCTTTCAAGATATAAATGTGGTAAAAGGAATACAAAGTACTGCCATAGAATATGAGTATGCACACACACACAACGGTAGTCCCTTCTATCCATGGTTTTGCTTTTTATGTTTTCAGTTACCTGAGGCACAGTACAATACTTTGAGAGAGAGAAAGACCACATTCATATAACTCTTATTACAATATATTGTTATAATTGTTCTATTTTATTATTGTTTTTAATCCCTTACTGGGCCTAATTTATAAATTAAATTTTGTTATAAGTATGTATGTAAAGAAAAAAATCCATAATATATATAGGGTTTGGTATCGTCCAAAGTTTCAGGCATCTGTGGAGGTCTTGGATAAGGGAAGACTACTGTATTTAAAATTAGCAAATTAGTATGCATATATGCAAATGAGCATCATCCTTCAAATAAGCTATCTTAGAGCCCAAACATAGAGTTCACCAGTACTACTGTGTTTTTTCAAAACTTCGTTTGAAACTATTGTTTTAGAACCATCTTCTGAATCTGTTCATGAATCACACAAGAAGACTAGTCACATTATTTAATCCAACTTCTCATAATCTTTCTTTTCTTCTTTTCCTTCTTTTTTGAACCACTACCAAGCCATATCACCTACCTCTTCAATATATTGGAACTAAATGATGTCAGTACATCATAACCTCTTTGGAGGTTTGTGAACAGGATGCCCATGAAGAAGGTCACTTTAAAGAGAAGAATGGTCACATAAATGGAACCACTACAGACTCTGAAGGAGATGCTTTTAGATGAAAATGACTTATTTGAAAATGTAAATTTAAGTCTGTTTGTTAGAGATCTCATTACTCTATACTTAAAACGTTTATGCTTTATATAATTCTTAAACCCCAAATCAGGAAACAATTATATGGTGCATGAATGAGATCTGCCAGTCAAATTGCTTGTAGCATCTTAGAAGGAAGTGACTAAGTTAAAAGGGGGTGTTTCAAAGGGATTGAGCATATTAAAAGGGAATGTTTTAAGGGGATTGAGTATATTTTAATAGATTAAGATATGAATTTTAAATTCATATGCAAGTTCCCTTAAAAAGACAAAGATTGTAATTTTTTCAAAGAATCAGTCTCATGTGACAACATGAACATTTCAAAGATTTCTATCATTCTGTGAGTGGTTATGTGAGATATGAAGGAAAGAGGGAAAATGGAAGCATGCCTTAAAATGTTCTGAATCTATGAGGTATGAAAGGTAATTAAATTATCCACAAAATAAAATTTAACTTCGTGGTATGAAATAAATTGGAAAATAACAATTTCCCTTTACACCCCCAAGGAAAACATGAAAGAACATCTTTAGTTTTCACTTTCCTTCAAATCTAGTAGTACTCATTCTTCAATTCGATGATTTGCGGGGAAAGAATGGAAACAATTACTTTTTTATTAAATGAAGAATGAACAGTCTTGTTACTTTATAAAATGAGGGTTGCAATAAAACAGATACTCAAGCTTAGACCTTTCCCCGTATTTGGGCTCGCCTTTCTTTCTTAACTTTGTGTGTCTGGAATGACTGATATCAAGTATATCCTAATTTTAAATAAATAAATACATGCATAATCTTCTTAGCAAGTAGAGATTAGATTAACTTTTTCATATTAAAATAAAGCAGCAAGACAACTGAGAAAGCACCTCTTAGGACATGTTCATTTCAAAAGTGTCATTTAAATCAACCCTACTCTGTTTTGCAAGCCGGGATGTAGAGTGCCATATTTCTAAATATGTACTATGCACTTTATTTAAAAGTAAATTCCACTAAAAATAGTAAAATTAATACTACATTTAGATCTTTAACACGCACATATCACTATATTTTGTCTTTCTAAAGTAATGATAGCAGGATCATTTTATAGTTGAAACGTGAAAAACATTTGACACTTGTAATCAGAGATGACTGCGTGTGTAATTTTAAATACTTCCTGTGTCTGTAATCATTTCTACTTCTCCATAGGCATAAAACTTTCCTACCTATCATTCTCCTCCCTCAGCACGCGCACACTCTCTCTCTCTCTCTCTCTCTCTCTCTCTACAATGTATCCCCAACCTAAGTAACGTAATCAATTTAGAGAAAATAACTGTTCAACTAAATTTAAAAATTAGTCAAATTGCAAAACCTATTACTACGTTTATCTCAAGATATTCCATCCTACTTTTAGCATCAGGTCATTTCTGTCAAGCGGAATGATCAGTAAAAGAGCAGAAAAAAATGTTTGGTCACATGTCAGAAATATCTACCTAATAAAATTAGGAATTTTGTCTTTTTTTTTTTTTTTCATTAAAATGTCCCTAAACACCTGCAAAACCCTATTGATATAAGTAGGACTATTGCTACTTCAGGAAAATTTTTGATAGTGAGAAATTTAGCAAAGAAAGGAAATATTTATGTCACCTGCAACGTTGTTAAGTATCTACCCTGTTTACATGCCTTCTTGCACATTTTCCTCATTATTTCATTTAGCAGTTCATGTGACTTTAGTTCTCGATACATTTTAAGCTGAGTGTATATATATCACACACACAAACATCATCTCAGAATACAAAACAACAAGGTTATCTGCAATGAATATGAATTCATATGTATGTGTTCTTTTTAAATGACATTTGCAAATGGTCACACTGCACATCTATGGTTTGCTCCCGAATAAAAGTAAGATTATAGCATTACCTTTTTAAACCTGCAGATTCTTCTTTCCATAAGCTTTTGCTCCAGCAAATCTCAGCTATTCTTATTGCAGCCCTTTCTCACATGCCCCCAAGTGAGGAACGATTTGCAAGCTTTTGGCAAGACATGTTGTGAAAGCTAAGCTATTTATCTGATAACCATTTTCACCAAACTCAGAGTTCATCTTTATTTTTTGTTCTAAATAACCCACAAAATTGTAAGGAAAAATAATTCAGTGGCAATTATTATCTTACAAAGAAGTATTCATAGTATCTTTCAAATAACAAATATCCTTTTTTGTTTCCTGAAAAGTGATTTAACTAATATTTTCATAAGATGGAGGATCACGTAATATTTATAGTTTTGTTTGAAAAGAGCATGCAGTGAAATTCTAACACACTTTGGAACAAAAGCGCAGAATACCAATTTTTGTATAATTTATTTTATCAATTTTTATAAAATATAAAATCCTAAGAAAAAAAAAGACTAGAAGGAAATATTCTGAAGTGTTTTTGCCTGGTATTGTAGATAATTTATTTTCTTATCACACATTTTTTGCCTACTTTTTGATTATTTTGCACAATGGATTAAAAAAGAAAAACATAATTATAAAGATGTTTTTATTTTTAAAAATTCAGTGGAAACTTTTAAAGTGTATTTATCTGGTGTAAAGCAGGGCAGGCATGAATACTTTTTAAAAATAGATACGCATAAACCTTTAAGAAAATGTATTCTTAACAGATTCAGACAATGGTTTGAATAGAGGTTTAATAATTTGATTGTGTGATTTAGAGTCTCTTAAACTTTTACTTATAAGGGAAATTTTATTAACCAAATACTACTATTTAAGAATAATTCTTGCTACACAATGCTGTTATTGTCCTATCATAGTCCTGTTTTCTTCATTTGGATTTTTAGAGTAGCATTTAACCAAAAGAATTGTTTTCAAATTAAATAGCTACTCTAAAAGTTAATTTTAAAATATCAAAATCCTTTTTAGATATTTTAAATGGAAATCTTTAGTTTGCCAGCAGAATTCTCTCTTCTTCAAAGTATATTCTACAGTCATAATTCTGAGGTATCATCCAACTATTTGGTAAACAATTTGAGAGATTTGTTTTTTCAAGCAGAGATAACAATATTTCTGAAGCTACAAAACATTGATATAGTTAGCAACCCTTTGATATTATTTTCATTAGCAGGAACCCAGATTTTACACTGATTTAATTTTTGACAGGAAAAAAATCTCTTTTATAAATCATTGTCATACTTGTTTTCTGATTATTTTCCATAGACTCACATGGAATTTTAAAATCTTACTGAGTATTGATTATGCTGTTTCTAGGTATATGTAGTAATTTTAAACCTTCTTCCCTTATGCTATGCAGAAAGTAGATATAATATTGGTGAAGCAAAGGCAATAAAAATTGTTGGGAGTCCAGTTTTGCATGTCCCAATTTTAAATTGAGACTCAGCAATTTTAAAATATAAATTTTGTTCCATTTAATGCCGAGAAAATATTTTCCTTCTTTGCCTAAAGGTCATCTGTAATTGAGGACAAGTTAGCCAGATTCCCGAGGCTGAGTGTGGCTTTGATCTAGGTGTCCAGTCTTTCTTGGTGCAAATCATTCTGGGGAGAATGGTAGGAGTCACATCGATGAATTGGTTGTCTTACTAAAGGTTATCAAGGATTCCTCTTTCCTCTTCCCCAGCCCGCTCCCTGCCCCACTCTTTGTGAGCACCTCTGTGTGTCTGTAGCACTTTGAATTCGTCCTGCAGAAATTGTTTTCAGGTATAATCCTAAGCTTTAAACCTGCTCCTTTATGTATACTTGGTTACCCTGATTTTACTCTGAGATACACGGCATATGTTTTCATTCCTGAACATCTTTATCAAATCATTTAAAAATATGTAGCACATGTTATTTGATTTTGGATAAGCAGAATATTCTTTCTCAAAAATGGATTTGAATATCATGTTCTATAAATCACTTCATACAAAGCTTTTATTCAAGCATTAGGGCAATAACATTGATCCTATGAATTTCCTTGGAAATAATAAGAATAGCGTTAGATGCTTCAAATTAAAATTAACCCTGGCAATGTTAAACAAATACACATAGAATCTAGGTACATTTATGAAATTATTTAGAAATATATTTATTGTGCTTTTACTTGTATAAAAATTATTAATAAAACAGGAAAGAAGATTTAAATCATTCTAAACAGCCTTTTACAAATTAGTTACACTGCTTTGTACACAATTTGAAAACGTGGCAGCAATTTTATCAAATGTCTTATATATCAACGTCAGAGAACAGTTAAACAATCATTTTTGAATTACACTACAACCAATTATTTTTATAATCAAATATTTCATCAATTATAAAATACATTCATCTTTAATTGCTTTTGGATAAGAATAAGTCACCTACTTCCAAAAGCAGTACTTCTTATGAGTACTTATGGCCAATTTTTGTTCACATAACTTTGCACTTTTTTCTGTCAAATAAAAGTATTTTTCAATGGAGCAATAATATAGTTATAACTTCAATCCCTATACTATTTAATCAAATCAATACATTTCCAAAATCATTAAAAATGTTGTTCTAAACTTAAAGAAGGTGATGATAGCTATACATTTGTTTCCAAGTAATGTCTTGAAGTTATAAGGTCAATTTTTTGGAGAAGAATGAATTATTGTGACAAATGATAACAGATACTTCCATTTCTTTCTTTTGTGATTCAATCTTCTCGAGAACTTTTGTGTAGATACACCAAATATGCGTATAAAATTATGACCATAGAATTTTTGTGTTATAAAAATGAGTCTTTATTATTGCATACTAAAATGAATATGTATTTTTTCTGTTACATACAATTTTTGTAAAAAAATTCCATTTCCTTTAACATACCAATTTTGTAGTGTATTTTAATAATAATAAACCTCTAATTGCCCATTTGTTTTTACTGTGTATATGGGTAAGATAAAATACAATTTATGTATATGTAAAATGGATTATATATATGTGCACAATTGTTGCACTATTTATGGACAATCTCAATATTTTTTCTGTGTTCTCATATGCTGTGAATTCATTTGTAGTAGCATCATGAAACATCAAAGTTTATTTCAATCAGTTGTGTAAAAGCAGATCTCAGGTACATAGGAAATGCTTCCATTTATAAATGGCTATTTATGCATTATTATATTATCATATATATAATTTTTGTTCTTATCATTTTGAGTAACAAATCTTTTAACTTTTAAAAACATATCAGTATTAAAACAGCTATTTAATTTTTAATTATGAAGGACTGTTTTCTAAATCATTCTATCTTAGAATTAATAACAGAATAGTGCTACTGAATAATATTACATTTAGTAATGAAATTAACCTTTCACTTTGAAAATTCCCTTAGTTTTAGATTCTCTAATACACTATTATTTCATTGGCATGGCACAACTATTAATCACTTTTGCCCATGTGTCCTGATCACGTATTATATCATAGAGTATTAACACTTATTTTGCTGAAACTATCTAATTCTAAAGCTAACAAACAGAAAAAGCTAATTTGCATGTGGTACTTTATCCCCAAGAAAAATACCTCTTGGTTTTGTTTGAATATCATTTATAAAGCTAAAGATAGTTGTTTTTCCAAACATGCGATCAATGTGTCCATTTTCATATCATCATTAGTAATAGAGTGATCTAATTTAGGAGCAGGGCCATTTTGATGTTAAGTGTATCATCATATAAAAAGAAGCTTGTCACACTCCTCCCTAATAGTGAAAGATTTCCGTTTCCCTTTATGCAGACATTTGCACCTAGTATTTTCCAATTCTGTAATGCAAACACTGAGGGAGAGGTTAAATACAATGTTGGCTCTGTAATATGTATGCAGAAAAGCTGTACGCATTTTGCCTAGCCTTCATTGATTGTAACCCTGGGTTAACAGACATGTTTTAATGTGAACTGGAACATAAATGCCTACCAAAAGAAAGTAAAGGAGTGTGAAGTTTTTATAATATGTCACAATTCATAAATGTGCAAGATCTCAAAGAAGGGAAAAAAGGTGGGGGATGGATGTTCTGAAAGCACTTGGTTAAACATATATTTCATCATTTTAATTTGGTGACTACACCAAATCACAAGTAGCCAAACTGGAGTTACAACTGTCCACTAACATTTTCTTTTCTACATTCCTGATATGTTCTCTCACTTTCCAACTCTTCTATTTCCAGGCAGTTGTACCATATGAAACTGACAGCAATTGTTCTGATTCATGGTTTAGGAGGAGTAGCTGATTAATCCCATGTCAGCAGTCTTGACCCTACGTGGAAAATAGAACCTTAGAAGGCCCACTCAACAATATATCAGGGAGCAGAGCTATGTGGCTTGCCTTGCTCTTAAATGTAATGAAAGTTTAGGACAATGCTGAACAGTGATTTGATGCCCCTCTCCCTTTTTAACCTGTTTCAAAAGAACATTATGGGTGAGGGGAGAGGGAATGTATTGGGGAGAGGAGGTGAGTGATTATGATTATTTTCTGGAACAAAATCTTACGTTCACAAATATTTTATTTTTGTCCTCCATTAAATGCTTGAAGACATTTTTTTTCTTGAGCATAGTTACTGATTTTTAAAAAATGGTCGTATGTGTTTATTTTGAACCTTTAAATTTTCAGTCTTTCCTCTTTAATGACTATAGAATGCCCTTCTACATTAATGCAGAGCTCTAACTTGTACTCATTATAAAATAATTCCAAATAACTCCAAATTCCACAATCATGTTTCATACAACATGCTCAATTTTAAAGACAAATGTACATGCTGTAATTTAAATGCACAAAAGACAAGCTTTGAGGAAACCATCTTAGCCCTGGAGATCACATTTTTCACAAAAGCTCTAAAATGTGCATGTATTTCTACTATGAATTTGAAGAAAACCTTAGTACTCTGTATTATGTTCTCAGAACTTATGATTAAATAAAGGGATAAAGTGGAATCATATCTTTTTCAAAGAGGACCATGTGCATGAAGGCACTAATGTGCAAATTTTATTTACAACTATAAAGCAGATTGAAATGCCAAGGCAACTTGAAAATCTCTTACATAATGCTAAATCTTAAAGCAAAGAATGCTATAAATGGTGGTCACTGAGTACAAGTTGAATTTCAGTATTGGGAGCTATGCACAACTAGTAAATGAAAAAAAAAAAAAAAAACTACCTGGTATAACTAGATAAAGCTGAAATGTGCTGAAATCTTCCCCTGCAAACTGCATAATAGCACTTCCAATGGTCTCTTTCTGTCACCCTCTGTAACCATCAAGCCCTGATTCTGCTGCAGTCAGGTGAATGGTCACAGAGCTCTTACGGTTGGCTGCATAGAATTCCAAGGAAAGACACATCTGTACAATTTTTTCTTGGACAATAATAATACTTTTGGTATATTTAGATTTTTCTTAAATATATTTGAAGAAAAACATGCAAGATTTTCTTATGCATCCTCCTAAAGTAAAGGTTTTATTTTGATCGACTCCTTCACTGTGAAAGTGCAGTCCTTTGATCAAGTAACATTTGCATTTCTGTATGGGGTAGGGTTTTATGTTCTTTTCTTACATGCTGTCTATAACTACGTGTATCATGTTGGTTTGTGCTACTCACCATTTAAAACACTAGGTACCAAGTGTTGCTTTGTGAACAGAATCCATGTGCATTAAGCAGAAGACAATAGAATAGTGCAGTTTAAAATGCAGAATTAATAGGTCTTTTGAATGGAACATATTTTTAAGATGGCTATTTTAAATATGATATACTCAGATACACAATGGAATATCTTGGTTTTTAAATGCAGCATCTTCAGATTAGCCTTATCTTACTTTAAAAAAAGGAACAAATGGAATGCTTTTCTAGGTTTTTCTTCAGAGGCAAGCACTCTGCATACACTAGAGGTAGCGTTAACAAATAATAATAAGACAAACTTTAGGTTAAATTCTGTTGCTCCAAGAACTCTTAAACATGAAGCTATGGTTTCATAAAAATGTATTTTTGAAGGATCAGCAAAAATGCAGAATTGTCTATAAAAATGGAAATAATTTGTAAGGTGTGTATGTGAGACAGAGAGAGAGAGAGAGACAGAGAGAGAGAGAGAGAGAGAGAGAGAGAGAGATGATCTTTATAAGGTTTGAGGTTTTTTTTTTCAAGGTAACAATTTTTTTTTCTTTGCTTCATGAAGGAATTTTTTTAACCTTCACTCAGAAAGCTGGTAGACAACAATTTCCCTCTTTTCTCTGGTTTTGATGACATGTTTTCATAAAGAAATCTCTAAACCCTGTTTGCTTCGTTTATCCATGTGTTGATATTAAAACTGCCTGGATCTCAAAGGCATACGAACTCTTTGTCAATAAAGTAGTAAATTAAACAACTGGCATTTTAAAAAAAGTCTTCCAGTGATTTTTCTCATTAGCAGCAAACTATTTTGGGTGCTTTCACTCTTAGAGCTTTAACATTTGGTAAAACTTATATAAGACAAGATTTGAGTTTATTGAGAAGTTTCTTATAAATAGATACTGCATGAAATCATTCATTTTATCATTTTTAAGAAAAAAATATTTCATTTTAGTATAGTTTTTCTTAAAAGAACAACAGCTTTATTTACTAGGTTTCACATTGTATATTCTTTTCAAAAATATGATATGTTTACATTTTGAAGCATTGTGATAGCCTTCATCAAAAATAAAAGCTAAGCAGAATGCAAATTCTATATCTCTCAATCAGAGAGAGTTTAGTTTCTAATGTCAAGAATATATTATGGGAGACTCAGAGCCTTTTTGTGTCTTCACTGGTTTTCCGCTTTTCCTCACCTACTGAGCCAGGCAGCATGTAGTATCTAGGAAGAAGCTTGATATTTCTTAGATAATATGGTTTGGAAGATGCTGTTTGCAAGCTTATTTGCTTCTGTGTTGTGTTCATAAGCAGGAGAATATAATTCATTTCTGCATATCTGCTAGACTGGACAAATCAAGGTGACAATCCGTGGTTAGCTCTGGCGGGCCCTTTGTCCTACTGCTGCTGTGAATGGAAGCACAATGGAAGCAAAGTGAATATATAACAGTCCAGCTGCCTTGTTGTGACAGCCCAGTCCCACCATTGCAGTGTGTCAGCTCATGTTTGTGTACCGGTAGCCAATCCATAAGATGACAATGCAAATTGTGTGAAAAGTCTTCTATAAGATAACAAATCATGTTGGGGGTTGAGGTATGGGGAGGAGAGTAGAAGGGGAGGTTGGACATATGTCTTAAGAAAAATAATGACCCGTAAAAGGTTATATTTTTGGTACAGTGATTACATTCAAATGCAGGACCATCATCCCAATTCTGGCATGTGTCTCAAAGACGCAGGTAGGCGCTTACACTTAAATCGATCATACCATTTCTGTGTGCAAGGTTCTGCATTAATGTTACTTCTAGGGCTGTTTATATTTCATTTACGCTTGCAATTAATCATCTTTACTGTGTTGATGCTACTGGCGTCAGCAGTGTGACTTAATTAAATTTGAAATTATAGTACAGTAAATATAGGCTTCCAACTAGCCAGTCCAAATTAAATGCTGTGGTCTATTTCTTACCCATGGTGTTTTCCAATTTAAGTGTTCATTTGAAAGGTTACATTTCTGTCTGAAATCAGGTTTCCTTTTTTAAAACTTAACTGTTGCTAAACTAGAATAGCTCTCTTTCAATCCATACTTTATTCCTATTATCTCTATTCTCAGTACATAAATCCAAGTAATCCATATTTATTACATTACCTTTAATATTTATCTGATTAGATGCCTATGGTTCTTTAAGGAATGTTTTTATCCCCTTAAAACATTTCCCATTTCCCTCTGATATATCAGGCTGGGCTGCTTTAAAAAGGTTTTGCCTCCATTTTGTTTCAGGCTGGTAATCAAGCAATTAGTCCACAAAATGGAGGTCCTTCGCTCTGCTCTATATACCGGCTCTTAGATAGGTGGTTTTACCCGTTCCAAAGCTCAGGCAGAACCGTTTACTGCTGATCTTGTGAATTGGCCTCTTAAGACTGTTCGTATGATGTCAAATAAATGGCTCTTAGGAAAAACCTTAGGAGTTTGAGACCTTTATGGTGTTGTCACTAGAGCATTATCCTATATGCAAAACTTGCACATCTCTAATCTTCTAACTCAATAGAGTGAACATTTACACTAGTCAAAAATTCCAACAATAAAGTGCCTAGCTTTAAAACATTGCTAACTTCATTTCCTTAAATGTATATTATTTTGTGTATTACAGTCTTCTTCAAACAATTCATAACATGTCTAGCAAGGTATATGAGCAGAAATGCAGTCACACTCCTATCATATTCACAACACGGGGTTTGAATACTGGAAAATTTGTCATCCGTAAAGTGCAGCATAGGACTTGTGTGTAAAAAGCACAAGCTCTTTTCTTTTCTTCTTCTTTTTTTTAATGCAGTGCTGCCTTGTCTGCACTTTTTGAAATTGCATATTTATCAGTTCATGAATTATTTATGAGATTGGAAAAGTGGAGGGGGGGTGCAGAGAGGATGAGGAAGAAGAGCACACAAAAAATTTATGCTGAAAATACTTGGGATAGGAGATGCTTTTAATATGAATGTTAGCGGTTCTGCTCAAGGATAGCTGTATTTTGATTTTTTTTCTGAATGTTGTGTTTAGATCTATTATTATACAATTTGGTATTTAAAGAATTGTTTGCTGTGTTGTCTATTTGATTTCTGGGGAAATTAGGAAAGGTGCAGTTTGTTTAGAATTAGGTGAAATGGGGACTAAAATGAACTGAGTATTTCAAAAAATTGTAAAGCATATTTAATAAATATTAATCTTTGTCAGTCTCTATTGTTGTCAAAAAAGAGCTGACAGATTGAGGATTAATGAAATGTTTCATAAATTAGAAATGAAACTATCAGCAGATTGTCCAAAGTAGGAATCAAAGATTGCTCAAGCCAGAGCTTTGGGTCGGTGGAATAGCCCATTCTTAAATCCAATCTTTTTTCAGCCCATGATGAAAAAATAAACTCATATCCACTGGCTGAGAGCATATATTTAGCTTCTTTCATTAAAGAAATCAATGTTTTCTACATGTAAAAACCATGTTGATACTTTTCATTTATATTTCTCAAAGACAAAACAAAAGCAAAATAAATAAGAAAAAAAAAAAAAAAAACAAAGTTATAAAACCAAGCAACTGAATGCTCAGCTTCATTAATGAATATACACATTTTAAAAAGTAAAATAAATATATAATCTGAGATTGTAAGCCTTTAATTACCAGGGCCCTCTATCCCTCTATTGGGGTATGTGAAGGGAGGAGTTCCAGGGGGGTGGGTGTGGGACAAGAAGAGGGGGCTACATTTGGAATCATGCTGTAACTTCCTACTGTATTCCACAATGTAACACAAAGACAAGCCACTATATCCCCAAAACCAACTGTTAAAGAAAGATGAATGGGATGGCCTATAATGATCAATTATAAAAATGATATTTTTTTTCTTAATCTTCATTGAATTTCCTACTTAAAATATGTGACACAGGAAGCATGTTATCCTAAAATAAGTAATAGAGACATGTGTAGTACTAAACCTTTAAAAAAGTTATGCTAAAAAGAAAAATATGCTGAAAAGAAAAATATTTTGGGTATGTGTATTATATGACCAAACTCTCCATTTTTGATTCCTGAAATCCTGATTCAGGTATTAGCAAGTTAAAAATAAAACAAGAGCTCTTTTAATTCTTCCTCTTACTGTTCTATTCATTTGGATTTATTAACTTTTCCGCATGGCTGTTCCGAACACTCACCTGAAGTACCTTTCTTCCTATCTGCCAGAGATATATAATTTGAAAGTGGGCTAGTAGAGTGTATAAAAATGTTTAGCCTAATCACTCCCTAATGACAGCGACTTATGTCCTTAGTGCCGTCGATTTGTTTCCTGGGTTTTAAAAGTAGATTATTTCCATGGTGCAGGCTTAGTGTAAGCTGTTGAGAAACCACAAGCACTGCACTTCAGCCTGAGTTTGGGACGTTCGCCAAGGGTAATCTGATTAAAAGGGCATTTTTTACAACATGGTGCTGCTTTGAAAATTCTGTGCAGCCTGATAGAGTGGGGGCCAAAAAGAATTGCTTTTTGAAGATGAACTAGTTTTCTTAAGCAAAATTATAAGCCTGATGATTCTCTTCAACCTAACTGCAACGGATAAACAAAATGTCCTTAGTAACACATCTGTTACCTACCACAAGTAATTTCATGATCTAGTTAATGCAGTTTTTTCTTTTGCTTGTTTGTGTAGCTTTTAGTCACATGAACTTACATCACAGTTACACCACTCTTGTTCCATGGAGAAGTATAAAAACAATAAGTTTCTAGTTCTACTTTTGTTATTCTGTGACCTACATGTATATGCATTTTGCTCCATTTTGAGAAATAGTCACTTCTGGTCTGTACTAACTAGTAGTAGTTATGGGTGCTTGAGAAGTTTAGCAGTTGTACGTTATTAAGAAGTAATTTCATATCTCAAATCTTGGGTGTCTTTTTAAAGATGGAATATAATACTAATTAAATATGTCATGTTTGCACACATCAGAATGCACTCAAAAGAACCTTTCTTGTATCTCTTATTTTATTGAAGTATTTTTGTATTCTTCCGTGGGAGCTAACTAGGCAAGTAAAGATGAATAACTAAATCTGCTCCCATTTTTCTAACATCCTCAGAGTAGGATGAATAGCAAATGTAAGTGAGAATTCATCCATTTAAATAGCATGGGGCTCTTTGCACCCAAGTGTTTGTATACAGAGCCCACAGAAGAATATTTGGTTTCTGTCATTTCTTCGAACTCACTATCCTAATGGATCGTATTGGCATTTTGTCTTCCTTGGAGAGAACTTTAACAGTTTTCTGCCTCTCCCCAACCCCCAACAAATCAAGGCTTTTCAAAATAGCTGAAACATTGTAACGTGATGCCATGACAGTTCTGCAAAGAAAAACAAAATGTATTTTAATTCCATGAACTATTGGTTCAACAAATGGGCCAAATACTGTGCAAAATGCTATCTATGAATCAGTCTCTGCCCACAGCTGTTCACACTCTATTGAGAGAGAGAGAGTAGGATGCAGAGCAGCAGGCCTTATATTCAAGCCAGAATCCAATTGCTGAGAGACTCAAGAAGAGGGAGCAGTATTCCTTCTTGAAAGAGGATTGGTATTAGTGAACTCAAGTTTTTTAAAAAGGCACTTTTTCCAAGATTGGAATGTGTATAATCCCCAAGTTTACTTTGCTACAATAAGAACTCGTTTCAATGAAAAGACATAAACAATTTCATGTGTACGGCACACATTAAGATCCCATTATTACTTGGCAAAAGCTTAGTGGTATACTAAAACATGTTGAATTCTTTTACATTGTGTGTTTCTAAATTCTGTGGTCTACATTTCCACAGAAATAAGTCTCTGAGCATGTCGTTCTTCGTAAATATAAAAAATGGTGGCATTTCTTAAAATACACTTTCTAACTTTTGGGAATGTGGAGAGAATGTGCTGAAAACACTCAAGACAAAATAGAAACTCAGAGATACCACACATTAAATTGGGCCTTTCCCCATGAGAAACATCTATTGCATTTCTTTATTAAAGATGACAGTTTTTCTTCAGAGCCATCTTTAACTCTCTGGGAACATTGGTATAGAATGGTTTGGGAGCATGTGATGTGGTAAAGACAGTTTAATGACAAAATATGGTGTTTCCAAAGAAACCCTTTATAGTCATTAGGTCGTGTTTCAGAAGAGGAGTGCTGTCACTTCAGAGCAAAATTCCTGTCTGTGCCAATGGTGTTGTCCTTATGGATTCAGAGAGCATTTTATGGTCTTTCTTCTTCCTGAAGAATAGAAAGGGTAATTTGACGCAGGCACATTAATATGAATGGCTTGGAGTTATATGATTGAAGATTTTTTAATACTCGCACCAGTGTCAGCTTATAGGGTACTATCAGTGCTCCAGGGGGCCAATGAGCCAAAGTACATATTTCTGTGACCAGAAAGACAAAGAGAAATTATTTTATTCTGGAGAAGTATAGGTAAAAGTAAAGAGGTGTTTTTCTGCTATCTCTGTATTAAGCATGCAATATTAGAAGCAGCCCTTTGAAAACCTTCTAGAAAAAAATTGGTTATGAGACACCATAACTACCTATCTACCTGTATAACTCTTTTGTAACACCAGAAATGTTTATGAACCAATTTTATCTTTTGAAGTTCGATGTTAGATTTTTTTTTTAAATTTAGGTTTTGGATATCTCTTTAAGAGTTTTGGATTTTGTGACACTGAAAATGAGATATTCATGTCAGGAAGATGTCCTGCTGTTCCAGGAGAGGGAGGGGGACACCATTAAAAAAAATCTTGATAATCAAGGCCACCTGTGATCCTGGGAGGCTTTCTGGAGCACAAAGGCACTGAGGAAAGCTGTTCTCCGAACCAAAGCAAATTTCTGTGATCCACAAGACACTTCAGCCTCTTCCCACTAAGAAAAAAAGAAAATCATGCTACAGGAGGATCAGCTGCTCTCTGTTCCTTCCTTAAAAAAAGTCGAGGTGGTTGCTATTTAACACAAAGCCCCATGACCTTAATGCTGTGGCTGCTTTGAAACACTGAGCTATTTAATGATGCAAATTACAAACAGAGGGAAAACATCAGAAGAATCTGTCTGGAAATTAGCTTGTTTGACTGAAAATTAGCTGGCTTAATCGAACTTGCAGGACTCAGATTTTCTCTGCAGAAGCCTGGCTTGGCGCTTTGGTCCATTTGCATTATCTCGCCACTGAGTAGAAATGTTGAAAATTAGAGACAGGAAAATCTATCTTCTATTTACATAGTTGAAATAACCAAATGACCTCTTGGATTTTTAGTGAGGGCCTTAACAGTTTCCAAAGAAACATTACATTAAATACTTGTGAAAAGTCAACCCAGAATAATTAAGTTAAATTATTACCATATTTACCAGTTCCCAAATTGCTGAATTCAATTATTCTTTGATCCTAAAGAGCTAGGATGAATCATATATGTGTTGATACAGAATTTTATTGTGCTTTAGTTTGAGGACATTGTATGGTAGCAACATGACCCAATTCATGCAGAGACAATCCTTGTAAACACTGAATCTAGTCGAAGACTTCAAAGACATACTTAAAACATAGGACTTCATTTGAGGCTTATGAATAATTCAGAAGGTCAAAAACTTGTGCCATGTAGAGGGAATGGAGTCAGATCATCAAGATCTATTTAAAACATTAGTTTTTAAATTAAGGGAAGGACTTAATAACTTTAAAAACATTTTTACTTTCTAAAAGCTATAAACAGGGTTGTGGATAATTTCTCTATCTCATTATAGAAATATTTGTGCTTTCATATTTTTTAGATGGATGGAATGACTGTATTTGTTTGTATTTATAATACCAAAGTAGCAAAAGTACTAAACCATTTGCCAAGCAAATGTTCTGTGTTCAGCCTAGCAATCAAACAGCTCTGATAGAGAAAAACAACATATATAAGGAAATGATGACACCTAGTAGAATACATTCCTTAAGTTAAAAATTAATCTGTAAGTGGTAAGAGTATAATTATAAAATAGCCTCATCTTCTAAAAATATAATAATACAAATTTTAACTTGAGAAATGTGGTAGTTCAAAATATAGTTGGAAGCAGTATGACAGAACAGATTCAGTGGAGAGAAATTTACTGCTATACTTTGAGTATCATAATAAAATAATATTGATGGCTTTAGGCAGAATTCATCAAAAGGAAATGATAAATATTTTTTTATCATTTTTCTATTTTGAAAAGTAAAATATGTCATTATTTGTTATTTATATACTTTAAATTTTAATGAAAAACTCTGGTAATGGTTTCTGAACTTCTTTTGAGAAAGCTCAGAGTTCATAAATATGTCTAATTTAGTTATTGGGGACACATGGTAATTTCTAGCTTTTACAAGAAGGGTAACATATCTTTGCAGCTGTTTTACAACGACTGAAAGGTTGATATGAAAACTTGGTCTTTGTTAATTTTTTACATAGAATGTTTTTTTAGTATGAAATTGCCAATAGTCTTTTACGGAATACCAGTATCTATAGACCAAGTGGCCCAAATATTTAATTGTGCTATTCTAGTCCTTCATAACTAGAGCAATGACAATTCTATTTTTAAGCAATTTTTGCAAACTAAATGATAGATATCCTGGTTAGTATTCTGACAAGTGTTGAATGTAATTCATTGGTTATCACTGAATGCTCATGAAATAATATTTTACAAATTAATGTACAAATCTCATTTGCAAAAATAAAATGATGCTATCGATATGAGCAGTCTCTATTTAAACAACACTTAATATTTGAGTCATTGTTTACCTTTGGTGTCTTGTGATGGAGAGGCAAAACAGCAATTGTCCTCAAAGAAAATAGACTAAAACTGTGTTATTAAGTTTCTGGAATTCTTTGATGTTCACAATCTAATGTTTGTTGATAGCATATATCAGTGGTTTCTGGATTCATTCTGTTATGACTGTGATAAACATCCAATACAAAAAATCATTTAAAAAAGATAATTCATTATGTCACTGTGAAAATGTGTTCTAGAGATAATAAAATGTTTTCTCTATCATTCGAGGTCAGTTTTCATAGTGCTACTCAAATTTGATGCTTAGTTCTAAACAGCTTTAATTTTATAATCTGAACAATTTTCTGAAGTGTTTCACCTCTAGAAGGAAATTACCCAAGATTCCCTCTCTTCACCTCCCCCATTGCCTATCCATAGCTCTACCTCCCCAGTTTTCTGCATAGGTGAATACATTAGCACCTGGCTCATTGTTTAAACGTGTTGCTCTTTTTTAACTATTCTAATATATCAGTCTTAAGTTTTCTCATCCCTGGGGAATCCTTAGGCTGATAATACAGTGATTATGCCAACAGAGAAACTCTAAAGCACAAAATCATTATCTTTACTGTATGAGGTATGATCAGCACTGTGAAATTCACATTGATTGTTATACTTTTGTTATTATTCCATTTAGTTGGCCTTGATTCGTTTTCCACATTTAGTGAGGGAAACACCTTCACCCATTACTTAAAAGCATTTAATATGCAAGATTTGCTTAGTGACTAAGCTAATTCTGAAGCCCAGCATGTTTACACAAAGAACTGGTTGTAATAGGGTATATTAAAATATATATTGTTATATATGACTATATGTTACATATATGTTACATATATGACTGTTATAAAATACAATAAATATATATGATATATTTAGGAGGTATTAGTATATATATACATGGATACATTTATACCGTTCTAAGTGGCAAATAAACGTATTAGGTCATATCATTTGAAAAAATGTCTTCTGTGAATTAAAACTGCAAATGGTTTATGGGCAGAGTATACATTTAACAATGGGGAAAAATCTTTTCTTAAAAGACCATATTGGTGGTTAGCTTTTAACTTTCACTTTGATAGATTCTGAGAGAATCATCCCCAGAAGGTGGGAAGGGAAAGGGGGGTCAGGATGCCCTGCAGGCCTCACTGCTCCGTGTGAGGCAGCTGTCTTGTCTTCCTTTTTCAGGGAAGTGGTGCGGTTGAAGAGAAGCCGCTTCTCTGCAGCAGAAGCACATTCATCCTGATTCCAGACTGTGGACAGCTCCTCCGTGGAGGAATAGCTGATGACCGCATAGTTCCTCTTTCCCACCCCCATTCCCCATTGCCTTGCTCCATTCATAGCAATCTGAGCTCTGAATGTGGGCTGAGATGTCTGACATTCTGCAGCAGGAGTCTGTGGGAAGAAACAGCATTGGGTGCATGTGCAGGGTGGGAGGGCATGGGCAGACGGGAGTGAGCTGGGTGGCAGGGGGCAGATGAGGTTTATCTCTTCCCACTCCATCTCCCTGAATCTCAAGACTGAGACTAGAACCACCTATTTTTAAAAAAGCAAATTCTCTTTAAACATATTGCCTTCCTAGACCAGGTAGGGCTGTAGACTTGTATCATCGGACTTCATTCTTCATCACCTTAGGAGGGTTTCGTAGGCCAGGAGCCTTTAGCAGGGAGAAAAAAGCCACTTACCTCTTTTTCTTTTCCCTTTATAAAATTGTCATTTTTAGAAAGCTTCCACACATTTGCTTATTCTACACCACCAACAGATCATTCGTGCTTCTGGACTACTGTGGTCATTTCACAAAAGTAAATATTATTAGCAACAAGAATTGGAATTTGGAATTACTTTACTCACACTTAAAATGAATGCTTTCCTTTCTGCAAGAACAATGCAAGCTTGAGAGGCTTATATAAAATGTGCTACAGAATTAGAAAACTAAAGCATTACTCTGACCGGCATCCTCTTTATTTTAAAAACTAAGCATTTAAGTAGTAATTGGCAAAGAAAAGACTGCATATTGGACATGTTAGTCAAATAAATTGGGCATGTTAGTTAAATAAACTCTGTATATTCTAAACTTCTAACTTTTTTATCATGTGATTTCCTGAGTAATAAGTCTCACTTAGCATTTTCTCATTTTCTCAGTGTAGGCATCACTCAGACTTATTCAGTGGCAGTGAATACATGGAATGTACACTTACACCCTTCATAAAAAGATCTGATGCAAGGCACACAGCCAGAGAGAACTTCAAGGATTTGGCAAAGGCAAGGATATATCTTAACCTATCCCAAATTCTCATTTTGAACATGTAAAATTTCAGTCACTTAAAAAAATAAATTTAATTATGTGTAGTTCAGTACTTTCTTCACAGAACTGGTACTAGAAATAGTTTAAGAACAAACTGTTCTAGGTTTTATTTTTACTGGATCTGTAGGTAAGACTGCCAAAACTGTCACTTAAAAATGTTGTTTGCAACCAGATTTTGGAGTCCTCGTTTCTGGTTCAGAACTTTGAAATTAGCAGCCAAATGTTTGGATACTTGTTCAGTTGTGCAGATTAAAAAAAAAAAAAAAAAAAAAAAAAAAAAAAAATCAGGTTGGGCCAAACCATTCCTATTTCTAAATGGAAGCAAAAAAATGAAAACAAAAATTAATAAGAGAGAGGATGGGAGGGAGGGAGAAAGGCAGGAAGGAGCGGGGGAAAGCAACCTAATGGGAATAGTTATAAACACTGTATTTTGACCTACTTTGGAAACTTTTCCTTTCTACCAAATTATAGTTGCAAAGACAAAGTCAGCTTCCTCTCAGAGTAACATGATTGTTCTTTCTTGACACCTTAGTAATCCAGAAAGAAAAGATCTCTGGGGTCACCTTGACATTTCCTTCCACTGCAGGCTGAGTCCAGGCCCTCCCGGCTTGTGCCATGTGATGCATTACGGCAGGTTCAGATGTTAATGTAGTATCCGTGATTAGAAGGGGAAAACACTGCTTTTACAAACTAGGTTTTGTTGCTGCCATTTCTGCATTATTCAGGCACAGGCACTAGGTCTACCTTCCCCCTATTCTCAGTGCCCTCCCTCTCCAAACAAAAGAAACGATACTCTAAACATTTTTTGTTCTTCTCTGGGTTGGTCTGGTTGAGCAAAGATCATCATGCTCTGATTTAGTGTTTTCAAATAAGTGTGCCCTCTGCTGCAGCACTCTATTGAGAGACAACACAGCCCAAGCGGGAGAGTTCAGCATGGCCACTAATAAAACACAAGTGAGGCTTTGTCAGGCCACGAGTGATTACTTGAACAAGTGCCAACGAAGAAACCAAACATTAGAGCTCAGCGCTTCAGACCCTCAAGACAAAGGGCCAATTGACTTTCCTCATTAGTTTTTGTGCCAAACATGTAAACACAGTTTCCTCTCTATCTTTGATACTCAAAACATGCCAGCTTGTTAACATCTTGGGTGGTACTGTGGTTTATGAGGCTATAAAGACTTTTATGTTGGGTTGGGTATTTTCTTTCTCCTCTTATTGCAAAAGATAGGCTTATCCTTTTTTTTTTTTTTTTTTTTTCATGAAAGGGGAGTCCTTAGGGCATTTTTCACTTACTAATAGGCCCCCTGATTCAAAGAAAAAATTCAAAAGTGTAAAACAGTGACAGAGAGGAAAGAAAGAGAGAAGAAAGAAGGAAAGAAAGAAAGAGAGAGAGAGGGAAAAAGAGAGAAAGAAAGAAAGAAAAGAAAGAAAGAAAGAAAGAAAGAAAGAAAGAAAGAAAGAAAGAAAGAAAGAAAGAAAGAAAGAAAGAAAGAAAGAAAGAAAGAAAGAAAAGAAAGAAAAGAAAGAAAGGAGGGAGGGAGGGAGGGAGGGAGGGAGGGAGGGAAGGAAGGAAGGGAGGAAGGAAGGAAAGAGGGAAGGAGGAAGGAAAAAGAAGGAAAGAGATAAAGAATATACATGAAAAGGAAAAAACATACAGCTCTGATCCTCACTCATTTCAGATGAATATGTAGTGTAAAATATCTGTTACAATCGTTTCTAAAGAAAGACCTGTAAATAAGTAATTGTGAGAATAACACTAGTGTATAAAGGACTGATGCAAAAGAACCGGTATTGGTAGAAGAGTCACATTGGAGTTCCATCTTGGGGCGACTGGCATTATGCCTTCTACCACTCTCTCTTGCAGTTAGAGTCTTAGATCAGTTTCTCAGTGGATTTCAGCTACTCCCTTTATTTCCTCTCTCTTCCTGTTCTCTGTCTATTTTGGTTTTTCTTTTATATCTGTCCTTACCAATACTTCATGCCCTCTTCCCTTCACTCCTGAGTTCTCAGTCCTGATGAGGTAGGTGTCTAAAAATGAGTTGTCATTTTCTTGGTTGCACAGAAACCCTTGGCCCAAATTTGTTTCCATAACTAGGCTAAGAGGAGAAAAAGAGTGTTGGTTCAGTGGTTATGTAGTCATAATTGTGAGTCCTGGCTCCATGAATCAGCTGTATTGACTTCATTCTGAATTATTTTCACCTATGGAATCAGCCAACATGAAATGTAATCATGTGTTAAAATGTGGAGGGAATATTAGTTATTATAGACTCTATGGTTGACTAATCATATCTATCAATATTCAAATGCATGTATCTTGTGTTTCAGCAACTCCATTTCTAGGAATTTTTACATAGATATACTCACATAAACATATAAAGGCTGGTTTTTAAAAAATACCGTAGCATTGTTTGTAATAACAAAATATTAGAGGGAAAAAACCCTAAATGACCTTCAGTAGAGGACTGGTTATATAAATCATGGTACATCCATACAATGGAAAATGATACATCTGTCAAAAACAATATTGCTGTTTTGTATGCATTGAAATAAAATCATCCTCAATTTATTTTTCTATATGAAAAAGCAAGGTAGAACAATGTATCTAATAAGCTAACATTTGTTTAAAAATATATCTATTTATATAATATATATAAACACACATCTGCATCAATATGTGAATATATTTATAGAGCATCCCTGGAAAAATACAGATAATTGATAAGAGAGGTTGCCCCAGGGTAGGTGAACTAGACATTCAGGATCAGATCAGAGATGGAGACTTATATCTCACAGTATCATTTTTTTATACTTCTAAATGTCTTATGACAATGTATTCCTTAGCCTAATAAAATAAAATGCTTATTGTTAACGCATGCCATAGAAGTAACACAAACATTCACTATTAGCTATTAATGGCATAATATGAGTTATTTTGCCCCTTAATAAAAACTAGCTAGTATAAATCCATATGAGCCTGGCATTAAATATTTATATATTTTATCATGGAAGAAAGAGGGCTTTGGGACCAAAAAAAGCAAAATTCTAATAAGAGAGAACAAATCTTGAAGGCACAGCAAAGGGCATACCTGAAGGCAGTATGAGGACTCTGGGGCTCTGATGAATTAGATACTAAGACAATGACCAAGGGAGGGAGGGAGAATCCCTGAAGACAGAGATGAAATCTCTGAAGCCAAAATAAATTCAAAGACAGTTTAATATGGTGCTATTCTGGGCCAGGAAATCTTTAAAAATATTTAAATGTTCTATGAGGTAAAAGGGGTGATAGGAGCATCTCTAAGCTTTACAGTAAGTTTAGCATCACGGACGGTGCATTAGCTCTTTTGGCCACTAGGGTATCATTTAGAATAGTGTTCTATCATTGCAACCAATGGCCTAGAAACAAATTATTTCAAAGTAATGACATCCCAGCGGCCTGGAAGAGTTAATGTGCCTCCTAAGTGACTAACTTACCATTAGGGAGTTTTTTACCCTCTGGGGAAGATAGAATTTGTTCTCTCAAAAGCAGAGTAGTTTCGTGGATAACATGGAGAAGTAGACACAGTAGAGCCTTGCTCTATTTTGAGTCATTTGCAGATTTGTTCTGCTATCTTGGTCAACCGCTTTACATCTCTTTGTTCTAGCATATCTGTGAATTAGGGCCACTGTCCTTTAGTTAACTCAAGTCTCAGGTATGATATATGGATTTCTAAAATAGTACCACCAAAGGACTTGGAGGAGATCACACTTTAATATAGGGATGGCAACCTATTATAGAGCCCAAAGCCGTGTACTGTGTACTAAAAGTCACAGGATCACATTTTAGTCCTCAGAGTACTATTAACTAGTTGACCCCAGATAAGTTTCTTAATTTCTCTAGGCCTAGGTGTACTTATTTGTGAAATGAGAAGATAAGACTTGATGATCTCTAACACATGTTCCAACTCTAACACTCATAGATTGTAGTCAAATACCTGAGAAATGGTCAAATGAGAAAGTTTAAAACATCCACAATGAAATCTTACTATTTTTGTTTTATCTCAAGCTCCACTATGATTACTTGAGCAATAACATATACTAAGAATATAAAATTTAGAGAATGTGTTTTGGAGTAAGAAGACAAATATAAAAGAAAGAAAAAAAGATGGTTTGACATTTTTTTTCTCTCTTTTGAAAAATGGAGCATATACTCATGAAAAAAGCAAAAGAAAAGTTAGAGGGAAAACATATTCAACAGCACAAATGCTATAAATAATCCATAGCCGTATTAAAAAACATACAAAAATCACATGCAGTTAAACCAGGAAGACTTCTAGAAGATGTAAAAAAGGGGAAAATTTAAGTTAGCAGAGTAAAATAAAAGAAGATATTATAGTGGAGGAATAATTAAGGTGCAACAGCAAGAATTAAAGAAATATACATAATATTAACTGAATAGTAGGCAAATTGGCAATATTATAGTAAAAATTTTGCATACAAATTAAGATATTAGAATGAGGAAGTTAAAATGTTATATATGCAAAATGTGATTCATAAAAAAGCTTACCCATGATTATTGAGAGACAACTTGTGTGAAAATATGAACAATTTAAGCTTCATAAATGTTTAGAACAGAATCATGACATCATGAAAACACAGTTTGAGGAAAATTATTCCAAAATAAAATTGTCAAGGCTGAAAATAAATATAGGGAGATCGTTAAATATAAATACATATTGATTTCTATGATTAATAATATTCTAAGAGATCACATTGCTTTTTCTTCTGCCTATCTGGAATATATTTAAAAGTAAGAACCCACAAAGTATTTTCGATGAAATTAAAAGAGGAAAAATTTTATTGTTCCAAATACTCCACAACTTTATAGATTTTAGAATCTAGCCAATCACTAAGTAAGTTAATGATAAGCATTAAGATATTTAGGAATAGAGTTTAGAGGAATTCATTCACCATTTTCTCCTCTAATTAAGGATTAGATTGGATTGTTAAAAAAAATCATAACATTTTATTGTGTGTGTTACATTTTATGTATTGGGATGAACACCTTTGAAGACATTATTGTCAGATAAATGTTTGTCTGAAACATTTGTTTCAGCTTCTTAGTAAGCCTATTACAGATGGAAAAAATACAAGTAAGTTGGAAAATATATCTAAATAACAACATTTCTTATTCAGTATCTTGTTAGTAGCAGACTTCGCAGAACACCACAGTGCAGACAGCTCAGACACAATGCTGTAATTCATAATAGTCCTCTTGCTTTAAAATAATTATTCTATATAAATCTGAATCTTGGGATTTAAATATTGCAACTCAGGTTTGTTGTATAGTTGAATGGATTAAATATATACTAATGCACACACTAACACACAGAGTAGTACAAGTCAGTGAACAAGTGATCTCTGGGGAAGCAAAACAGATGTTACAACACTTGTACATAAAGCATATGGATTTTACTCATATTTTGCCCTACAGGCCTTTGCTCAGATTCTGCTTATTTTGATGACATACATTATAATAATTAGTCTGTCGATATTGATGTATTTCTGTCAACTCCCCAGAATGGTTAGAGTAAAAGTTATCAGGAGAAAGTACCTGCTATTGGCGGACACACTCCTGACAGAGATTCTTGAAGGCTGTCACACAGAACAGAGGAAAAGACTATAAAACTACAGAAGTACAGACACAAGAACTTGAATGGACGCATGCTAGAACCAAAGAGTGAAGGAGTAAACATCTCTGTAGAATTCACCAGCAGTTTGGGACATGATAACATGAACCGTGATGGTTGTGTACAGCAATTGATAGAAATAACAACAAGCCTAAATCACAAAGAGCAAAACAAATTATGTAAAGTACACGTTAATGACTAACAAATAGTTGAAACCAAAAGAATGCTGTACTTAAAGGGGTAAAATTCAGTTATCCAGAAAATTCAGCTGTATGGAAAAGCTTATTCTCTTAGGTTATCAAGGCATTTTTCATTTTCTTTCAGAAAGATTGTTCTTTGAAAGCATCATGTGTGATATATGAAAAAAAGCTCTGCGGCTTGAGCTTGGATCTTAGTTTTACTATGTAATGCATGACAAGTTTATGTATTTAGTTTCAGACTTTCTCAGATGTATATGGCAAGAGTAATAATCACCTCAAAGGGATAACAGTTAACTAATGATGAGTTTTTAAAATCACATTTATGTTGCAGCCTCTGGGCTAAGGCTTTTATACATCAATACTCACAACCACTCTATGAAGTAAGAATCTATTAATATCACTCACAGATTACAAGTGATGAAGCTGAAGAAATAGAAAGAGAGAGATCTTGTAGCTTGTCTAAAGTCACACAGATATACAGTTGTAGAGCCAGGACTCAAATTCAGGGATTTTGGCACCAATGTTTTGCTTTTAATTACTAATCTAATATGTAAATAAGAAATACTTATAAAAATAAAAATCCTGAGCATAAATTAGTTTCCGATTAGCTTCTGCAGACCTTCCATTCCCTTTTCACAGAAACTACCAAAACAGAGAAAAATAATTTTCTTTTTCTACTAACTGATCGTATATTGACGTTAGTGGTTGTCTCTCTGCTATATCTCACAAAGCTATGCAATGGATTCATCTTGTGATTGCCATGTGCAAGGCACCTGAGATGTAGAGATGTCTTATATGCTCTGGCCTTTCAATTGCATGTAGACTGGGGATTGTACAGCACTATTCAGAACTATTCAGTGTCCCAGTCAACACTCTGCCTTCATAGATAGAAAAGGAATTTTGTCTATAGACTTTTGTGTGTGTGTGTGTGTGTGTGTGTGTGTGTGTGTTTCTGATAGAATGAATACCCAATTAACATGAACATACAGCTTCCGATGTCATTTTGACCATGACTTTCAAATATGTTCCAGACTTTTTGCTCTATAGATGAACCACATATGAGCTGTGAAGGTGCATTATTGTAGAATAAGAAACTTCTCTGAAAAAAATCTTAGGGAAAAAACTCATGGAAAGACAGTTAAAATTAAAAAAGACAAATACAATTAGCTTTTGGTAGTGCCTTGGAGAGTTAGGGGGTAGAATAGAATACAGAGAGGAGACTTATCAATAATCTGATTCTGGAAATTGGTATAATTCACTTAGTGTAGTTTTCCTAGAGTTCTTGATTGTTTCTCACGTTTTCTTTATGAGAAAGCATTTCTTAGGATCATATACCCAAGTGATTGTGAAAGAAACAAACAAAAACAAAGATAAAACATTGAGAATCATATGTAAAAATCTGTCTCCTAAAATAAAAGCTATCTGTTTTAAATATATTTATATCTCATATACATGATTATATATGTGCATATATATTCAAAAATAAATATATACATATATGATTATAAAAGAAATTTGAACATTTGACATAACATTTGGAAAGGAAAGGAGAGAGAAAAGAAGAAGGAGTCACTTCTAATTTTAGCATCCTAATGAACAAACCTTAGCAATATGTATATATTTTCTTGTAAACTTTATTCTAAATATATATGTTTTACAAAGTTACAGGCATACTATACATACAATTTTGTGTCCTGCTCTATTAATAGTTTTTATACATTTTAACTATTTCATACTTAAAAATATATTTTAACCTTTGTATAATATAGTTTGTAATATATTTTAACCTTTATATAATAAGTTTGTTTTGTTTATTCATTTATTCCTTTTTAAAAATTGAGTGACAAAAACATGGTACTATACTAAGAATGTGAAAATGAATAAAACATGGTTCTTGACCTCAAATACTTTATAGATTTTTTGGGGAAGAAAATAGGCATATACCAAGAAAGTACAATAGAATTTTATAGATACTGTCCTGGTCTGGGCTGCTAAAACAAAAATATCATAGACTATGTGGCTTATAAACAACAGAAAATTACTTTTCCCAGTCCAAGAGGCTGAAAGTCCAAAATCATGGTGCCAGCACGATCCAATTCTGTTGAAGGCCCTCTATGGAGATGAGGACTGCTATCTTCTGGTTGTGTGCTCACATGGTATAAAGAAGGTTACCTATGTTTCTTGAGTACCTATGATAAGGACTCTAAATCCATTACTGAGTGCTTACCTTTATGACCCAATTACCTTCTAGAACCCTCACATTCTAATACCATCGCGTTGGGGCTAGGATTTTAACATACGTCTTTGCAGGGCACCCAAACATTTGGTCCATACCAGGTGCATGGTAGATTTATGTAGGGAGTAGTTTGGAAAGCCAAAAAAGGAAATGGTCAATCCCCTTTTGGGGAAAGGGTCCTAAAATGCTTCATTAAGAAAAAATTATTTTGAAGCATGGCTCCAAGTTCTTGAGGTTGAAATGCTGGGGGAAGCAAGAGAAGTTGAAATTTCAGGCAAACGGAAAGCAGAGACAAGCAGACTGGGCACATGGGATGTCCAAGGCACTGCAAACAGCTCCTTCTCACAGAAGCTCCTGGCATGAGAGAGGTATAGACTGTATATCATCAGAAGCATAAAAAAGAGGTCTTAAAAAAATCATGGGAAGAATCAAAGCTAGCAAAATTTCCTTTGTATTTGAATTAGATTGCCCTGGTACAATAGTGACATGTGGTCAAAAAGAGGCACAACTAATGTTACATATGTTTTCTAAATATTTGTGACAAAATTGGGTCCATATTGTATAATGATCTTTAATCCTATTGATTTAACTACTTACTATATTTTCTGGCACCAATTCATGGTTTTGAAGATATTAATACATGGCAGGGAAAGTCAGCCCCGAAAATACCTTATTTACTTTATTGCTGCAGAAATGTGTAAACTATATATCCCATTTAAAAGTCTCTGAGTGGCCAATTTATCTTTTATTATGAAATTATTTTTTTACATAAGAATAAAGCATGTATACCATAAAACGATGAAAATCCACAGGGTATAAGTGGAAAGTAAAGCTTCAATTCCTACACCTCCAAAGTTCCTGCTACAGTCCCCATCCTCACTCTGTCATTTTAGTGTATTTAGTTTCTCTGGTGGCCACCAGCAACATTCTAAATAATATTATTTCAACTCTGTGTCTTACTTTTTCCATTTTAAAGCATATCTACTCTTTCAATACACTGAAACCACCCTCATAATTCATTAGTTACATAGTTTTTTCTAAATCATTTTATTTATGATGCTGCATAATATGTTTAAATCTTTCTGTTTCTTAAGCCAAAGTTATTATATAAATATTACTCTTCATAGAACAAAGCAACTGCTGGACTTATGCAGAAGAAATGTAATTCCATGTTTTATCTTTGTTGCTTGAAAAATAATGTGTTTCAAGCATTAAATTCAAGTGTAAGCATTTTCTTACTGGCCACCAATTGCTCATTATTCCTCCACATGTTCACCTACTTTGTATTTTCATTATGATTTTATTGAACAACTTTTTTCCCACGGTATTTCTAAATTCCTTTTTTTCTTTTTAGTCAAAAAACGTATCTGTACCTTCTTCACCATCTCATGGAGATCTTCCAGGTTTTTCTTCATACAATATTATAAATGAAATTAATTTTTTGTTTGAAAATATTATTTGTATGAAGACTGACTTCCTACTCTAATTCAGATCAATTGATTTTCAATTCTGTTTTATAGACTGATGTTCTGGAAATTGTTTTCACACTAAAATAGTTCCTTTTTTTCATAGAGACCACATTTTTGGCTTTTTAATAATTTTTCATTTATATATTTTATTTTTATTGTTTTATACATGAGGTTTCAGTATGTGGCCCAGACTGACCTCAAACTCCTAGGCTCAGGTAATCCTCCTGCCTCAGCCACCTGAGTCATTCTCTTTTTTGGATTTATTTATATGTTTTCTTTGTACGCTAACTTGTTTTGCAGGAGTACATCCTCAAGAAGTTTTTGTTTTATCTGTGCTTTTTCAGAATGAGTAGATTAAGGGAGTTGGATGGTTGATAGATTATATAAAATCAAATTTTATATTCACAATCATTTTATTTTTCAACTTTGAAAACATTGCTTCATGGTCTTCCCTCATGTACTGGTTTCTATTTTCTTGTATATTTTAATGAGAGTGTCATGCTAACCCAATGATTACTGCTTTTCTTTTGCCTTCTGAAAACTCAAAATCTTTTGTCTTTGGTGTTCTGACATTTCACAAGGGCATGTCTAGATTCATCTCTTTTTAAAGTCATCTTATTGAATAACTGATAGATCATTTGATATTAAAGTTCAAGTCTTTCTTTGGCTCTGTGAAATATTGTCCATGTAGTATTTTTCCCTGTTATTTTTCCCTATTATTTCTTAGTGGAGAAGGTAGAAGTACACATTGTAGATACAGATTAAGTTCAAATCCCATATCCATTACTTTTATGATGTAAGAATTTAGGCAGGTTACTTAACATTTCTTTAGAATAGTTTCCTTATTTGTAAAATGGGTATGTCATATACTTAAGTCATAGGGTTTTTATGATGATTAAATAAGGGAAAATATATACAGTACTTAGAACAGTGACTTACATTTAAGCCCAGCATAGTATATAGACTGCATAGCAAATGCACAGCCTTTTATATAATTGTAACCTATAGATTCTTTCTGAAATTTCTCTTATTATTACATATTGCCACTCCAGATTGATAGTTTATCTTACATTTCTATCATATTTTCCAATTTTTGTCTTTTTTAAAACTCCAACAGTGATAAAATTAGACAAGAATGCTGGATCCAATCTAAAGATTTGGGGGGCTGAACATATTTTAAAATTTTATTTAATTGCAAACAGTTAAACAGGCAATTTCCCATTAAAACATGTATTACTGACTCCTCTTGAAAACTAACAGCCTCTTTTAACCCTGAACGACTTGCAGAGCCACACCGAATGGTGAAGCTGAGTTTGAGGTCTTGTGTACTTTCCTGGGGCATGTCCACTTGCAGGTTTCATGTGTGTACAGCAAGAGCAGAATGTTTCTTGACCACGCAAATGTGGGCTTTATTTTAAAATATCGAAACTCACATTCAGTTTAGCTCTTCCTAGGCAGTGTTTCCATTTATTTTAAAATGTAGATCTTAAGTGTAAACTCTGCTACAGCCAGTTTGAATTTCAGAAGATGGGAAGAGAGACATGCTCCGCGCTTGCCTTTGGTCCTTTCCATCACCTGGATTGCTGTCTCCTACTAGGGGTCTGTTAGTCCAGAGGCTTTTAAAATAACCTGCCCTTTCCCTTGTTTTGAAGATTTTGTTTTGTTTTAAGAGCTTCTATTATTTTAGTTGTTTGATGCTCATTCTTTTTTAAGTGGGAAGCAATCCATCCCAATGACATGCTTATCCTGGGCCCATTGTCTGTTCATTTGAGTGCTTACTAAATCTCCTTTTCATAATGCCAACTGGAGGGCAGGTTGATATATTCTGCTCCTAGACCAATTTCCAGCATCAGTAAGCATTTGTCCTGTGGCTTCCATAACGCCAAGGTATAAATTTCTCCTATGCCTATTGCCTGGATCTCTTACTCTGATACAATAGAGTTTATGAAAAACCACCATTCCTAGAATGCCCTAGCGCCTGGACTCCTCCTGTTGCGACTCCACAGCCGGCAACTAACTGATCTAGGATAACACCTCTCAACATGCAACCCTCCTCTGCCCAGTGCTCTCTGCCCTCTTATTTTGTAGGAATTACAGTCCCCAAATTGATGTGGCAAGAAAATTGCTAAAAGAGAAAGAGAACAAACAATACAATGATCTCCTCAAAAAGCAGTAGAGGGATGGTTGCTCAGGTTTCATTACTACAAAAGTGGGTGTGGAGATGTGAGAAGTAAGGGCAGGTCAGAAAAAGATAGGAGATTTTATTATCTTCCTTTAAGCTGGCAGGTTTATTTGGGGTGGTTGGGTACAAGATTTTAAATAAGTATCAACTTCTTTTCAAAAATTACATAGATATATAACTCATGGTTAATAAAAATCTCTGATCTTGTCCAACAGTTGACTTCCAGTAGTTTTGGTCTCTATTTCCCCTTTTTTGGGTTTTGTTTGTTGCCCATATTCTAGTAAGAAGGAAGAGACTGAGCTAAGTGTCCATTTTTAACACATACCTGTTGAAATCTGTTGTAAACACTGTAAGGAGTTTTGTATATAACCAATAGCTTTCTTAAGGGAATTTATGAAGTATCTGTTCCACAATGTCTACAAAGAAATAATGAATAGATTTAATTATATTAATTTAAGAGATCAAATTATTTTACTTTTTGTGGAGTTTTTTCATGTTTCCAGTTATCTTTATTTTTTGGTACATTGACTGGTCATGTCCTTTGAGCTAAAGTTTTATGTATTTTTTATCAATTTAAATAGCCTTTTACAAAATAAAAATATCAACTTTTTCCCATCCTTCTTGCTGTATGTGTTTTTTTAAAGTCTGTTTCATAACCTTTGCTATAGTGGAAGTTGTTCATATTTATATGTGAATTTTTCTGTACAATGTAGTGGTTGAGTACAGAGTTTGGAATCAACAGTGATGAATATGAACTCTGAACCTTGGACTAATCACTTAACCTTTCTTAATATTTTCATCTGATTTGTAAAATAGAAACAATAATATTATTTTCATCATGAGGGATGTGGATATTAAATGAGGTAATAATATGGACAGGAGACAGAGGCAGAAAAGGGCAGGGTCCTTGGCGAAGCCCCAGCCTCAAGCCTGGACCCAAGGCCCAAAGTAAGAACATGCATTCGTAATTTCTTGCCCTAATGTTGCCTTTTCCAAAACCATCTTGGCCCGCCACACCCCCCATCCTGTACCCATAAAAACCCCAGACTCCATTGGCAAAGGAGCAGCAGAAAAGGAGAGAAGAGAAGAAGCATCTGAACATCGAGAGGAGAAGCAGCAGCTGGACATTGGAGACTACAGTCGGAGAGGAGTTCAGCCAGAGATAGTTGGAGAGGAATTTGGTCAGACAGCCTAACTCCAGGGAAATACCACCTTCTCGCTCCATCCTCTTCCCAGTCCCCCTTCCCACTGGGAGTCACTTTTATCAGCAATAAAATCCTCCACATTCACCACCCTCCAACTTGTTTGTGTGACCTCATTCTTCCTGGACGCTGGACAAAGACCCAGGTGTGGGCGCGAAATGCTGTTACACTGACCCTTCACTTAGTTGTTTAGTACTTTCGCTGTCCAGAGATGGCAAAGCTAAAAGACCGCACTGTAAAACACACCTTCTGGGGCTCCACGGTGTCGTGGGCAACCCTAGATGCAGCCACCACAGGCCCGCACAGAATTCTGTTTCTGCCAGTTGCCCAGAAGTATTCATCCTGATCTCTTCACCTGCTCTCCTTCATGCTCCCCCTTCCGCAAGGGGTTGAGAGCTGTGAAATGAGTAAGCAAGCCATCACTTTACAAGTCCCTCCAAGGCGTCCAGGGAACTACTCCATTTCATTAAGACATGGAAGTTCATAGGACTAAACCTGACACACAGTAAACACCAATACATATCAATCTTTGTCAATATTGTTTTTTTACTTCTTAATTTTTTGAGTTTTAGTTGTGAATAAACTTTGTAGCAGTTTTTTTGTTTGTTTTTGTTTGTTTGTTTTGGGACAGAGTTTCGCTCTTGTTGCCCAGGCTGGAGGGCAGTGGTGCAATCTCGGTTCACTGCAACCTCTCCCTCCCCAGTTCAAGCGATTCTCCTGCCTCAGCCTCCAGAGTAGCTGGGATTACAGGTGCCCACCACCACGCCCCACTAATCTTTTGTATTTTTAGTAGAGACCGGGTTTTGCTATGTTGGCCAAGCTGGTCTCAAACTCCTGACCTCAGGTGATACACCCACTTCGGCCTCCCAAAGTGTTGAAATTACAGGCGTTAGCCACTGTGCCTGGCCTGCAGCAGTTTTATGAGTATCCTAGTGCTTCCTTTAATTTTTTCTGTGACACGATTTTTTTGATGTAACTATTTAATACATATGGGATTTATTTTGGTATACCGAATGAATTCAGGATCTTAGATATCATCCCCCAGTATTCTAAGTACTTTTAAAACACTTTATTGAATACTATTTTTTCCATATTAATATGTTAATTTCATTAGATACCCAATTCTTAAAAAACACAGTGACACCTGTGACATTAATTATTCTGAGCTGTTAAAGTGTCTATTCATACCTCAGGGTGAAAATATTTTAATTATGGTAGCTTTATAATTTGTTTGATTATTTAATGATACCAATTCCATTCAAATCCACTCACAAATACAAAGGCCTGGATTCTAGGCCTAATCTAAAGTGTCTTTTAGCTGAATGGAATGGAATAAAGAATGATTAATTCAAGAAGCCTCATTTTCAAGAATTCAAAGAGCCTCAAAATTCAAGAAGAAAGGAAAAGCAGCGAATAGAAAAGAAAAGAAAAAAAAAAAAGGATAGGTTATTCAACTTTTTCATCAACCTATAGGGTTAGAGGGAGGAAAGCAGGAACATAGGTAAGAAAGAGAGAGAAGCCATGACGCTAAGAATTAGAGATTTATCCAGGATGAATTGCAAGAGCAAAGAGAACAGCATAGGCTACTTTTTGTAGCTCTTAAAATAGGAGAATGGAAAGTAGTTAAAAATGTCAACAAGATCTGACATTAACTTTCGACCATGTTGCCTTTTTTTAAGTTTATTTTTTCCTTATACTTGTTCACTTTTCCAATTGAATATAATCATCCCAGCTTTGCCACTTATTAGCTCAATTGATTTCTAAGTCACTTAACCTCTCTAACTCTGTTCTCATTTGCAAAACAGGGGTAGTAAAGTCTGCCTGTAGGGAACCTTAGGTATGAAAACACAAAATCTGGCCTGTGGTTATTAAAAGAAAAACAAGCAACTTCCAACATGGTAGTTCACCTTTTCACTTTTATTATTTACTTTTTGTAACTACATAGATAAATGAGCCTGGATCTCAAATCAAATGATATGAATAACATGATTAGTGGAAAGTGGATAAATAGGAATGCTTTTTCTCTCTAAATCCTTTATCTCTGAGATTGTAATTTCCTGTTATCTCCTATGCCCATTGTTATTGCCAATCTACATTGCAGGTAGCAGTTGCCAAATTCAGACCCACTCTACTGCTAGTCATTGGTAACTCTTCATTTCTTGCTAGCACTTAGAATACTCTTCCAAGCCCTCTTGCAAGGGCTAGCAAGAAGTGTTACACATGCTTGGATTTGCTAATGAATAATTGACTTGGAGCCTTTTTGGTAAAGATCTTTCAGGAATGCCAAAACAGTAAAACTGAGCCAAAGAAACAATTAAAGTTGCCTGAGTCAGCAATCCTAGATCCTAGTCACTCCATCCTCAGGGAATTCACTTTTGAGTTCCCTCTCTTGGCTTTTTTCTTTGGGTCAGAGGCCAGGCTACCCACTTCCCCTCAGCGTGGTGAGAAGAGGCACACTCTGAGAACCTAGCTAGTCTAATGGTTATGGCATCCTACTTTTAACAGCATCATTTTCTTTTAAAATAACCAAAGAGTAATCTTAACTTTGCTTTCCACAAAGCTATAAGAAGAAAAACCTGCCTGCATAATTTATAGGGGAAGGAATAGATCAATGGGCCTGTGAACAGCTGCATGACACCACAGTGTTAGTGTGATGAGACACTGGATGTGCAGTGCTGGTTAGTCTTATTGATGATGATGGCATGTAGTTACTGAATATAACTTGAAAGGCAAAATTTTATTGAAATCTACTATATTGGTCACAGTGAATGAACACTAAACTATTGGTGAGTCCTGGCCAGTGGGAAAATTGATCTGCAAAGCACAGGTTTGGCTACAGAGTTCATTATTATAACTTCTGGGTCTACTTCTGATCATGTTCTTTTCAGTGAAAGTACAAGTACTTTGATAGAGGATACATGCCAAATCTCCTCTCTTCTCTGTTTAGAAAACAATGCTGCAAAGCATATTTTATAAATAGATTTAAATGATTACCAATATGCAACAAATGCTGCTCTTCATGTGTTCACAATTTTTTCTAATACAGGCTTAGTTAGAACTGTGCCAGATCAACACACCAAATGTTTTCCCAACTGCTGACAGGAATAATGCTGTTTCATTCTGGATGACTTAGTGTGGAGTTCTAGGCCTAACTTCACCTCTTAAAGTAATATTTCAGGGGCCCTGTGATTATATTTTCTGATCCAAGAGCCATTGAATATGAGCTGGTGAAAATTTGTATAAATTAGAAAATAAAATGATAATGTTTCATTGATGTGGACTGACCAAAACTTTATTGCCATTTTTACTTTTGTCTAAGCTTTCCCATATGTAATGTGAAGAATATAATGCTATTCATAAGTTCAGTGAAGTGTTGAACAGATTAGCTAGTTTATTATTGGTGACAAATGAGGAATAATTGTATAATCTTGAAAAAAATGACAGTAAGCAAACATGGGGAATATATAATCAAAATGCCCTAAACAAGTTAACAAAGAATACTGAAAATCTATTGATGTAATTGTTGATTAAACTGATGATGTTGTTGAAGTATGTTCATGCACACTGAGGACTGAATCATTGAGCCATGGTGTGAGATGTATGCATTTTTTTGGCAGTAAGTTTTATATCATCAAACACTGGCATTTTGTTGAAAGCCTACGTTTTTTCTATGAAGGGTTCACCGTAAATTGATGTCCTTATATAGCAAAGGTTGCTTTTCAAACTATTGAGCTCTAATAGAAAAAGCATCCAGGTATGTTGTTTATGGAATTTTTTAAAGATTGTATAGTTTTTAAAATACATGTGCACTTTTGGCTACAGGATACTTCCTTATAACACCTTTATGAAAAATTATTTGAAATCAAACACTGTAATATTTATTGAGTACCTACTATATGACACTCAGTGTGTTACATGCTTTTACTTATCTGATTTGATCTGAATGAACAATAGGAAATGTTTACAAGTAAAAAGATATGGACGAATGTGTCTAATTGTGCCTTTTCAAGATGCAATGGGGCAGTAATATATGTGAGTTCTGAACTAATCAATCACTTTAGAACACAAGGTGAATTTTGATTAGTCCCATGCTCAGAGACCTCTTTCAAATTTTGCAAGCTTTACTATATCCTGGAATTCCAAATATCATGCTGTTTTTCCTACCTTTGTTCTTCTGCACTGATAGTTTTTAAAATGAAAGCCTTAATCTGTATTATATGGGATCATTAATTTCTGCATTTTACACTTGAGCAACAGCACTCTGATTATCTGCTGCAATGAAAAGTAAGCAGCCCTGCTTTTGCAGACTTAATTACCTACTGCAGGGTCTTTCTTCTCCAGTTACCACAAACAGTCTGAAAATGGGGTCAAAAGCATGATTAGAAACCAAATTAGCCACTGAATCCAGAAAACAAACACGGAAACAGATCCAATAAGTCATTCTGATACTGAAATCAGTCTCTATCACACCTGGGTTTATCCAGAGTGTCTCCTAATTCCATGTTCCCTATAAGAACAAAGCCACAGAGGAAAGACTCTATAATGATTTGTATATCTGAGAAAATAAAATCAACTTACTAATAGAAGTAAGGTATCAGTGTTATGGGGGTGGGGGTCAGAATCAGTCTAGATAACAGTAACAGGGTCTTTTAAATAATTGACTTGTAGGTTATATACATGCAAGAAAAAAATGCTCTCATAGTTTTTAAAAATAAATCTTCAGATTTTAGCTTAAAATGGCAGAAAATAGGTAAGTTGCTGGTTTATAAACAAGGTTTATAATAATTAAAATATTAGTATTAGTCTTGTTTTGTTACATAGCTGTTCTTTATTTGAGAATTTCATTATATACCATTTTATGGATGCTTTCTAAATCCCTGTCAGTTAATATAACAAATTTCATGCATTTAGTATTTTTTCTTAATCACACACAGGTTCTGAGCACAACACTCAAGTGTCAAGAGAGTTTGAAGGCATTTTCTAGCTGCATGTAAAAGAAGGTATCACATGGATTAAGTCTTCCTTTTCAGGAACTTCAGTAAACAGTAATAGAATTTTATACCAGAAATGAAATGCTGATCGATTTATATTAACAGGAATAATAGTGTTTACTCACAATACTGATAAGAACAGTAACATGATGATCTAATTCAAAAGATTGTGGGGCAAGACAACTACTGTTTAAAAATATGTGTAAAAGGCAATAGGGAAATAAAATGGTAAAATATTTAAGGAACATACAGGGAAATGAGTCAATAAAAAGCAGTTATAAGAGATCATTCAGTTCCATTTGGAATTTGCTTACTTGAATATATTGCACACAATTAAATGCAACTAGTCACAGTAGCTAAAGCTTAAAATATCAAATTCAATTCCACTTTATTTATAGGATGAATGTTCAGAAAAGAGATTGTTTAACAAGATTTACCTTCGGTAAACAGTCTTGACTAAATCATCTGTCTATATTTAAAAATCATTGTTATATATTTTAGGTGGCTACATTTCTGTAACGTATAATCCCCACAGTCACTTTAGCTCTAGAATACTTATCTGTAAATCACCACGCCCATTGCAAAAATTAAGGAAGTACATAGGTTTCTTTAGGACAGCTATTCCTTCTCTAGATTTCTTTCCATTTTATTTGTGTCTTATCTAAACTCTTTAATCCAGTCATAATCAGAGAAGAAAAAGCTTAAACTCTACAATGAACATAACCAGATCTCCATAACTACAGTAAGGAAGGGTTGGAACAGTTATACAGTGAATATATGTGAAGCATATGGAAGAGACAGGATTAGTTAGATCACAATCTTTTCCTTTAATCAAAATTCTTTCTTTTTTTCGGAGGGGGCAATAGTATGTATAGGGTTAGAGGAAGATTCTTTTGGTTTGAATTGTCCAATAATTTGATGAATGCTTCTATATTGTGACTGCAGCCTTAACTAAAGTGAAGACTGAAAGCTCCCTGAATTAGTTTTGAAACAACCTTAGAGATGGATTACTATTTTCAGACTCTGCAGAGGATATCAGGAAAATGTAATGTCCATGTATTATTGAACTGAGGATATTTTCAAGGAGAAAATGATCTCATTGTTATTAGCTCATTTTTCTAGAGCTATTTTCTCTCATCAAAGGACCATTGTCCAGTGAGTATAATTTTGGAGCAGAACAGCCTTGCTGCCTATTCACACTGAGCACATCTCTGTTACCTGCCTATTCGTATCTTGAGGAATTGTGACACAAAATTCAACAAGTTGATCAATATTTATTTTTTGCTGAGGCAATTTGTGTGTGGAGTATATAAAAGATCTCAAAGACCTCAAAAACTTTAAAAGATGGCAACCCTCATAACATAAAATATATTCAGTAAAAGTGAGTTGTGGAACCTTAGAATATATGCTTTAGAATCTTGTCCTTTCCTCATATGGGGCATGAGGACTTACACAAATGAGACATTTTTGAGACTCAGTCTTTTTTCCTATAAAGTGAAGATAGAATTATCCAATTCAAAGAGATTTTGTGGAGATTAGAAATACTGCATTTTTTGCACCTAGCATATAATATGTGCCAAGAATATGGTTGCTAATTATGATTATAATGAATTCCTCTCATCAATCCTGTATATCAGCACATTATATATAATACACATGTATGTGTTCTAGCAACTGTCTATAAGGTGGTTTAGAAGACAAAGATACAGGCAGAAAACAAACAGAAATTGTAGAAACCTTAACAAGTGGTGCTAAGGAAGTGAGATGATTATTTGGAAACATAATTGAAAAGCAGGATTTAGTAGAAAATATAAGGAAAGAACTGAAGAGACTCAGTGGTAGTTTGTACATAGGTACAAAGAAAATTGAAATACATAACATTCAGTATATAACTATGTGAAATTTCAATGTTTGACAATAAACCAAAGATTGCCAGGCATACAAAGAAAGGATAAAATATAGCCCATAATGCAGAAGATAACTCGTCAGTAGAAATCTCTGTGGAACTGACACACTTGTTATAATTAGACAGTTCTACATATTATCCAGACTAAAAAATAAATTGCACTTCTAACTAAAGCTAGAAAAAAGAAACAAGATTTAAAAAATAATATTATGTAAAGTATCACCAATATTTTAAATACATAGGAATAGGAATAAATGTACTAAAAGATTGCCACATAGAAAACTCAAAACATTAAGGAACACCTAAATTAGCAGAGGAGTATACTATGTATTATGTACATAAATTGAAGGAAATAATATTGTAAAGATGAACATTTTCCCCAAATTGATTCATAGATTGAATGTATTCTCAACCAAAAATCTATTTTTATGGAATCTGACTAATTCTAAAATCAATAGAGAATGTCAAAGGCCAAGCTCAATTGACTTATTTGTGATGAAGATGAACAAAGTGGGATAACTTGTTTTACCATTGATATGGTTTGGCTCTGTGTCCCCACCCAAATCGCATCTTAAATTGTATTCTCATAATTCCCACATGTTGTGGGAGGGAAACGGTGGGAGATAATTTGAATCATGGGGACAGTTGCCCCCATACTGTTCTCATGGTAGTGAATTAGTCTCACAAGATAGATGGTTTTATCAGGGGTTTCCGTTTTTGCACCCTCCTCATTTTCTCTTGCTGCTGTCATGTAAGAAGTGCCTTTCACAAGCTGGGTGCAGTGGCTCACGTCTGTAATACCAGTACTTTGGGAGGTCGAGGTGGGTGGATCACTTGAGGTCAGGAGTTTGGGACCAGCAGGACCAACATGAAGAAACCCCATCTCTACTAAAAATACAAAAAAATTAGCTGGGCATCGTGGTGAGTGCCTGTAATCCCAGCTACTTGGGAGGCTGATGCAGGAGAATTGCTTGAACCCAGGAGGTGGAGGTTGCAGTGAGCTGAGATTAAGCCGTTGCACTCCAGCTTGGGCATAAAAGAGCAAGATTCAAAAAAAAAAAAAAAAAAAAAAAAAAAACAAGAAGAAGAAGAAGTGCCTTTAGCTTCCTGCCATGATTCTGAGACCTTGCTAACCATGAGGAACTGTAAGTCCAATTAAACATCTTTTTCTTCCCAGTCTTGGGTATGTCTTTATCAGCAGTGTAAAAACGACTAATAAGCCATATATCAAGAGTTACTCAAAAGTACAGTTATTAAATGATTGGATTGTGCAAAGTTACGATATGCAGCACTGAGAGATAATACAAAGATAAAAATAAGAGACCAGGCATGGTGGCTCATGCTTGTATTCCCAGCACTTTGAGAGCCAAGGCAGGTGGATTGCCTTAGCTCAGGAGTTTATGACTAGCCTGGGCAACACGTTGAAACCCTGTCTCTATTAAAATACAAAAAATTAGCCGGGCGTGGTGGCATATGCCTGTAGTCCCAGCTACTCAGGAGGCTGAGGCAGGAGAATTGCTTGAACCCAGGAGGTGGAGGTTGCAGTGAGCCTAGATCACACCACTGCACTCCATCCTGGGTGACATAGTGAGACTCTATCAAAAAAAAAAAAAAAAGATGAACATAAGAGACAAAAATATATGAAAGTTTATGTCAAAGGTAGCATTGCAATATAGTGGGAATAGGAGGATCATTTCAATGATTCTGGGCTAATTAGATATCCATATGGATCAAGCATTAATTCTGATCCCAATCTCACACCATATACAAAAATTAATTTCAGTTGGTCTGTAGATCTGTACATGAAAGTCAAAACTAAATCTTCTTGAATAAAACATGTATCATTATGATCTATAGTATAGAAATATTTCTATCCTAGAAATAGAATATTATTCATAAAAGACAAACTTGATAAGTTGAAGTATATTAGAATAAAAAATTTATGTTCTCTGAAAGTGAAAATTAAGTCATAAATTAGCAATTTTCACACACATATAACTAATAAGAGGCTTATATCCAATATATGTAGAGAATCTCTCTCAGGTTATTAATAAAAACGTTACACAGTAGAATAGTAGGCTGAAGATTTAAACTGGCATTTCATAAAAAGGATATCCAATTGACCAATTAACATATGAAAAGTTTTCCACTCATCAGAAAAATACAAATTAAAATCACAATAAAATGTCGCTGCACACCTACCAAAATACCTAAAATTAGAAAGATGTCACTAGAAAAGGTGAAGATGTGGAGTGACTGTTACTCTTATACAATAATAGTGGGAACATTAACTGTTACTATACCTTTAGGAGACCTTTTGAAATTATCTATTAAAGTTTAACATATGCATACATTAGAACTTGGCAACTCTAGCCTTTGTTATATATGACAACAGAAATGTGTGAGAACATTTACCGAGAGACATGTACAAAAATATATTATACATAGCAGTACAGTTGGTAATAGAAGCAACCTCAACAGTAGAATAGATTAAATAAATTATAGTATACTTGTACTGTGAAATAAGATGGGGTAATAAAATGAATGAACTGCAGCCATGTGCAACAATATGGCTGAATTTCAAAAACATAATATTGAGTGAAAGAAGCAAGGCAAAAAAAAAAAAAAAAAAAAAAAAAATGCAATATAACTTCAATTATATAAAGTCTCAAAGAGGGAAAAGCAAACTATAGTGTTCTAAGTATGAGAAGAAGAAGAAAAACAAACTATTATTCAGGGCCAGGGAAAGAACTACCTGAAAGCATCAAAAGGAATAGTTCTCAAAGCTCACATAGGGCCAGTAATAGTGCCCATTCACACCAGTGAGACTGAAAAAACTCATAATTCACAAGGAATTGGACAGAATACTCAGAACGATCTTTCCTTAATAGTGGGGAATAATTTGGCATAGACTAACACTGTTCTAGATTTGCCTACTGAGTCATAAAAGCAAAACCCACATAAAGGCAAGACCTGTAAGAGTAAAACTATTTCTAAATAACTGCATCCTAGAACAAAACTCAAGAAAATGTATAGATATTCTAAAAATTCTGACACCCAACAAAGTAAAATTCATAATGTCTGGCATCCAATTAAGGACGATCAGACATGCAGAAAAGTAAAACATAGCTAATAATAAGGAGAATTATTAATGAATCGAAGCTGTCCCACAACTAACACAGATGTTCAAATTAGCAGACAATTGCATTAAAACTGTCTTCCAGTTATTATATATTACAACTGCATTCCATACGGCCAAAGTTATGTAGAAAGATATACAAGAAAGATAAAAATATATTTTCCAGAAATGTAAAATGCAGTGTCTGAGATGAAAATGACACTGGGAGGATTTAATGGCAGATTAGACATTGCTAAAGAAATGATTTGTAAACTTGAATACTTAGCAATGAGAAACTATCCAAATGAAGCAGAGTGATAAAAAATATTATTTTAAAAAGGAAAGAACATCAGTGAGCTGTGAGACAACTTCAAGGAGACTAACATAGATGTTGTTGGGGTTCTTAAAGAAGGGTGAAGGACAGAAAAAACACTTGAAGGAAAAAACTTTTCCTCCAAATTTGAAGAAAACTGTGAACCCCAAATTTTCAATGACCCTAAAACACAAGAAGCATAAATGAAACTACGTTGAGACACATAATAATCAAGTTGCTCAGAACTAATGATAAAGAACAAATCTGAAAAGCAGCCTGAGGCAAATTAAATGTTACATGAAGATAAACAAAGATAAGGATAATAGTAAATTTCTCTGAAATTAGCACAAGTGAGAAGATACTGGAGAGAATTATTTAAAGTAATGAAAGAATAAAACTACTTATATATATATATATATATGTGTGTTGCAGAAGATTTCATGGACATTTATCAGTTCCCCAAATTAATACTTTTATAATTTCTTATACCTATCTTACTTTAATCTCTTAATCCTGTTATCTTCATAAGCTGAGGATGTACGTCACCTCAGGACCCTGTGATGATTGCATTAACTGTAAAAATTGATCATAAAACATGTGTGTTTGAACAATATGAAATCAGTGCAGCTTGAAAAATGACAGAATACCAGCGATTATTTTAGGGAACAAGGGAAGACAACCATAAGGTCTGACTGCCTGTGGCATCGGGCAGAATACAGCCGTATTTTTCTTCTTGCAAAGAGCCTATAAATGGATGTGCGAGTAGGGAAGATATCATTGAATTCTTTTCCTAGCAAGAAATATTAATAATTAAGACCCTGGGGAAGGAATGCATTTCTTGGGGGATGTCTGTAAATGGCCGCTCTGGGAGTGTCTGTCTTATGCAGTAGAGATAAGGACTGAAATGCGCCCTGGTCTCCTGCAGTTCCCTCAGGCTTATTAGGGTGGGGAAGAAACCCCACCCTGGTAAATTTGAGGTCAGACCAGTTCTCTGCTCTCGAACCCTGTTTTCTGTTGTTTAAGATGTTTATCAAGACAATAAGTGCACAACTGAACAGAGACCCTCATCAGGAGTTTTTGATTTCACCCTTTGCCTTGTGATCATTGCTTTGCCCTTTGCCTTGTGGTCTTTATTGGCATCTGAAGTTTGTGATCTTTGTTCTCCCTTTTGCCCTTTGAAGCATGTGATCTTTGTGACTTATTCCCTGTTCGTAAATCCCCTCCCCTTTTAAAGTCCTTAATAAAAACCTGCTGGTTTTGCAGTTCAAGTGGGCATCATGGACCTGCTGATATGTGTTGTCACCCCCGGTGGCCCAGCTGTAAAATTCCTCTCTTTGTACTTTTTCTCTTTATTTCTCAGACCAGCCGACACTTAGGGAAAACAGAAAGAAACTACATTGAAATATTGGGGGTGGGTTCCCCCAATACATAAGTGTGTGTATATGTGTATATAATTTTTATTTAGATAAAATCTGCATAACAAATATTAACATTTTAACCATTTTAAAGTAGATAATTTAGATTTTAGTATATTCACAATATATGCAACTATCAACACTGTCTAATTCTAAAACTTTTCAGTAACACAAAAAGAAGACCCATATTTCTCAATTTCCCTCTCCCTCTTCCCCCAGGAACAACAAATCTACTTCTTGTTCCTATAGATTTGAAAGCATTTTATATAAATGGAGTCATGCAGTGCATGTTTCTTTTTTTTTTTTTTTTGTCTGACTTCATTCACTTAGCATAATGTTCTCATAATGTTTTCAAGGTTCATCTATGTTGTAGCACGAATCAGTATTCCATTCCTTTTTGAGGTTGAGTAATATTCCATTGTATGGTTATACCACATTTTGTTTGTGCATTTATCAGCTGACGGACATTTGCGTGGATTTCACATTTTGACTATCATGAATAATATTGCTATGAATATGTGTGTACAAGTTTTTGTGTGACAAATGTTTTCAATTCTCTTGGACATAAATTCTTTAGGATATATACCTAAGAATGGAACTGCTGGATAATAGGCTAACTTTATGTTTACCTGCTCAACTATTTTCCACAGCAGCTTCACCATTTAAAACTTTATCAACAATGTATGAGGATTCCAATTTATCCGTATCCTTGAAAACACTTGGCTTTTTCCATTTTGTTGATAATGACCAACTTAATGTGTAAGAATTGGTATCTCATTGTAGTTTTGATTTATGTTTCTCTGATGACTAATAATGTTTGGCATCTTTTCATGGGCTTATTCTCCAATTGTATATATTCTTTGGAGAAATGTTTATTCATGTCTTTCATCCATTTCTAAGTTGGGTTGTTTGCCTTTTGGTTGCATAGTTGTAAGTGTTCTTTACATATTTTGGCCACTAGACCTTTCTCAGATATATGATTTATAAATATGTTATTTCATTCTGTGAGTTGTCTGCTTATCTGATAGTACTTTGAAGCACAAAAGTTTTTATTTTTGTGAAGTCAAATTTAAATATTCTTTTTTTGTTGCTTGTACTTAAAATTCTCCACCCAGTGAAAACAGCCTTTAAAAGCAAAGATAACATGAAGATATTTTCAGACATAGAAAAGTTGTAAAAATTCATTACCAGTAAATCAGCCTTCTAACAATATTAAAGTAAGTCCTTCAGGCAGAAGGAAAATGACATTAGATGAAAATACGGATCTACAAAAAGAAATGAAGCAAGACCAGAAATTGTCCTTGCATGTATAAACACACATGATTTTCTTTCTGATAATTTAAATTTTGTAAAATTAATTGACTGTATAAATAATAGTAACAACACTGTACTGTAAGCTTAATGACATATTAAGAAGTCAGTATATGACAACAATAACATAAAGACCAATAGGAAAAATAGAAGTATAATATTTATATATGAAATTATGTAAAATGTCACTTGAAGGTAGACTCTGCTAAGTTAATGATATATTCTGTAACTCCAAAGCAACTACTATAATAACAAGACAGGGCTATGGTGATAAGCAGTCAAAGTTAATAAAATATAATAAGAAATGTGCAATTAAGAAGACTTGAAAGGAAGAAAGGGAAATTAAGTATAGACAAAACAAATAAAAACCCAAATATGAAGATGATATAATTGATCTAGCCACATGAATAATCACATTAAATGTAAATGGTCTAAACATTACAAGTAAGTCAGAAATAGCTTGGATAAAGAAACAAGGCCAACATATGTACTGATGCCTAAAAGAAATACACTTTAAATATAAAGAAATTTATAAGTTAAAAGTGTAAGTATATAAAAATATATGCTATGGTAATGATATTCAAAAGAACGCTGTAGTGACTATATTAATATCTCACAAAATAGACATCAGTGCAAAAGACATTTTCTGGCAGAAAGAAGGTCACAAGATAATGACAAATGGGTCAAATAATCAAAAATACATAAAAATCCTAAATGTGCATGCTTCTAGATAACATAGCCTCAAAATATGTGAATTAAAACCTGAGAGAATTAGAAATAAAAACAGACAAATTCACAATTACTGTCAGAGACTTCAATATTTTCCTCTCAATAATACATAGAACAACTAACAGAAAATCAATTCAAATACATAAAATTTGAATGACATTATTAACCAATGTGTAGTTATAGAATAATTCACAAAATAGGAGAAAACATATTCTTTTCAAGAGCACATGGAATATGTAGTAAGATAAACCATTTTTAAGTCATAAAACAAGTCTCAGTAAATTTAGAAGGACTGAAATAATACAAATTATGCTCTTCAACCACAATAAAATGAAACTGGAAATGAATAGCTGAAGAAAAGTTGGGACATTTGTAATTATGTACAAATTAAATACCATCCTCTTAAATAACACATGGCATGAAAAGAAATCAAAATGGTAACCTGAAACTTTTTTGAAATGGAAAACACAACATGTTTGAATTTTGGAAATTGCACTAAAGTAGTAATTTGGGAAAAATTCATAGCACTAAATGCCTATATTATGAAAAAAGGGATGGTGAAATTAATCACCTCAGTTTTGACCTTTAAAAACTAGAAAACAAACATATTAATTCTAAAATAAAGAGTCAAAAAAGCATTAAGGTCAGAGTAGAAAATGATGAATTAGAAAACAGAAAAACACTAGAGAAAATAAATGAAACCAAAATTCACTTGAGAATTTCTTAGATTGGTTTGAGGAGATCAATAATATTGATAATTTTCTAAACAGACCAATCAAGAGAGCAGAAAGAAAGAGGGAGAAGAAAGTACACATTACTAATATCAAGAATGACAGACAAGACATCAATTGAGATTCTACAGATATTAGAAAACTAAAAAGATATTATAAAGGGCTTAATATTATAAATTCAACAACTTAGGTAAAATGGACCAATCTCTTTAGAAACAAAAACTACCACAGTTCACTAAAAAAGAAACAATTTGAATAGCCCTATAACTATTAAATAACTCAATTTCTTTCTTTGTTTTTTTTTTTTTTTTTTTTTTTTTTGCTTAAAACATTTCCACAGAGAAACCTCTAGGCTAGGAGAGCGTTACTAGTAATTTTACATAATATTTAAAGAACAAATTATATATGTTCTCTACAATCTCTTTGGGAATGTTGAAAAGGAGCAAGTACTTTCCAACTTAATTCTAGGAGGCCAGCATTGCCCTGATTCCAAAACAAGAATATGTATTACAAGAAAAGGTAACTGCAGACCAATAATCCTCATGAACATATATGCAATAAATGAACAAAATTCTATTTTAGAATTTTGCAAATTAAATACAATAGTATATAAAAGGGATAATACATCACGACCAACTGAAGTTTGTCCCTGGGATGCAAACTTGGATTTACATTTGAAAATCAATTAATTTAATTTGCCATACTAAAAATGAAGAAAGGAAAAAAAAAAAAAAAAACCACGATTCTTTCAATAGACACAGAGAAATTATTTGTAAAAAAAAAAAAAAAAAAAACCTAACAATTGTTCATAACAGGCCTCAGTAAAATAGGAATAGAGAAAACTTTCTCAAACTGATAAATACCCTACAACTAACCTTATACTTAATGGTGAAGAACCAAATAATTTTTTTCCTGAGTTGAAGAACAAAATAAAGATGCCTACTCTCACTGTTTCAGCATCGTACAAATGTTCTTAGCTAGTGTAATCAGTCAAGAAGATAAAATAAATGCATCTCAATTGGAGCAAAAGTAGAGTTTCCTTTTTTGGACACAAAATGTCATTTTCTAGACAGAAGATCCCATAGAGTCTACAGAAAAGCTACAAGACCTAGTAAGTGAGGTTAGCAACACTGCAGGATACAAAATCAACATAGAAGAATCAATTGTGCTTTATGCACTAGAAATGATCATTTGGAAATTAAAATTTTAAAAATACTAAATATCAAAAATGGTAATGTTTAAGAATAAATCTAACAATACTTTGCAAGATCTGTACACTGAGATCTAAAACACATTGCTGACAGAAGTTAAAGAAGACCTAAATAAATGGAGAGCTATATCATATTCATTGATCAAAAGACTCAATATTGTTATGGCAATTCTCCTCAAATCGATGTTGAAATTCAATGTAATCTCAACAAATTTCCTACAGGCTCCTTTGTAGAAAGGAAAATCTGATACTAAAATTCATGCAACAAAGCAAATCACCTGAAGTAGCCAAAGCAACTTTCAAAAAGAAGAAAAAATAGTTGGAGGGCTCACACTACCTGATTTCGAACTTACAATGCTGCATTGTGATATTGGCACAAAGATGGACAAATAGATTAATAGAATAGAATAAAGAGTGGAGAAATAAATCGACCCATTTATGTATAAATAATTTTTAGCAAAGGTGCAAAGCCAATTCAGTGGGAAATAGATCTTTTTAACAAATATTGCTGGATCAATTGGATCTCCACATTAAAAAAAAACACACACATTTGATTCATACTTCACACTATATACAACACTTAATGCAAAAATAATCATAAATCTAATGTAAAACCTAAACATATAAGAATTCTGGAAGGAAATAGGTAAAATATTTGTAATACTGGATTAGGCAAAATTTATTTGGTGAGACACAGAAATCACAATCCTTGATATAAGAAACTGATGAATTGAACTTATTGAACTTTATCAAGATTAAAAAGTTCTGTTCCTTGAAAGACAGTTAAGGGAATATATATGTAAATTTGTTAATTAGGAGAAGATATTTATAGAGAAATATCTAATAAAAATTATATACAGAATATTTAACTCTCAAAGCTCAATGATAAACAATCAATTTAAAATGAGCAAAACTGTTAAATATATACTTCACAAAAAAGACATAACGCAAAGAAGCACATGAAAAGATGCTCAACATAGTCATTAAGAAAATTGAACACAGTGAGATTCCACTAGACACCATCAGATAGCTGGAATTAAAATGACCCAACCATAGCAAGTGTTAGTGAGAATGTGAAGGAACTGGAACTCTCAACATGCTGATGGGAATGTAAGATTGTACAACTACTGTGAACAGCAGTTTGACCATTTCTAAACATTAAACATACATCTAGCATATGATTCAGCCATTCCATTTCTAAGTACCTGCAGAAGAAAAATGAAAGTATATATTCATACAAAGATCTGTACGTGAATGTTCATAGTAGTTTTATTTATAATAGCCAAAACCTGAAAATGATAGGGGAATATATATATGGAAAACACATATACACGTTACAATTTGGAATTATTTATAATTGCTTCAATACTCACTATTCTCAAAACAATTATGCTAAATGAAAGAGGCCAGATAAAAATGAATACATATTTTATGAATTAATTTTTACAAAATTCTAGAAAATACAACCTAATGGTTACAAAAAGCAGATCATTGGTTGCATAGAAATAGGTAGCAGTGAGAGCCAAGAGGGATTTCAAAGAGTCATGAGAAGACTTTTGGAGATAGTAGATATGTTCCTTTATTTTTGTATGGTTTAGCAGATGTATGCATATGTGATAACTTATCAAATTGCACATTTTACTAATTGCAATTTGTTGTATACAAATAATATTTTTTCAAATGTATTTCAATAAAGTTGTTGAAAAGTTGACTAACAGCCTACAAGTTGGGTTAAAGAAACAGAACAGTATAAAATATATGAGAGATAGTTCTAAAAGAAAGTAAGTAAAAACATTTGAAGTTTTAAAAAGTATGCAATTTTATGTCATATGCATATAATCATACAATGGTATTTAATTATAAAAGGGGATTTCAAAGGTAATATCTAGTACAGTTAAAAAAACTAAAGGCATTACTAAAAGATGATTTAAAAATTTTAAATACAGTATCCAAAATAAAATATAACTTTCATAAAACGATGTGTGTCAAACCGTTTAGCATTAAACAAATGAAGGGAATTTTTTAGAACCCCTGTAATCCCAACACTTTGAGAGGCCAAGGTGGGAGGATCATTTGAGGTCAGGAGTTCAAGACTAGCTTGGCCAACATGACAAAACCCCATTTCTACTAAAAATACAAAAATTAGCTGGGCATGGTGGCACATTCCGGTAGTCCCAGCTACTCCACTCGGGGAGGCTGAGGCAGGAGAATTGCTTGAGCCTGGGAGGTGGAGGCTGCAGTGAGCTGAGATTGCACCACTGCACTCCAGCTGGGGCTACAGAGCAAGACTCCATCTCCAAAGAAAGGAAAAAGAAATTCAAAGAGAAACGGAATGAAACTATCTTAACTCAGGCTCCTATAATAAAACATCAATCAATCTCTAACTAAAATTAGGTGACTTAAACAACAAACGTATTTCTCACAACTCTAAAGGTTGAACGTCAGAGATCAAGATGTCATCAGGGTCCAGTTCTTTGGAAGGGCCCTCTTCCTCGTTTACAGACAGCTGTCTTCTTGCTGTGTCCTCACGTGGTGAAAGGAGAGCTAGCTAGCACTCTGGCCTCTTCTTAAAAGTGCATGAATTTCATTTGCAATGACTCCACTCTCATGACCTATCTTTCAAAGGCCCCACCTCCAAATAATATCACATTGGGAGTTTGGACTTCAGCCTATGAATTTTGAGGGAGCCAGAAACATTCAGCCCCTTGCAATTAATCACAATAGCGGATTTTTATATATATTTCTCAGTCTGTGGCAGAGTTTATATAGCCATCATGAAATAAGGAATCAAATGTATGTAATAATGTTGATTTGATAAGCATGGATCCAATTCTGTAATATGCTAAATAAAAATATGCCTTTCATCTAATTGCTTTAAAACTTGATCATATATTATGCCCAAGAATACCTCAATAAACTCAAAATATAGACATAATATAAGCCATATTTCCAATGACAACTAAACAAAGCTGAAAAAATTGTTTAACAACTTGGGAAGAAACAAGCCATTCAACAATTTCAAATTTTAACTTGTTCTTTTTAAAAACTCATATTTCAAAAAGGGAATAATAATTACAATCATATATTTTATTATTTATATAATCCATGAGCTTTAAATTAATGGCCATTTGATTTTAACAAAAATGCCTAGAAAATTCATTGAGGAAAAGATGGTCAAAAATTACTACAGAGATAACTGAATATGCATATGCAAAAATTAATTTAGACCTTTACTTCATGCAATACACAAAAATTAACTCAAAACAAATTGTGTATATAAATGTACATGCTTAAACTATGATATTTCTAGAGAACACATGAAAGAAAATCTTGTGACCTTGGGTTAAGCAGTTCTTAGATAAAACACCAAAAGCACGATCTGTTTAAAAGGAGTTTGATAAAATGAACTTAATCAAAATTTAAAACTTTTATGCTTAAAAAGACATCATTAAGAAAATGAAAAGACAACACGAACTAGGAGAAAGTATATTTAAAATCATACATCTAGTAAAGAACGACTGAGAATTTACCAATAAGTATAAAAACTCAATAACAGGAAAACTAACAATCCTTTTAAAAAATGGGCCAAAGATATGAATACACATTTTACTAAAGATGATATCCAGATGTCCAATAAGTACATGAAAAAAATGCCAATATCATTAGTCATTAGGGAAATGTACATTGAAACCATAAGGAGATATCATTACCCACCTACTGGAAAGCCTATAATAAAGAAGAGAGACAATAACAAATATTGGCAAGAATGTGTGGAAACTGAAATCCTTTTATTGCCAGCAAGAATATAAAATGGTACAGTCTATTTGAAAAATAGTTTTGCAGTTTCTTAAATTGTCAGACATATACTTACAGTAAGACTCAGCATTCCATCCAAGAGAAATAAAAATGTATTTCCAGAAAAATACTTATAGAAATATAATCATAAAAATATAATAGTAAAAATTGGAAAGAATCAAAATTTTCATCTTCTAAAAGATTTCTGCCACTTTGAGTGTTTAAAAAATTAATATAATCTACTCATGTGATTGAAAGCAATGATAAGAAGAGAAAATTCACAACTTATTTCTAAATGTTATTGTTTTGAAGTTGTATGGGTCATTAAGACTGTATTAACAACTTGACAATATATACAAAATTTGTAAACATCACTTCTACTTAATAATTCTACTTAATAAGACTTATGAAAATACATAAATCCAGTTTTGTCCCCTCTTTAACTTCCCTGGTAACCACCTTTCAGCACACCACTAACGGACTCCCTACCTGATTATTCTAAAGTAAAACTAATGATCTGATAAGCCACACATATACACACAAATTTTAGTGTCTCACTCTTAAATATGAATGCGTATCCAAGAAACCCCAGTGGCCTGAAGAAAGCCTTCAAGAGAAAAACAAAGACTTCAATAAATAAATAAATAAAGGAATTCAATGGAAATAGAGATGATATTGGGAGAGAAACAATACTTATACACTTTCACTGTTACCATTTTCAAAAAAAAAACGTAAAGATATATTCAGAAAATCGTAAGTGTGAGGAAAACGAAAAAACACTACGAAAACAAGAAAAACAAGAAAGAACTTTTGGAAATATGATGACTGAGATAAAGAACAATCAGTAGAAGGATTGTTAGATGCCGTAAATGTCAGAGGTAATTAAAGCATCACTTGAGGGGGATGTACCATTTGACATAAAAGCATGAACAGAGCAAATGTAAGGCTGAAAAATATCAGAAGTAACACAAGAATTGTCCCCAGAACTCTGGAATATGACTTCTTATTGAAAGGGTACACCAAATGTTCAAAACCATAAATGAAGTATGTATACATACACACACACACACACACACACACACACACACCCCAAGACATAGCACCATAAACTTTTGGTACAATAAAAATTTTAAGAAAATAAGAGCTTTTGAGCTTGAGGAGTGAAGGGATTTGGTCTTATAAAGAATGAAGAAACAAAATAAGAATGCATATCATAACTGCAGCACTGGAAGTTAGAAGACAGTGGAGTGAAGTCATCCCAATTCTAAAGGAAATTTGTGTTTGATATAATTTTGGACCCAATCAAACTACTCAATGTGAGCAGAGATTAGCCATTTTAGACAGATAATATCCCAAAAACTATTTCCCACAATCCCTCAGGAAACTATGAGATCATGAGCTAAAACATGAAGGCAAACAAAGAAAAAGAGGGGTAGCAGGTCCAGGAAAGAAGAATTCCCACACAAGAGAGAATGGAAGAGGAATTCTAGAATGAAAGTTGTGAAGAAAAAGCAGCTAATCCCAAAATAAAAGAGAGGACAAAGAGCTCCAGCAGGGGTGGGGTCACAATTGATTAATCAATTTATATTATTATAAATAGTTATGTTATTTACAAATAATGTTATGTTATTTAAAATTATGGAGGTAAATACCAGAAGGCACAGCTGAAAGGATTGTGAATGATTGCCTCCAGGGTTTGAGAGTAGGAACACGTGGGAGAAAGGACTGCTGTTTTGCATTATAAAACAAAGTATGTTATGATGTTTAAAAATAGATACATGTATCTCTCTCACCAAAATAAAACACAATACATGGGTGACAAAGTAATCTGTGAAACAAACCCCTGTAAAAAAAACCCCTGTGACAGGACTTTACCTATACAACAAATCTGCATATGCACCCTTGAACCCAATATAAACGTTTTTAAAAATAAATAAAATAAAATAAAATAAAATAAAAATGAAACAAAAATATTGATGTAAGAGCCCCCAAATTAATGAAAGAACCAACGGACTTAGGTTCCATTGATTAGAAATGGAATTTCTAATTAATTATAAGTTAATTAATGGAACCTATGTTCATTCATAGAATACATGTTAATAAGGAAATATAAAAGTTACAGTACTGCGTTCACAAAAATTGTGCATATCTGAACCAAGTCTGTTCTGCACTTCAGTTACTATGGATCTGTGCAGATGAGAGTACACAGTTCTTGTATACATGTGCTCCCATTAACATAGTGGCAGGCAAATCAGACTGCCTGTACTAGTTTGAATAAATCATATTTGGAAACTGATCCTTTATTATTATTTTAACTAGTATGCTACAAAGAAAATCAATTTCTTTAAGAATATTTAGGTCTGAGAAAAGATATCATTTTTTATGTATTTTGGAAGATAGTTTTATATGATTCCTGTGTTGTCACAAGTACCAAATATCTTTCCTTGAGGAAAGTTCTGCTTATAGTCCTCAGTGAAAATAGAGTACTTACGAGTGCACTGGTGGGTGAAAATCAATTAAAAACACAACTAAAGTTTTAGGATTTCCTTTAATTTTGTTCTAGTTTTAGATGAGGGTTCAGGTCAATTCTTACTTTATTCCTATCGGTTCATCCATCAGAAATTATAATTACCTTTATTCTAGTCCTTAATTACTTTTACCAATAATCTACATAATATTCAAGATTATTTCAATTGTGTTATCAAAAGAAAATGTTTAATTCAGTGATTAGTCAGTAGAGTTGATAACTACATTCTTTTCCCTACAGAGAAGAGGTGCATGTTCAGGATAATGGGTTTTAACACAAGAAAAGGAAGTAAATCTATCCTATATAATATTAAAGTGCTAAAAAACGCAAATTTCATTAAATAGGATATATATATATAGAGAGAGACAGAATGTGAAAATTTGATATGCTAAATTATTTGAATATATTTAAAATTACATTCTAACATATCATGTTTTGTAAATATAGTGATATTTTATGCTTTATTGTTACTTTTTAAATCAACCTGAATGAAATATAATTCAAATACGTACACCTCTGTTAACACCACCACAATTGGGATATAGAATATTCTTTACCCTCCAAATTTATATAATGATGATTGACAGTCAACAACATTCTCCCCCACCCCAAGCAACCACTATTCTGCTTTCTGTCACCATACTTTTGTTTGTCTGGTCTAGAGTTTCATATAAATGGACTAATAGAGAAGGTACTCTTTCCATTTCTGACTCCTTTGTTCAACATAATGCTTTTGAGATTTACTCATGTTGCTGCATATGTTGATAGCATACCACTTTTTATTGCTGACAAGTATTCCATTGTTGATGAACATTTGAGTTCTCCTAAATTTTGGAAATTATAAATAAAATTGCAATGGACATCTGTATATACATTTTTCTGGGGATAAATGTTTTTAATTTTTGTAAATACCTAGGAGTAATATCACCAGTAATATTATGGTAATATGGTAATATGTAATTGGTAATTACATGAGTAATATGGTAATTTTGAGTAATTAATGAGTAATATTAATGAGCAATATGGTAATGATAATTAATGAATAATAAGGTAATTTTCTAAGAAACTACCAATCTGTTTTCAAAGTGGGTGTGCCATTTTATACTCCCACCAATAACAAGAAAATTCCAGTGGTTCCTCTTCCTTGCCTATACTTGCTATTGTCAGTCTTTAATTTTAGCCTTTCTAGTGTGTTTAGTGGTAAGTCATTAAGGTTTTAATGTACATTTCTCTAATGACTACAGACAGCTAATGATATCAAGCATCTTTTTATGTGCTTACTGGTCATTTATATATCATTTGCTTGTGAAGTGTCTGTTCAAATATTTATCACATTTTAAAAATTGGGTTGTGTATATTCTTATCATGGAGTCGTAAGACATTCATAGATACTTTGGATACACGTCTTTTGTCAAGTATGTATTGTGAACAGTTTCTTTCTTTCCATACACGCTGTTTTCTTTTCTTAACGGTGTCTTTTTTGAGATAAAATTTTAATTTTAAGAAGCCATACATATCAATCTCTTTTCTTTTATAGTTAGTATTTTCTATGCTTTATCTGACAAAAGGCTAATATCCAGAATCTACAAAGAACTTAAACAAATTTACAAGAAAAAAAGCAAATAATCCCATTGAAAAGTTGGTGAAGGATGTGAATAGGCACTTCTTAAAAGAAGACATTTATGCTACCACCAAACATGAAAAAAAGTTCATCATCACTGGTCATTAGAGAAATGCAAATCAAAATAACAATGAGATACCATCTCACGCCAATTAGAATGGCAATCACTAAAAGGTAAGGAAACAACAGATGCTGGTGTGGATGTGGAGAAATAGGAACGCTTTTACACTGTTGGTGGGAATGTAAATTAGTTCAACCATTGTGGAAGACAGTGTGGAAATTCCTCAAGGATCTAGAACCAGAAATACCATTCGATCCAGCAATCCCATTACTGGTATATACCCAATGATAGACTGGATAAAGAAAATGTGGCACATATACATCATGGAATATTATGCAGCCATAAAAAAGGATGAGTTCATGTCCTTTGCAGGGACATGGATGAAGCTGGAAACCATCATTCTCAGCAAACTAACACAGGAACAGAAGACCAAACACCACATGTCCACTCATAAGTGGGAGTTGAACAATGAGAACACATGGACACAGGGAAGGGAACATCACACACGGGGGTCTGTAGGGAGTGGGGGGCTAGGGGAGGGATAGCATTAGGAGAAATACCTAATGTAGGTGATGGGTTGGTGGGTGCAGCAAACCACCATGGCAAATGTATACCTATGTAACAAACCTGCACGTTCTGCACATGTATCCAGAACTTAAAGTATAAAAATAATAATAATAATAATAATAATAATGAAATTTGGCCAACCCTGAAGTAAAAAGATTTTCTCCTATTTTTAAAATTAAAAGTCCTGTAATTTTACTTTTAAAATTATTTTTCTCAGTAATGTTTCTTTTCTTGGCATCTTGGAGTATCATTTTATGTATAGGTAGCTTATTATTCAGCTGAAGATGTAAGAGGGCCACAGTGCAAATGTCTAGAGCCCTTTCTCTGTGTTACTCCATCTTCTCAGTAGGCTGCTCCACAATGTCCAGCTGTCACTGGCCCCTTGAACTTCTGTCTTTTCAACTTGGCTGTGCTTGAGTTGAGTTTGCCCTCCCTATACCATAGTCATTAAAGTTCCTAGGCAGAAGGCTCATATTCCGACCTTTGTAATCCTCTTCTCTTTGGGATCACGTCTGAAAACTTTTCCTTTGTATGTTTTCCCAGTTTTTTACATGTTCACAGTGGGAAGTGAGGTCTGGTTTTATTAACTCCATCATAGCCACAAATAGAAATCCTGTTATGATTTTTCACCACTCAGGCAAGTGAGATCATAAACAAAATATATAAAATATATGCTAGGATAAGCAACAGATACTCAAAGTCACTTGATTTTCCCCAATTTTTACATTTCTAAATGAAAATCAGCAGTTTTATCTGATACAAATTCTCTGGAGACTTCAGGATGTTTCCAGGTAAATTATTTAAAATATTAAAAGATAAGACATTTATATTTTAAAATATCTTGAGCCATTATGTTAAAATAAATAAAGCTGTGTGAATTCTAGCATGTGCAATAATACCAGAGAGCAATTTACTTATTCTTCAAATAGCATTAATATTCATATAAACTTTTCCATAATTAGTAAACTTTGTGATAAAAAATATATTAGCACTGGCGTTGATTATTAGCGTTCCTTCACATGATGTAAGAAGGCATCCTGTGGTTAGTATAAGATTTGAGGCAAGATTGTTGTTTCTGGTTAAAAAAAATAAAATGGGAGACAATAGTTGCAAACTATAAATCAGATAAGGAGTTAATATACAAATAAATAAGGTCTCAAACAACCCAATAGCAAGAAAACAAATAACTCAATTGAAAAATGGGCAAGGAACTTGAACAGTCATTTTTTCAAAAGAAGACATGCAAATGGCCAGTAGGTACATGAAAAATGTTCAACATCTCCAATCCTCAGGAAAAGGCAAATTAAAACTATAATGCGATATCACTTCACACCGGTTAGAATGGCTTTCATATATAAAAAAAAAAAAGATGAACGATAAGCGTTGGCAAAGATTTGGAGAAAAAGTAACTCTTGTACATTGTTGTGGGAATATAAATTAGTACAACCATTATGTAAAATTGTACGGTTTCCTCAAGAAACTAAAAATAAGTATACTTGTGCCATGTTGGTGTGCTGCACCCATCAACTCGTCAGCACCCATCAACTCGTCATTTACATCAGGTATAACTCCCAATGCAATCCCTCCCCCCTCTCCCCTCCCCATGATAGGCCCCGGTGTGTGATGTCCCCCTTCCCGAGTCCAAGTGATCTCATTGTTCAGTTCCCACCTATGAGTGAGAACATGCGGTGTTTGGTTTTCTGTTCTTGTGATAGTTTGCTAAGAATGATGGTTTCCAGCTGCATCCATGTCCCTACAAAGGACACAAACTCATCCTTTTTTATGGCTGCATAGTATTCCATGGTGTATATGTGCCACATTTCATGGCACAAGTATACATATGTAACAAACCTGCACGTTATGCACATGTACCCTAGAACTTAAAGTATAATAATAATAAAAAATAAATAATAAATAAAATAAAATAAAATAAAAAGAAACTAAAAATAAAACTACTGTTTGATCCAGCAATCTCACTTCTGCATGTATATTTAAAGGAATTGAAATCAGTATGTCAAAGAGATATCACATTCTCATGTTCATTGCAGTATTACTCACAATAGCCAAGATATGGAATTAAACTAAGTGTTCATCAGTGAATGAATGGATAAAGAAAAAAATGGTATATACGTACACACACAGTAAAATACTATTCAGCCTTTAAAAAGAAGAAAATTCTGTCATTTTCGACAACATGGGTGAACCTGAAGGACATTGTGCTAGGTGAAATAAGCAGACACAGAAAGACAAATGCCACATGATCTCACTTATCTTTATAATCTAAGAGTTGAAATAACAGAAGCAGAGAGCATAGAGTAGTGGTCACAGGGCCAGAGGGGAGAAGGGGAAGCAGGGGAAGAGAATGGGCAATTGCTGGGCAAAGGGTACAAAGATTCAGATAGACAGGAAGAATAAGTTTTGCCATATCTTGTACAGCCAGGTGACTATAATCAATAATACGTGTTGTATACTTCAAAATAACTAAGATATTTTAGATAACTGATCTCAGATGTCTCACCATAAAAATAATAGGTAATAAGATGATGGATATGTTAATTAGCTTGATTTAATTATTTCCTATTGTCTATATATAACAAAACATCTCAATATACTCCATAAATGTATACAATTACAATTTGTCAATAAAAATAAACCTAATACAGATAAATAAAAAAGTCTGACATGTAGAAAAGAATGGGTGTTAGGGGAGAAAAAAGAGAATAGTGTAAGAAGATTTTCCACATATGTATTTATGACTGCCTGCTCACTCAAAGGATTTTGATGAATTAATCAATTTAAAAAATTAACCATCTTATTATATCTCACACCTGTTTTTACTTTTTCCCACTAAAATTTGACTGTAAGCATCTGAGAATAATTTTTAATATTATGCAGAAATGGTTGAATTTTTTAAGTATCTGTTTCTTTTACTCATTAGCCTTCTTCAGTCCACTCAGTTAATTTAGCCTCTTTGCAAGCATGTGAATTTCTCAGGCCATAGTGGTAGCATAGATTATGTGAATGAAGAATTATTTAGCGTCGTCTCTTCCAAACATCCATGATTCCATTCCACCTAGATTTATGACACACAGAAAATGATACTTATTAAGTATGATGACTAGCATCAGCAAAGGACTTACACAGTGAGCTAGTAGTGATAAGCACTTTGTATTGAACATATGTGTATGGCAGGTGCTTTGCCTCCATTATCTGTTTGTGAAGTAAGCATTTTTATGTCACATTTGTAGGTGAGTACTTGGAGAGTGGCTGAAGCTAGGACTCAAACTCAGATACTCCAATACCCATGGTCTTTGATTGCACCACATTGCCACCTGCTTTACCTAAGTTCTGGTGGATGCACCTCAATCCTAGTGGATTATTTTAAAGGGTATAATAGACTCACATGAAGAAAGCTATTAAACATTAATACATTTCCAAGAAATTTTTTTCAAGACTTGAAGAGGGAAGTCTTGAGATACAGAGGGGCTTCTTCATCATATACAATGCATGGAAGGAGAAAAAGTGGCACAATTCCACTTCAAGCATTCCACTGTATCTGGGAATGTCCCCTCATTCCTCTCACACCATTAGCTTCTGCCTTCCAATTGCATTTATAGTCAGTATTATATGCTCCCAGATACGGATTGAAATTGCCAGGCAATGAATCGTGAATAAATCACTAGGAGCTTATACTGCTTTGGTAAAATATGCTTTGCTCTTTTCTGTTACTAGTACCTGAGATAAAGTTACTTTAATGCCATTTCACTATCTTAAAATAGAAGAAATATATTAGAACACTGACAAAAATATGTTTCATTTCCAGATGAGCTACTATAATTTTGGACTAGTCACTAAAAATTTTCCTTCAGTTTCTACATTTCAAATATGAAAATTGTAATAATTCTCCTGCTCCAGCTGAATGATGTGTCTAGGTAAATAGTGACTTGAAGAACTAGGAATGCCTTTGATATAATTTTAAAGAAACAAGTGAATATAGAGTATTCTGGCCCCATAAAGTGCAGGATCTGAGGTCTTACCTCTACAAACAGTTTGGATTTAAAAAAAAGTATTACAAAACTACTGAACCCATGAGAGGTAATGGGAGGATAATAACAAGACAAGAGGAGAGATTGAGGTATTTTGTTGTCCGAATAGGGCATGTGAAGATTCCTTGAGGTATCTGGGCCTCATTGCTCCATGTTCTCTACTGTTGTAAACACTATTCCTTGCTAATGTTATATTTCCCACTTGGAGACAAAGGCAAAAACATTGTTGTTATTTAAAAATCACATTATTCAGAGCATGTTTTCATTGAATCTGTATAGACCTCCTTGCCTCTACAATTCCCTAATAACATATGTAATGATGCTTTGCTCCAATGGGGGCTTCCAATGATCCTCTCAAAAGTTGCTAGTACCCTGCCTTGACAATGACCACATGCAGAAAAACGTGAATGGCCATTTGTTTTATGGTCAATTTAAATTTACCAATCAGAATTTTATCATAAAAAGTTAGAAAACTTCATCTTCCAACCATGCATTCCTTTGAACATTTTAGGCTGTAATTACCAAATTCTGAAATGAGATCTCTTTCAGTGTCCAGGAACCCTTTCGTACTTACCACCAGTGAAAAGACTAGACTTGATCACTTGCCTGTGGTCAAGCAAGAAGGGAGGTCTTTTCTTAAGGAATGTTCATTCCTGTCCAGTCAGAGGGAGAGCATAATGGCAACACATAAGTGGCCATGAGAGGATACCAACTGGGACTGCTTATTATGTGGTGCAGAGACTGTGGAGTTGTGGATATCTGGCCTGGAGGCCAGCAGCATGGGTATGGGGTAAGGCTCACCCCAGCAACTCTTGGATGCTGTGTCTAGGAGCCAGCATTTGACCACAACATGGGCATGTGAGAGACCCTGCATGAGCCACAGTAACTAAACTTTACTCAACTCGAATCCAAAGGTTGGCTGTGGACCTTCAGTAGGCTAGAGCCCTGAAGTGGTCTGGTCCATGTCCCATATGGGTGTGAGTCACTCAATACCAGCGTGTCAGCACCAGTTTTGAGGGGTAAGTAAATCCCCAGGAAAATAATGCAAGACTTGCAAAAAGATGATCCTACAGGCATGAGTCCAGGGGACCCTTGGGCCATCTGTGACCTTACATGCCAGGTAGAGGGGTCACAGCATGAAGGAAGAAATATGGCCATGCCCTAGGTGGGTCTTAGGCAGGGCATGGAGCACAACAGCAAAATGGGGCACCAGTAGCTCTACCGAGAACCACTCACAGAAGGGGGACTTAGAAAATTTCAAGGTAGGAACTTACGGAGACAAGTATTCACACAAGACGAGGTCCAGGCTCCATCCACACAGTGCTGGCCAGGCTATCCTGGTCACTGGAGGAGGAGTTAGAAACTTGAGAGGAAAGCAAGTCTAAGTGAGGGGGCCCCCAATGCATAGGACTAAGGTGGATACTGCAGACCAAGTCCAAAAGTCCTATAGAGCCAGAACCAAATTACATACACCAAATAGGCAGGCAAATCCCCTCTATGACAGGCCACTAGGCAGCATTTTCAACAGTGACTGAGCATCACTGCTTTTTACTCTCTGTCCTCCCCTTCTAGTCTTTCCACCACCTTGAGAGACAGAGCATGGGGAATTCATATAATAGTTCATATAAATAAGAGATATAGTTCTTATATGACAAGTTCTTTTGTTGATCACCATGAGGGCCTCTAGGAGAAACTTAAAAATGCCAGTCACAACCACACTAATGGAATAGTTTTCAAGAATGAGAGGGTATTGGAAATGTTCATATATTTTATCTAGTTTCATCAATGCAGTTTGACCTGACCTTTAGTTTTTTCCTTTGTCTTATACCAAATTTAGTCTGAATCAAGCTTTGCAAATAATACTGGCAACATAACAAAGGGAGAAATGAGGTGAAATGGCACTGACAAGTTGATCTTCAGGATTTCTTTTGTGTTCTTAGCATTATAACATAGGGCCCTATATAACGTCCTTAATGTAACTATACTAGAATGAGATTATTTCGTGGAAGGCACCCCAAATAGCTGCTTCAAAATCAAAGCTTTAAATATACTAACACAGTTACCCTTAATCCTAGATTTGTAAAAATGAAATTAAAATTTTTATTACTTTGTGGAATATTAATTTTCTATGAGCTTATATGAACTATAAAGATGTGCTTCAGAAATAAATGATGAAGGTAGAAATTAAGGACTTTTCTCAACATTATTTCACTTTTATTGTCAAGACAGTATAAAATCAAGTTCTTCAACAGTTATATGTGTTGCAGTTTTCTCCCAGTTTGTGGCTTTTCCTTTCTCTTTCTTTATGTTTTCTTTGATGAACAAAAAATGTATACATTTTAATGTAATCAAAACATATCAATCTTTTCTTTTATATACTGCACTTCTGTATACTACGAAATCATTCTTACCCAGAGACTATAAAGAAATTTTCCTACATCTCCTATATATATGTAAGTATATATCTCATATATATGAATAATATATACTTACATATATAGGGGATGTGCGATTATATATTATATATAATATATATTTTATGTAGTATATAATATCTAATATATATTTTTATATAATATATATTTTATGTATGCATATAAATAAATTGTCATAGATCCTCCTCTTCCCTCTCTCTCTATAGGACATAAAGAAATTAGAATATAAATAAATTAATATAATTATTATATTAATACTTATATGTAATATATAATAAATATATAATAATTATTAATATCCTCTCTATATAGAATATTTAAAAATTAATGTTATAAACATATATATGTTTAATTATAACATTTAACATTATATTGTTACATTAGCATTATATATTTATATAATTAAACATTTATATATTTAATTACAACATTACATGTTTATATAAACATATATGTCTGATTATAGCATTATATATAATATGTAATATTATATATGTGTTTAATTATAACATTATATATTTTATACATAACATTATATATATGTGAGGAAATAAGACATAAATAAATTATCCTATCTCCTCCTATATGTATGTTTCAAAGATTTGCCTTCTAAAGTGGAAGTCCTTATTCTTTCTGAAATTAAGTTTGTGACTGGTATGAAGGAGGAAATTATTTCAGTTTTTTTACAAATATCATTTGTGTAACCAATTTTCTAAATGTAATTTTGTTGACTTGTCCATTGTTTCCCCCATTGACTTAGGGCATAAACTTTCATGTTTAGTCTTTTATTTGATATATTGGTCCGTTTCTGGGTTCTCTTTTCTATCATGCTGATCTTTCGATCTATCCTGTACCAACATCACAATGTCGCAATTACCATAACTTTGTAAAAAATCTCGATTCTGGCAGAGATAGTTCTCCTTATATTCTCTTATTCCAGAAGTGTGTTGTAGAGGTGTGCTCCAGTGCTGTGTATTAGGGTTTCCCTCTGTCACAGTGTCTCTTCAGCAAGTTACCTAGCTTCTCTGGGCTCCAGTTCGGTATCTACAAGACAGAATGAGAAAATAATAGAACTTATTGTGTAGGTTTTCTCTGATTGAATTAATTAATAACTGCATAACACTTAGAATGGTTCCTGACAGTAAGTACCACATACTTATTTGTTACTATGTCATTACTCTTATTATTATTTACAAGTATCTTCACTGTTAATTTTCAGTTTGCTCACCCACATAAATTTTAGAATCAGCTTGACAAGTTCTGTGAAAATATCTCATTCTGATTCTTCGGCATTGTACTGAGACTATAAAATAAATAGAACTGAAATCATTATGCTATTGATTCTCTCCCTATATGAACACTGTATGTTTCTCCAGTTATTTAGGTAATAGCTTCAAAAAATTATTTAATTTCCTAAATAAAGTCTTAACTTCTCTTATGAATTCTTTGATGTTTTCTATAGATAATATTTTGCATATTAAACATTAAAGTTTTGTATCTTCCTGTACAAACACTGAATCTTATATTCATTTGTATTTGTGATTATTATGGTTATATTATTGTTATTAATGCTGAGAGCAATGTGGAATAATAATTCCACATTGGAATTATGTGGAGAGTGACATTATTGCCTTGTTTTCATTGCAACTAAAGCAATTGTTTCAGTGTTGAGTCTGTTGTTTCAGTCTATTGTTTCAGTGTTGAGTCTGATATATACTATCACTTTTCTGTTTTGTTTATTTTTTTATAGATACCTTTTTTTTACAATAAGGAACTTCCATTACATACTTTTTTATTATAAATTATGTAAAATTTATCAAATTTTTATACATAGTAGATTTTATATTGAGAAAATCATATGACTTTCCTTTTAAAATCTGTAATTCAATAAATTTTATTAGCAAATGAATGTTTAAAAGAGATTTTCTGATATTGAAATAATCTTGCATTCCTAGAATAAATATATCTTGGCCATGATGTGTCATGTCATTTATACATTATTAATTCTTTCATACATTGTTAATATTTCTAAGATTTTACATCATTGATTACTAGTGAAATTGACTCATAAGACTCGTTTCTTATGTTTTGTTCTTCTTAGTAAGAACTCTATACTAGTCTTAATTACCAGTTGGGCAGTTTTATTTGTTTGTCTTTGCACTTAAAAGATTTTATTGAGGCTTTTAATTGATTATTTATGTTCTTTAAATATATGGTAAAAGACACATGTAAACCCATCTGGAACACATATTTTCTTTGTGGAAAGACTTCTAATTACTGATTCAATGTATCACTTGGATTTCAATTTCTTCCTGAGAAGGTTTATTTTTATCTTTCTAGGAAATTTTTCATTTTATCCTAATTTCTCAATCAATGGGCATATGTTATCTCAGATATCCTCTTATTCTTTTTAATCTCTTTTCAATCAGTTTCTATAGTCCCTTTTTATCCCTAGCATTATTTGCTGTTTATTGTTGCCTTTTGCATTTTTTCTTGATTAATTTTGTTTCAAACAACAAACTTTTAGTTTTATCCCCTTGATTATATCTTTCTTTTCCATTGTATTAACTTCTGCTATGATTTCTTAGTGTTTCTTTCCTTCTAGTTTCCTTAGGCTTATTCTGTTCTCTCTCCATCTACTTCAGATAAATACTATTGTCATTTAATTTCAGTTGTTTTTCATTTCCAATATAAATATTTAAGTTTATAACTTTTTCTCTAAGTACTGTTTCAGCTATATCTCAAATTTTGATATGCAATAATTTATCATTTTATTTGTGTTTTAATGTTTCTATATTCACAGATTATGTAGAAGTGTGTATAGATATAATAATTAAGTGTGTCACTCAGACAGGACTACAAATGACCCAGACCCTTCAGGATTGGGCTTCGCCATTGACCTTAATAACAGGGCATGGTAATACTAAGAGATACCCTAATGGATCTTCCATATTCCATGCATACTTTTTCTTACTTCCGTTGTGGAGTAGTAGATGGATTTCATCTTTATAGTCTGAGTCAGTCACCCCAGCCAACATTGTAAGTCCCTTCTCAGCCTATTGATTTAAAGGTAGGAGGAGCCCAAAGTGTCCAGATGGCAATCTTAACTTCCAGTTTAATGGAATTGTTGTTATGTCTCCTGGTGGCAGTGTTCCTTCCTCTGCAACTAAGACCCCTAGGCCAGCAGAACGTAATGTCGCAGGAACAGGAAGCAAAATTTTTTCTAGTGGATCATCAGGGGTGATGGTGAGTGATGCCACTTCCACTTCCACCCCTTAATTCCTGGACCCATGAATCCTGGCTATGGGAGAAACAGTACCATACATTGGATGCTGATTCAGAGCATACATGGCCTTCTGAAGAACTTTGCCCCAGCCCTGCAGAGTATTGTTGCCTCATTGGCATTGTAATTATGATTTCAACTGCCTTTCCACCATTCTATCAATTTAGTTACTTCAGAATGATAGGGAACATGGTAAGACAAGTAAATTCCATGAGCATGAGCCCACCACCACACTTCTTTAGCAGTAAAGGGAGTGCCTTGGTCAGAGGCAATGCTGTGTGGAATATCGTGATGATGCATAAGGCATTCAGTGAGTCCACAGATGGTAGTCTTGGCAGAAGCACTGCATGCAGAATAGGTAAATCCATATCCAGGGTAAGTGTCTTTTGCAGTGAGGACAAACCTCTACCCTTTCCATTACAGAAGAGATCCAATGTAATCAACCTGCCACCAGGGAGCTGGCTGATCACCCCAAGGAATGGTGCCATATCGAGGGCTCTGTGTTGGTCTCTGCTGCTAGCAAATTGGGCACTCGCAGTGGCCATACCCAGATCAATCTTGGGGAGAGGAAGTGCATGTTGCTGAGACCATGTGTAACCCCCATCCCTGCCACCACGGCCACTTTGTTCATGAGTACATTGGGCAATGACAAGGGAGCCTGGGGAAAGAGGCTGAGTGGTGTCCACAGAACAGGTCATTCTATCCACTTGATTATTAACATCCTCCTCTGCTGAGGTCACCCATTGGCAAGCACTCACATGGGATACAAGTATCTTCACAGTTTTTGACCACTCAGAGAGGTCCATCCACATACCTCTTGCCCAAATTTCTTTGTCACCAATTTTCCAATCATGCTTCTTCCAAGTCCCTGGTCATCCAGCCAAACCATTGACTACAGCCCATGACTCAGTATATAATTACAGATATGGTCATTTTTCCTTCCATGCAAAGTGCACAACCAGGTGGACAGCTCAAAGTTTTGCCCACTGGGAAGATTTCCCTTCACCACTGTCCTTCAGGGATGTCCTAGAAAGGGGCTGTGGTGCTGCAGCTGTCCACTTTCAGGTTGTACCTGCAAATCATGCAGAACCATCTGTAAACCAGGCCAGAGTCTTCTTTTCCTTTGTCAACTGATCATAGGGAACTTTCCATGAGGCCATTGGTGCGGGCTGGGGGAGAGAAGGCAGGGCAGCAGAAGTAGCGACCATGGGCATTTGAGCCACTTCCTCATGTAACTTGTGCCTTCAGGACCTGCTCAAGCCCGATCACAAATATACCACTTCCATTTGATGATGGAATGCTGCTATGCGTGATTCACTTTATGGTTAGATGGGTCAGAAAGCACCCAGTTCATGATAGACAGTTCAGGTCACACAGTGACTTGATGACCCATAGTCAAAGGTTCAGTTTCCACCAAAGCCCAGTAACAGGCCAAGAGTTATCGCTCAAAAAGAGAGTAGTTATCTTCAGAAGATGGCATGGCCTTGCTCCAATATCCTAGAGACCTTCACTGTGATTCACTTATGGGGGCCTGCCAAAGGCTCCAATCAGCATTCCTATCTGCCACTGACACCTCAAGTGCATTGGATCTGCTGGTTCATGTGGCCAAAGTGGCAGAGCAGCTTGCATGGCAGCCTGGACCTGTTGCAGAGCCTTCTCCTGTTCTGGACCCCACTCAAAACTGGCAGCCTTTTGGGTCACTTGATAAGTGGGCTGCAGTAACACACCCAAATGAGAAATGTGTTGCGTCCAAAATCTAAATAGGCCCACTAGACATCGTGACTCTTTCTTGGTTGTAGGAGGGGCCAAATGCAGCAGCTTATCCTTCAAGCCTCAACAGGCATCACACCACAGGATACCTAGAAATTTTACTGAGGTAGAAGGTCCCTGAATTTTAGTTGGAATTATTTCCCATCCTCTGGCACTCAAATGTCTCACCAGTAAGTCCAGTGTGTTTTCTACTTCCTGCACACTGGATCCAATCAGCATAATGTCATCAATGTAATGGACAAGTGTGATATCTTGCAAAAGTGAAAAGCCATCAAGGTCTCTCCAAAAAAGATTATGGCATAAAGCCAGAGACTTGATATATCCCTGAGGTAGGACAGTAAAGGTATATTGCTGACCTTGCCAGCTGAAGGCAAATTGCTTCTCATGGGACTTATGGACAGGAATGGAGAAAAAGGCATTTGCCAAGTCCATGGCTACATACCAGGTGCCAGGAGATGTGTTAATTTACTCAAGCAATGAAACCACATCTGGTACAGCAGCTGCATTGGAGTCGCCACTTGGTTAAGCCTCCAATAATCCACTGTCATTCTCCATGATCAATCTGTCTTTTGCACAGGCCAAATGGGAGAGTTGAAAGGGGATGTGGTGGCAATCACCACCCCTGTGTCTTTCAAGTCCTTGGTGGTATCACTAATCTTCACAGTCCTTCCAGGGATGTGATACTGGTTTTGATTTACTATTTTCCTAGGTAGAGGCAGCTCTACTGGCTTCTCTTAGGCCTTTCCCACCATAATAGTCCTCAGCCTACTAGTCAGGGAGCCAGCATGGGGGCTCTGCCAGCTGCTAAGTATGTCTATGCCAATTATGCATTCTGGCACTGGGAAAATGACTACAGGATGAGTCTGGGGAGCCACTGGAATCACAGTATATCAGATCTGAGCTAAAACTCCCCATAAGCCCCTATTTTAACAGGAGAACCACAATGACATTTTGGGTCCCCTGGAATTAACATCAACTCAGAGCCGGTGTCCAGTAGTCCTTGAAATGACTGATAATTTCCCTTTCCCCAATGCACAGTTACCCTGGTAAAAGGCTGGAGGTCTGCTTGGGGAAGGGTGAGAGAAAGATTAACAGCATAAATGGTTGGTAGTGTAGTGAGTTCCTTCCTCAATAGGACTGGCCTCCCCTTCATTCAAGGGGTTCTGGGTCTGTAAAATGGCTCAACTCTGGAAATTAATTGAAGGGCTGTGATTCTCTGTTTTTATAATTTGAATTAGTCTTTTGTCCATTCAACCTAGAAGTGTTCTGCTTATATAAATTAAGTAGGAATGCAGTAGTCTTCCTATCAATTTCACTTCTAGGAACACCATGATTAATTAGCCAATGCCAGACCTCTACACATGTCAGACTATTCTGATTGCTGCTTTGTCTCTGGTGTCCATTAGAGTTGCTATGACCATCTTGCCTTTGACCATTGAGTGCCTCCACTTGGCCCTGCCACCTTGGGATCTATTTATTCCCATTGTATTTAAATTTTGTAGTTGAGTGACTGTAATTCCCAATGTTAGATCTGACAGAGAAGAGTAATTACAAGGCTCTTCAAAGATGAAGCTGCTGCCTTCACAAATCTGTTTCACAAAGCATTGGTTAAGGATATATCTTCCGAACCCTTCCTGTGGGGATGAGTAAGTCTAAAGTGACTAATCCACTCCACCATCCCAATCTCCCTAAGCCTTTGGATCCCTTCCTCTCCATTAAACTGAGAAAGACCAGGCATTTCTAGCTTGCTCAAAGTGGGCCATCTTTTAATCCATATTTCAGCCAACCAAGCAAAAAACTATTAGAAACTTTTTTTAACTCCCCAAGCTGCAAGATTAAATGCAGAGTCCCTACTTAGTGTGCCCAAATCAATAAATTCAGCTTGACCCAACTCTATGTTCCTTCCACCATTATCCCATACCCTTAAAATCCATTCCCATGCCTGTTCTCCATATTTCTGTATATATAAATCACAAAACTCAAGCAGTACTTTTCAAGTGTAGCACATCTCCTCATGTGTCACACTCAACCTCACCTCTAGGTTCCTGCTGGGACTTTAGTTATAGGGTTTAGAAGCAAATAGGGGTGTTGGGGGTGGTTCCTGCAGAGAATCAACATTATCTTGCCTGGCAACTGCCTCAGGGGAGGCTGTCACTGTTGCTTCAGGTAGCATAGAGTTTGTCTCCTTAAACAAAGGGGGAAATGTTGATGGCAGCATGTGTCGCAGAGGGGATGTTGTCACTACTAGGGATGGGGCAGCTGTTTCTTCTGGCAAAAAAAAAAAGTTTTATCAGCATTTATAAACTCAGTGTCCTCAGCCTCATCAGGGTCCTCCCATATGTCCCTATTCCAAAATCCAGGGTTTCATTCTTTTCCAATCAATTGCCTCATTTTAACAGTAGACACCTGGCAAGACTGTGCATGCACTTTGTGTTCCAGGTCAGCCACTCGCATAATAGGAGCTTGTGCCTGTTTTTCCACAATTTCAGCTCTTTCTCTACAGGAGATAGGACTCTCACTCAGGGCAGTCTTAGCAGATTTGAGGCTCAGTATTTGCTTCTGAAGCTGGAAGATAGAATCCCTGAGTTCATAATTTTCTTGCATCAATTTGTCTGCCGAACTTAGGAGCAATCAACCAGCTTCACTGTGTTTCTTGTTTCCATGCATATGGTCAAATATATTATGTATAGAGTCACTAAACTTTTTGCCTATCACAAGTGACATATCAGGATTGTCAAATGCATTTATTTTGCATAAATCTCTAAGCAGTTAACACCAAAGACTATCAATGTTCTCTATATTATTAGAAATAGAGTCCTTAGCATTTTGGGGTTTAATCATATTAAGCAGCCAACTCCAGAAACCCCCAAACCAATGAAAGAACTCCATTCTTAATAGTCTGTTCCTCTAGAGCCAGTCCTTGTACCAAAATCTGTATTGGTTAGGGTTCTCTAGAGGAAGAGAACTAATAGAATATATATATGAATTTATTAAGTATTAACTTGCATGATTACAAGGTCCCAGAATAGGAACTTGGAGTCTGATGTTAAGGGCAGGAAGCATCCAGCATGAGAGAGATGTAAGCTTGGAGGCTAGGCCAGTCTAGTCTTTTCACATTTTTCTGCCTGCTTTATATCCTTTTTTTTGTTTTGTTTTTTTTGTTTGTTTGTTTGTTTTTTGTTTTTTTTTTGAGGTGGAGTCTAGCTCTGTTGCCCAGGCTGGAGTGCAGTGGCGAGATCTCGGCTCACTACAAGCTCTGCCTCCCAGGTTCACACCATTCTCCTACCTCAACCTCCCGAGTAGCTGGGACTATAGGCACCCACTACCACGCCTGGCTATTTTTTTGTATTTTTAGTAGAGACGAGGTTTCACTGCATTAGCCAGGATGGTCTCGATCTCCTTACCTCATGATCCGTCCGCCTCAGCCTCCCAAAGTGCTAGGATTACAGGTGTGAGCCACCACACCTACCTGCCTGCTTTATATTCGATCCATGCTGGCAGCTGATTAGATGGTGCCCACCCAGATTAAGGGTAAGTCAGCCTTTCCCAGCCCACTGATTCAAATGTTAATCTCCTTTGGCAACATCCTTACAGACAAACCCAGGATCCATACTTCACATACTGCAATACAATCAATTTGACACTCAGTATTAACCACCACACATCATTATTGACACATTTGGACACATTTCTTTTTTTTTCTTTTTTTTCTTTTTTTTTCTTTTTTGAGATAACTTTTCACTTCATCACCCAGGCTAGAGTGCAGTGGCATTATTATGGCTCACTGTAACCTCAACTTTCTGGACTCAGGTGATCCTTTCACCTCAGCCTCCTGAGTAGCTGGGATCACAGGACAGACATGTCTTTTTGTTTTTTTTTTTTCCTTTGTAGAGACAGGGTTTCACTATGTTGCCCAGGCTGGTCTTGACCTCCCAGGCTCAAGAAATCCATCTGCCATGGGCTTCTCAAAGTGCTGGGATTACAAGTGTGAGCCACTGTGCCTGTCCTGGACACATTCCTGTCTTCTAATTAGTGTTTCTTTTTAATTACTTTTTCTCATTTTCTTTATATTTATTCTCTTCTTTCTTCATTCTTTGGATTGAGTTTGTTGGTTTGTTCATTTATTTTTCTTCTAATGCTATTTCTTTCCTCTCTACTAAATTGGAAGCTACACATCCTGTTTGTATTTTTATGTGGCCATCTTCAAAATTTCTGCATGCACATTTACCTCAAAAATATCTAATGTTATTAATACAGTGTCTCTTCTTTCAAATGATACTAGGATTTTCAATTCTGGTACTTAAAATCTGATTATTTCTCTCCTGACTCGTATGCCAGTGATGTCTATGATTTTGCTTATATATTGTTGTTCTTTTACTCAATGCTTCTTTCTTACTTACCCCTCAATTCTTCCTGCATCTTAGATATTCTATCCTTATTTTATTACATCATTTAGAAGTTTAGTAGTTGTTGTGGTAGTAATTGTGTTTGTTAAAATATATGTGAAAGATTTAGCCAGTATGATCTCAGATGTAATTACTTAATATAAGGCCATGATGTAGTCAGATAAGTCCTTAATCCAATATGACTGGTTCCTCATAAGAAGAGGAGACACGAGACACACACATACACACAAACACACACACACACACACACACAGACACACACACAGGGAGATATCATGTGTTGATGGAGATAGAGATGCATATTATGCAACTGCAGCTACAAGCCAAGAAATGGGAAGGACTGCTGGCAAACCATCAGGAGCAAGGAAGAGGCAAGGTTCTCCCTAGGTTCTCCCCTCCAGGTTTCAGATATAGCATAGCCCTATGAACACTTTGAATTTTGGATACTATCCTCCAAAACTCTAAGACAATGAGTTTTTGTTGTTTTAAGTCACCTGGTCTGTGGTACTTCATTACGGCAGCCCCCCAGGAAAATAATACAGTAGTCAACTATCTCAATTATTACATGTCTGAAAGTTCCTTTATTATGCCCTTGTTCTCAAAAGATAGTTTTACTGGGTATAGAATTATATTCACTGCTATTTTATTCATATTAAAGATGTTATCTTCCTGTCTTCTGACTTCCACTATTGATTAGTCTCCTCTTAGTCTAGTTATCATTACATTTAAGCAAATCTACATTTTTCTTCTGTATCTATTTAAATTTTTTATTCTTGTCATTGTATCACTCTGATGTGGCTAGGTTGGAATCCCTTTTTATTTATTCAGCTTAGGATACACTGAGCTTTCTATATATTAGGGTTAATATCTACATCAATGTTGCAAAATTCTCATCAAGTATCTCTGCTCTCCTTCTTTATGCTGTATCTTCTTCTGGAATTTCCATGAGGCCTATCCCAGACCTGTTCCTCCAGCTTCTGCATCACCTGAGCCCTCTCACATAGTTCCTCCCTTCTTGTCACTTTTGATGCCCCTTAAGTAATTTTCTCACCTCTGCTTCCTGCCCTATTTTCTCTTTTCATCTCTTTCGAAATTCTAGATTAGTACATCCAATGAGTTTTTATTACAATATTTGGGATTTTTTTCTGAGTGTCTCATAAGTTTCATTTTCAAACACCTTGTCAATTTTGTCAATTGAGTTTTTCTTTGTTGTATTTTAATGCCATCTTCTATTTCTTAAATATATTAAACTGATTATTTTCATATTCTATAACTGTATCCTTTTAATAATTTTCATTCAGTAAATTATTAAATAATAATTTAATAAATACAAGCACTTTCCTTGTACCAGGTTCTTGTCTAAGCATTTGGAAAATATTAGCAAAGAATAAAATATGAAAGTTCATGCCTTCATGGAGCTAACAAGTCAGTAAAGGGAGGAGAACAATATATTAGCAGATAGTAAGTTCTATAACGAAAGAAAACAGCAGAGAAAGCAGGATTGAGAGTGCTGGTAGGGTTTGAGCTGGGCTGCAATTTTAGATAAGGTTCTGAGAGAAGAAGTCTTACTGGAAGGACATTAGGGGATCTCACAATTAATATCTGGGAGAAAAGAGTTCAAGATGAAGGAATAACCAGTGAAGAGATCCTAAGCCATGTTTAAGGAACAGAATACCAGCATGACTAAAGTATAGGAAGCAAGCAGGGAGAGTTGTATGAGATAAAGTCAGAAAAGGACCAGGATTCAGGTAAAATTTTGGTTTTCACTGTGAGTCAAATAGGAAGCCACTGGAAGGTTTTGAACATTGGAAGACATGATCTGACACATGTTTTAAAAAGTCGTTATAGGTGATATTCAGATAGTCACCCAAAAAGGGGTAGTGATAGAACTAGATACTTTAGGAGCCTTATAATAATTCAAATAAGGAATACTAATACCTTAGTGTTAGAAGTGGTAAGAAGTATTTGGATCCTGGTATTTTGGGCTAATAGAAGTGTACTCTGACGTACCAAGAGGTGTAAAAGATTATTCCAAGATTTTGGGTCTAAGTAACTGAAAGTATGGAGGTTCTGTAAATGAAGATGGAAAGAGTACTGTGGGTAAAGCATGTACAGTGCATAGGGAGGCAGATTATTAAGAGATAATGCACAGTGGACTTTGGGGATGCAGGGGGAAAGGATGAGAAAGGAGTGAGAGATAAAAGCCTAAAATTTGGTGCAATGTATACTGCTTGGATGATGGGTGCACCAAAATCTCACAAATCACCACTAAAGAACTTACTAATGTACCCAAACACCACGTGTTCCTCAATAACCTATGGAAATTTTAAAAAGTTAAAAATAAATTTCCTGGAAGGAAAAAAAAAGTCAATTTGGAGACTGTTATGATTGCAATTTCTGCTAGACATACAAGTGGAAATGTTGAGTAGGATTGGATATCTGGATCCAATTGGATGTTTCTGGAGTTCGGGAGAAAAACATAGGTTGTGGATGTAAACTTGGAACTCTTTGACATATAAAGGCATTAAAGTCATAAGCCTGTATGAGATTACCAAGGAAGTGGATTGGAATCAAAAAGAGAAGGTCAAGAAGTGCTCATTTGTGCAACATGAAGAAACTGAAGGGCAGAGAAAGAACCAACAGAGCAGCCTAGGAAGGACAAGTCATTGAGGCAGGAAGCACTGTAGCAGAATGTATTGTCCTCAGGGGCAAGTGCAGAGAGCTTATCAAAAGAGAAGGAGTGACAAATTGTGTCAAATGTCATTGTAAGAATGACATTCATTCTTTATTGTATTTTACAATGCAGAAGCAGGGATAAAACAGAATTGGATGTGTGTGTGTGCTTCTCTCTCTCTGTCTCTGTGTGTGTGTGTGTGTGTGCGTGTGTGCGTGTGTGTGTGTGATAGAGAAACAGAGATATTATGAAAAAGATGAGAATTGACAACTTGTTAGAGGAGTTTTGACTCTAAATGGACAGAGAAATAGGGCAGTATACAGCAAAAAAAAATGGAATAAAAAGAATTTATATTTTGTCATGTGTTTGAGATGAAATAAATGAGAGCATGTTTGTTTGGCTAAATAGAAAGAGAGAAAAAAGAAAGATGTAGGAGTAGGACAGAGAGGAGGAAGGTTGGTGGAGCACCCTGTGAAGGCAGTAAGGGAAGAGACTTAGTATTTTACTGCAACAGGAATGATCAGCTTTAGGTTGGAGGAGGATTAGTTGACTTAAAGCGAAAGATGGGCCTATAGGTGAAACTGTGATTGTGGGCATCTGGAGAAGTTCTCTTTTGGTGGTGATGTTAAAAAAAATATTTATAAAGTCTGATAGCAGGGATTTTAGAGCTGAGAGGATTTCAAGAGGAAGAGAAACATGGTTTGGAAGCAGTAGTGAGGAGCAAGGAGAATATCCTTACAATCTTAAGGTACAAAGGTTATCAAAGAAAACAATAGCAACAGCCACCTCAAGAGATGACAGTGGGGAAGGAGTATCCTCAAGGCTTCTGTTGGAGCAAAATTTTGAAGAGAAAGATCAAAGAAAGTTAATGATGGAGTAGATTTTGTTAAGGACAGATTATGCGTTCCAAAAAAGCAAAGCATTGAGGCAGAATGGGAGAGGGAGGCCTGGCAGGAGATGTACAGAGAATTATAGAGTTTACAGTGGAGACAAGGAACTTGAGAGTCCAGGGATCCTTGAGATGAATGACAATGGAAGGCTAATGGAAGAATAATATTAGTTCTGATGCCATCAAGTCATGCTGTGGTGGTATGCCTCTGATTACCACAGGGATGACTGGCGCGTTTGGGAGCCTCCCTCTTGTCACGTGTTAATGTGGTCTGGGAAAGCCAGGTATTTGTTATTTGAGAGTGCAGTTTACCTCCACTGAATAGAAGCTGGGGGCCCCAGGAACCCTTACTTGACCCTTGACTAAGGGCAGAATAACATTGTTCATGGTGTTTTTATTTCCACATCTGTCTTAGTGATTTTTTAAAATGAACTCATCATACTTGGAGTTTTCTTTGTAGGAATTTGAGATCTTTACTTAAAATGCTTTTCTCTAGAGAGGACTTTCTTTTACTTCTACCTGTTACCTGGTTGCACTAACAATCTTAAAGCAGCATTATTAAAAATTGTATTATGGTAACTGGAATACACAATTAGTTATATTTCCAACCATAAACCTTTATGAGTACAGATTTGTGGTTAGAAAACCTCAGAGAATGTTTTGCTTTTCTTCTGCTCTACTTGGCCAAGCCTGGGAGAGGCAGTGATGCACACTTCCACTCTTTTTAGGTTAGTTTTCTCTGGATTATCCCTTGAGTCTAGCCCTTCAGGGGTTTTCATTTTATGCAGTGATGGGTAATTCAGCCTCTCATCCTGCTCAGGCTGTAGGCAATGTCTCCTGCCTCTGTCGGAGGCTTTCTAAATGCAGGGATGTGCAGGCACCACCTGGACAAACACTGGCTCCAGTGATCCCTTACCCTTCTGGGTTCTCATGTTCTGAGTTTCTGACCTCCAGGAAATGTCTTTCTTCTATACCAGCTCAGCTGTAAACTTAATATTTAATACACAATCTTATTTCTTCATTGATTTTATATGTGCTACACCTAAAGACATTGCTCTGAACATCTAGTTTGACCTGTTGCCAGAAATTAAAATCCCATCTTCTTAGTTACGATAAATATTCTAGACATTAAAAAATGGTATACTCAAACAGCAAACACTCATGGACTGACCACACACCTTAAGATATTGCAAATATAGATATTCTCTAATTTCATCTTTCTCCATTTCTTTTTCAGAGTTCACTTCTATCCTGAACGCTGTGTGCTTAATTTCTGTGTGTTTGTCTTCTTTTACACTATATGTATTTGACCATAAACCACATATTACCATAATTAATTCTTCTAAAACTTTATACAAAATTTATATATATGCTGTAGTAGGATGCCTTCGACAACCTTGTTTCACTGTTATAATTTTACAATTTAGTGGTTTCATTTCAGAGGTGTAAACTATTTCATTGTAGGTTTCTTCTACAATTTATTTATGTACTCTCCTGTTAATAAGTATTTAGGCTGCTTTCAGTTTTTTTGCTATTACAAACAGTATTACTACAAAGTTTCTTGTATTCACCCTTCATTGAATTTGTTCATTTTTCTAGTGTATACATAAAGATAGAATTGCATGTGCATACTCAATGTCACTAGATAACTTTGAATTACTCTCTAAACTGATTTTCACAATTTATACTCCCAGTACTTTTTCACAAGTTTCTAACTATTCAGGTTTCTTCTGTTGTGAAGTGTTGTTTAAATTTTTTTTTTAAATTTTCTATTTGGTTGGATTTGTGATTTTACATTTTAATGTGCATTGTCTAAATTCTTGGGAAAGGTGTAGCAATTTACATTCTCATCATCAGTGCATGATGAGGTTGCTTCTATGCATCCACATGAGTGATTGATATTATTTTGCTTTTTAATTTTTCCTAACCTAATGAGCAAAAAGTGGTTTCTCATTGTTGCATTATTTTTGTGTTTTTGTTACTAGAGAGGGTTATCTTTCTCTAATTCTTTTCTTTTGTGAATAACCTGTTTATATATAACAAACATTTATCTAATTTGTCTAAACTCTCATACTCAAATAACACATATCATGTTGTTAGAAAGAGACAGAAAACACTGTAGGAAAATACACTGCAGATAAAAATAGGCTAAATTCAAAAATACAATGAACCATACTTAAACTTCCATTTGATCATGATACATTAATTTTTTGATGCATCATTGGATTTGTTGTTTGGAAGGAATATATATATATATATATATATATATATTTTACATGTGCTACACCTAAAGACATTGCTCTGAACATCTAGTTTGGCCTGTTGTATCTATATATATACATAGAGTATATATTTGTGTGTGTGTGTGTGTGTGTGTGTGTGTGTATATTCTACATTCAAACATATATATGGCTTCACTTTTTGGATTTCCATCTGAAATCCATTGAGCCTGGTAGTTCAGTATTGGCTATATTATAGGATGATTTTTATGAAACATGGAACTCTATATTTATTCAAATTTTTTAGTGCAGATAAGAATCACAAATATCAATTTGAACTGAAATAAATCTTATCTGAATGAACATAATTTCTCCATGATATGTGGAATCTCTGGTTCATTTATGATTTCTTGTTCTCAATTTTGTAACTTCCAAATGCATTTTTGAAGAATTGTGCAAAGGGATTTTTTTTTAATGCCTAAATGGGTGAAGAGAATTGATTTGCAGATTTAAGCTAAAAGTGAAAACTATTTTCTGTCTTTATTGACTCTTATACATTTGCAGCCCCAAGTAATTAGCCCTTGCATATTGCTTAAATCCCTCTTGATTTAAATATCAAATTAAAAAAGAATAAATGTGTTGGTATATAAAGCTATGCCATAGTCAATATTACAGAGTGTATTTCACTATCACTGATCAGAGATTAAAGCTTATTTCTAGAGGTTAATTATAAATTTTACACCTACAGTTAAAGTGTCAAAATTTGCCTTTTTCAGTCTTGAAGAAAACGAGTCTTTTCCCCACAGGTACACTGGTAAGCTTTGTCACTACAAAGACTGCTTTTCTTTCCACATCCTGTAAGAGTGGAAGAAAAAAACAAAAATAAAAGATTAAAAATGAACTTGAAGTGGTCTGAATTTCTGTGTCTCTTATTATTTTAAGACTGCTTTGTTATGATACAGAAAATGTCATAACCTCTATTGAAGAATGTGTGGGTTCATGGAGAAAATATGTAAGAAACAAAAATCGATAAAGATATCTAAATCTCTTATTTCCAATTTATGCAGTTCTGCCACTTATAGTAAACTGATAGGCAACAATGAAAACAATAAGCATGCTTAATTTCCTGATGTAACATAAAAGCTGTAGAGAAAGACAATTCCTGAACAAAGAACGAAACACATTCAAGAAAACAAAAAGTTTAAATGGTAATACTAGACATGGAAGGACAAATATTGCATGATCTCAATTATATATAGAATCTAAGTAAGTCAAACTCATAGAAGTAGAGATTAGAACAGTGGTTACCAAGGGCTGGAGTTGGGGTGGGTGGGCAGATGGGAAATGGTTACAAAATTTCAATTAAATCATGTTATGCATTATAAATATATATATATGTATATATACACACACTTTTTATTTGTCAGTTTTTAAAAATAAGTAATTTTAAAAGGTAATACCAACAAAGGCGGAGATTTTAAATGTCAGTAAAGTGAAATTGCATTGGTTGACAATGGGGATACATTCTGAGAAATGTGCCATGATACAATTGCATAATTAGGCAAACATCATAGAGTGTACTTACACAAAACTAGATAATACCTAGTCTATATGGTATATCCTATATCTCCTAGGTGAGAAACCTGTACAGCATGTCACTTTATGGAATACTGTAGGCAATTGTGCCAAAATAGTAAGTATTAGTACATCTAAATATGGAAAGGATATGGTAAAAAATATAGTATTATAATCTTATGGGACCACCATTGTATATGCAGTCCATCATTGAATCATCATTATGGAGTACATGACTATATTAATTTATATAATTTTTATTAAGAACATTGCAAATATTTGTTTTTATATATTTTTAAAAAGTTACTAAGTTACATGTGTGTAAGTGACATTGCTGAATATTGGATTCTATAATATTTCAGTTAAAATTTTAATTAACTGAATGCATTTTTAATATAAATAAACAGCTGAATATGTATATGAAAAAATGTGAAAATATTTAAAGTAAAAATATAATGTTATAAAAGCATCAATTATTAACTTTTGGTGTTCATTAAAATAATTATATACAGTGTTTATTAAACAACCCGAAACATATTTCATACCTTTTTTGAAAAGTGTTGTTATAATGTGATTAAGAACTTTAAAAATTTTCTCGTTGAGAGTATTTAAAAAGTAAAACAACTTACCAGCTATAATTGTTAACATTTTATGAGTTGAAAATATTTCAATTAATATCTGCCCCCACTCCCACAAAAAAGGAAAGACTATCTCAATGTCAAACTAAAAATATCTTGAAATGTATAGACTTTGCTTTATGAAAAACTTGCTCTCTTGGCATTTTTCACATTTTCAGGAGGCAAGTAAAAATTTTATAAAGAACTAATTCCTGGCCCTGGTGTGACATTTTGGTTTAAATTTTAGGCAACATCTGTGGTTTCCATTGTCTTCTTACCCAGCTCTCCACTAATGGACCCTATTGAGCAATATGTGCTTGAGAATCTCTGGGAAATCTCTCTACCACTGCCTTTACTACTAGTGTTTTCCATCAAGAGCTTGCTCTCCAGCTGTGTCAAAACTATGAGAACTGTTTTCTATAGCAGAGAATACCCTGGGAAACTACTAGAGGCACAGAGCTATTAAGCTTCCGGAGTTTACAGAGTGGGTAGCTGCAAGTGTCCATGAAGCTTGGATGTCACTGTGGAGAGCCCTGAAGTTCAGCCATATGGCAGGCTCTGGAGCAGTCAATGTTCTGTGCTTTACTCTTCCCTTTCAGAGAGTAGAGGATCTCCTCCCCTAGCCTTGGACTGTAACCCGGGACATTGGTCCCAAAATAGTTCTCTGAATACTAAGACTTAATGTGTATGTGTGTGTGTGTGTGAGATATGGTCTGGCTGTGTCCTCATCCAAATCTCATCTTGAATTCCTGCATGTTGTGGGAGGGACCCAGTGGGAGGTAATTGAATTACGGGGGCACGTTTTTCCCATGTTGTTCTCATGATTGTTAATCAGTCTCATGAGATTTGATGGTTTTAAAGATGGGAGTTTCCCTGCACAATCTCTCTTCTCTTATCTACTGCCATGTAAGATGTGCCTTTCAACTTCTGCCATGATTGTGAGGCCTCCCCAGCTATGTGGAACTGTAAGTCCAATAAACCTCTTTCTTTTGTACATTGCCCAGTCTGGAGAATGTCTTTATCAGTAGCATGCAAATAGATTAATACGGTAAATTGGTACCAGTAGAAGGGGGTGCTGCTGAAAAGATACCTGAGAATCTTTTCTGAAAAGATTTTCTGAAAATCTGAAAATATACCTGGAAGCAACTGTGCAACTGGGTAACAGGCAAAGGTTGGAACAGTCTGGAGGGCTCAGAAGAAGATAGGATAATGTGGGAACGTTTGAAACTCCCTAGAGACTTGAATGACTTTGACCAAAATGCTGATAATGATATGGACAATGAAATCCAGGCTGAGGTCTTCTCAGATGGAAATGAAGAACTCAATGGGAGGTGGAGCAAAGGTGACTTTTGTTATGTTTTAGCAAAGAGACTGGCAGCATTTTGCCCCTGCCCTAGAGATCTGTGGAACTTTGAACTTGACAGAGGTTATTTAGGGTATCTGGCAGAAGAAGTTTCTAAGCAGCAAGGCATTCAAGAAGTAATTTGGGTGCTGTTAAAAGCATTCAGTTTTTTTTTTTTTTTTTTTTTTAATTTATTTATTATTATTAAACTTCAAGGGAAGTAGAGCATAAAAGTTTGGAAAATGTGCAGCCTGACAATGCAATAGAAAAGAAAATCCCATTTTCTGAGGAAAAATTCAAGCCTGCTGCAGAAATTTGCATAAGCAACGAGGAGCTAAATGTTAATCACCAGAACAATGGGAAAAATGTCTCCAGGGCATGTTAGAGACCTTTGCAGCAACCCCTTCCGTCACAGGCCTGGAGGTTTAGAAAAAAAATAATAATAATGGTTTTGTGGGTCTGGCCCAGGTTCCCCATGTTGTGTGCAGCCCAGGGACTTGCCCTGCATCCCCGTTGTTCTAGCTGTGACTGAAAGGGGCCAACATAGAGTTTGGGCCATGACTTCAGATGGTGCAAGCCCCAAGCCTTGGCAGCTTCCATGTGGTATTGAGCCTACGAGTGCACAGAAGTCCAGAACTGGGGTTTGGGCACCTCCAGCTTGATGTCAGAAGATATATGGAAATGCCTGGATGCCCTGGCAGAAGTTTGCTGCCGGAGTGGGGCCCTCATGGAGAACCTCTGCAGTGCAAAAGGGAAATTTTGGGTCAGAGCCCTCATACAGAGTCCCTACTGAGGCACTGCCTAGTGGACCTGTGAGAAGAGTACCACCGTCCTCCAGATCCCAGAATGGTAGATCCACTGACAGCTTAAATTGTGTGCCTGGAAAAGCCACAGACACTCATGCCCACCTGTGAAAGCAGCTGGGAGGTGGGCTGTACCTGGCAAAGTCACAGGGGTGGAGCTACCCAAGGCCATGGGAGCTCATCTCCTGCATCAGCATGACCTGGATATGAGACAGAGTCAAGAGAGATTGTTTTGGAGCTTTATGATTTGACTGCCCCACTGGATTTTGGGCTTACACAGGGCCTGTAGCCCCTTTGTTCTGGCCAATTTCTCCCATTTGGAATGGGTGTATTTACCCAAAGCCTGTACCCCCACTGTATTTAGGAAGTAGCTAACTTGGTTTTGAGTTTACAGGTTCATAGGTGGAAGGGACTTGTCTTGCCTTGGATGAGACTTTGGACTTTGAAGTTTTCGGTTAATGCCAAAATGAGTTAAGACTTCGGGGGATTGTTGGGAAGGCATGATTGGTTTTGAAACATGAGGATATGGGATTTGGGAGGAGCCAGGGGCAGAATAATATGGTTTGGTTGTGCCCCCAACCAAATATCATCTTGAATTCCCATGTGTTGTGTGAGGGACCTGGTGGGAGATAACTGAATCACGGGATATGTCTTTCCCATGCTCTTCTCATGATTGTGAATAAGTCTCACGAGATCTGATGATTTTAAGAAAGGGTGTTTCCCTGTGTGAGCTCTCTTCTCTTGTCTGCCACAATGTGAGACATGCTTTTCACCTTCCACCATGATTGTGAAGCCTCCTCAGCCATGTGGAATTGTAAGTCCGATAAACATCTTTCTTTTGTAAATTGCCCAGTCTTGAGTATGTCTTTATCAGCAGCATGAAAAGGGACTAATACAGTGTGTGATTCCTTTTAGTATTTTCATTTGCAGAATTTCATTCTCTAGGACTTGGATACAAATTCTTAAACTCCAGTCCAGAAGACAAATCTTGATAGCAAAAACAATGTCCACTCTGACAACTGGAGCATTGTAATTATATTGAGCAATGGTTGTGTGCTCTCCATTATGTGTCCTATTAAAACAAGTTTTTTATCCAAGTTTCCCTGCAATTAATTCATTGGCACAATCACTTCATCATTTCTCGAGACATGCATATATGTGTTGATGAATGCTAAAAGCTCTGATTCATTATGTATTTTGAGATAGTTCTAATGAAGGACAGTTTGTGAATCTTCTCTCTATATCATTGCCAATCAATCACAAAATTGTTTCACAGCAGAAATGTATTATTGTGAACCTTATGATTTTCCATTGAAAACACTGTGTGTGTGGATAATTCTCAACACTAATACAACATCAAAGATTACTGTGTGGATCATAAATCAACCAAGGTGTAATGAGGTGCTTATGGGAGATAAGTTATCATGAGTCCTCTTTGTAACAAACATCAAAATCTTAAAGTGTTTTGTTTAAGCCGGGGGTATATTGGAAGAATAAGATAGTTTATCTATCTGAAAGAAACATTTTATATACTGTTTTAAGAGGAGAGATTCTGTTGTCAGACAACCTAGGGCAGGATTGAAATCCCAGCTCTATCATTTGCTGAGTTGAAATTCCAGCTCTATCATTTACCTGTTCTGTAAACCTTTAGCAAGTTATGTAGCCTTTCATTTCTTACCTGTAAAATGGGGATAGTATTACTTCCTCCTCTATACATCTGTTATGAGACTTAAATGCCTTAGTTTGGAGAAGATGCCAGAGCAAAAGTAAAAAAATGGAAAAGAAAAAGAAAACAACAACAAAGACAAACCAAAAAACAAAAAAAAAAAACAAAAACACACAGCACCTGCTTGGTATGGGACACAGACATTTTGATGCCAAGTTTTTTCTGGAAGTATCCAGCAGAGTTGTTGCTGAAATTAGAGATGGGGATCTACTACTGTCATATTTATATTCCCCCCTGGGGGAAGAAATAATCATATGCCGGTTTCAACAAATAAATGCCCTTTGGAGTTTGCTTCTCTTTTTATAAATATCCCTAATATTTTCTGACTCCCTTTTCTTTCAAACTTTTGTCTTTGTCAAGTAAACACTTCTTTTACATATAGATAGCGAAATGTTTTAAGATGTTACAGGATATGAAAACAAACCAGTATTAATCAGAGATTTTTATATTTATAAAATAAATTGAGCAAATAAAAATACAAATTAATTTTTGGCAATAAGTAGGGTAATTTCAGCTTTCACTGAGCATTGAGAATTTTAATAGAAAACTGAGGTTGAACAAAATGTAGGCAATAGTTAAATCTCTGCAAAGGTGTCTATTTGTTTCTGAATCAAGTGTACTCTATAGAGCTGTAAGGTTTGTTGGTCACGGTAGCATCCTTGTTTCCATCCATTTGATACTTTCTAAATAACATAATATACTATAATCAGCATTACCTTCTTGAAGGCTGTTAGGAACTGCTAAGAGAGAAACTGCCATGTTTCTTTAGGATACTCACATACATTAGAATTCCACTCCTTCAGTCCATCAGTGTATCCACAGCCAAGGCCACAGTCTGGCAATTTCCTATTAATATGTCCTCCCACACAGACCTCACACGTTCAATTTTATGACCTGATGCATTTGGACTCTGTGTCTTTTCTGACTCCACCAGGTCAAACCACAAGTCACCAGAAATCATAGGTCTACTAAGACCTGATGTACTCTGAAACCTCAGCCTGAGTTCTTATAAACACTCATCTATCCTTTTATCTGCTCTTACATTTATATTTTAAAAGATAGAATTAATTCAGAATGTTAACATTTTGAATCTTAAAATATGTTGTCTACATGTCAAAACTACTGCATTTTTGTTAGCCTATTATCTGTAAAGATAATCTTCCTTAAAAATATTCTATTTCTCTTATGCAATGGCTCTCCCATAAATTGAGAAAGTTAACTACACTTTTGAGTTGCCTAACAATCTTTATTCTCACATTTTGATGAGTTGCATTCTAGAGGATAAAGGAAGAAATATTTTGACTAAAAGCCAAACTCGAAATTTTATACTCTGAGTTGCAAACCTCATGGGAAAATACTTGACTACATTTCTCACATTAAAGCTACAACTTTCTTATGCATAAAATATCATGATATTGTATCGATTCAAGCCTTACATTTCAGATAATTGGGAATTGATAGTAACAGGGAATTGAAAATTTCCTGTTAGATTCTTTGTTTCTCCTACTAAAGAATGGACAAACTAAAATTTTAAAAAGTTTGATCCTTTCTACTTTAACAATTTTACTGCTCATAGTGGTCTGTGGGAGAAGATACAGGAAGACTATTTTGAAATACAAAGTGATGACTACCACAGAGCAATGATTTTCATTTCACATTGTCAGCCCTGGCCACCCTCCCATTGACACAGAGTCATGTCGACATTTTAACTGACAACATTTTACAATGGAAGGACCAGTGAATTTGTTCTTTCTTTCCACTGATTCTACAGATGACCTTCAGGAGAACCTTTCTACCTATTGAGTCTTTTTTCAAAATAAGGAAAGTAGAACTTCCTTAGAAGCCAAGTAGGAATTACTGAGACCTCACTAGTAAAGCACCTCAAGCCTAAAGATGAAAGAGCTCCTATGAGGGTAAACAATTATCTTTTCCAAACTAAACCACCCATGAGAGTAAACAATTATCTTTTCCAAACTAAACCACCCATCCTATGAAAGCCTCCACATATCAACTGATTCTGATGTATCTAATTTGATGGAGCCATCTGAGGATGAAGATTTTTCATTTTTTACTTCCTTGATGCTAAGGAAAGAAACAAAAAGTTTCAGTCCTTTAAATACATAGCCATTTATCTCAATATAATTTAGACGGTTCCCATAGGAAATAAATGAAAGAGTAAGATTTTAAAAATCACAACTGTTTTAAAATAAGATGATATTTTTGTCAGGAAAAGTAGCAAAGAAATCTTAAATCCCTAGCCTTCATGAAGAAATGTAAAGTTGCTTTTATTTCTATTGGCATTTTAGTGAGCAAGCTCTCTCTTCACTTTAAACTGGAGATCACGATTTGTTTTGAATTTGAGCTGGAAATGAGATAACAAATATTGCCTAAGGCTTTATGGGATCTCTTTTATATCTGAATTAGATTAGACAGTCAGAAACTATTGCAAATTCTTTATTATTTTGTTTTTAAGCCCTAAAAATCAAAAGCAATGCATATAGGCAAAGTACATTTAAAAGACTAGCATTATACCACAAGGGTTTAATCTATATCTTTTTCTATATTTCTAAATTTATGTAGGAAATAAACAAGAATCTCCCTTGTCTATCAAACCCTTATTTAAAAAAAAAAAAAATCATAGGTTTGTGCTATCATAGATTGGCATTTTTAGGACAGGTTGGATTGTGGATATAAACCTTAGTGTTATGAGAGAAAAAAGTTTTTTTTTTCCTTTTCATAGGAAAAATTCATGTTAATTATTCCTCTGCACCTGCCTAATGGGGCTGAAGTAATTCGATTGTCATATTGTTTTAGATTGTTGCTTTGTGTAATATATCACCCCTGCTGTTCCATTAAAAAAATTCTATACTCTTTCATTATTCAGCAAGGCCTAATGATTATTCCAGCATTTGTACATGCTGCACTGTTATTTTGATTTTAATTGACTTCACTTTTTTAATTAAGCACATTGGTTTTAACACTGTTGTTGACAAGCTTGGTTTTGTCATTATCAGTATTTGCTTCCATGAACATTCCATACCTGTTCACATTTTACTTAGATTCATTATAAATGATAAGAGAAATGTACACTGAAGATTATCATCAACTCTAACATAAATTCATGTCACATATTATTTGTATATAATGGTCTGCAAAATATTTTAAAGGCCAGTTATTCTACTTAAAATATCTTTTAGTGTTCAATTATTAAATTTGTACTTTGAAAATTAAAAATAGAAGCTTGACTTCTTTTTAATGTGTAAGAATGTTTTAATGGGAAGAACACATGTTTTATACCATCAGCAAATATAGCCATATGTAACAAATTCACATGGTGATGTAATGTTGTCTGTGATAAGTGAGACATATATAATTATGGTTTGTCTACATTTTAAAATTGATCATTTATGGTAACCTTTTATTTTGTAGGATAATTGTTTGTTTCCTTTTAAAAATATATTTAAAAATATGTAAATGATTTATAAAAAATCATTTTAAAATATTGATTTATCATAGACATTATGTGCCTTTAAGAATAGCATAGCACTCTGAAAGAAAATAACAATATCCTTGTAAAACCCATTGAAATGTCTCTTTTTGAAAGATATCTTGGTCATTTATCACAAGACATGATAATGAAGAATGGGGTATAGAAAGAATAATTTGAGCTTTATTTAGCTGAGATGCTAGACATTGCTGAACTGAAAAGAAGAACTGGAGCGGTAACAAAATAATGGTAAATTTTAAGATGAGTAAATATCTTTTTAAAAACTATATGAAAATGTTTTATGCTTTTCACAATCCTCTGAACATAAAATCTGGTCCAAATACGGTTTGTAAAACTCCATAGATGGTATAGGCATATCTTATTATGGAGAAGGTTGACATGAGAACTTTTATTTCCCCTTTGCCATTTGTGTTTTGTTAATGGACATGAACGAATGAATGAATGAATGGGAGGGTGAATGAATAGGTCCCATGGGATTCGACTGCCATTTGGTCATCTGAGGGACAGAGGACAAAGATTTAGAAGTGGGCCCTTCTGCCCTTGTTTGGTACAGCCTCATTGCCACTGTGGTGATTGTTGATGAGCCTGCTCCCTGGGATTTATGTTTAACCTCTCCTTATGCCTTGGTGTGCCTGACCCAGCCCTATTAGCATAACTTCCATTCCCAGTGACAGCATGAATAAAAGATGCCTGGTGTGACCTCAGAAAGTGCCAAGATAGTATTGATGTAATGAGCCCAATATCCACTGTTTTATGCATTGCCATACAATAGCAATCTTAATAAAAGGTTAAACAGCATTATAATGTGTGTTTCTCTGATGTCTCTCTGACTCCCTGACTTCACTTTTTCATTCACTGTTGCTCCTTTGAGAATCACCAATAATCAAAGTTTTTATTTGTTTTGTTTCTGCCATATTGTCAGTCCTTTATTTTGATGAGCTTAAAACAAAAAAAGACAAGGCAATGAAAAAAGTTTTGCTTTCAGGGTCTTCTCAATTTCAGTAAATGATTTTTTCTTTTACTTGATATTGGTTTATCTTTGACAGCAACCAACATTGCTTATAAACAGTAGAATTACTGCATATCCTGTTTTGAACACCCCATTTTAATATTTAGAACTCTCCAACTACCAACTCATCTCCTTGGCTTGCCACATTTTTCTGATTGTGAAAATCTGAAATATAATCTTACTACTGAAAGCCCCTCAATACTAACCTTGTATTACATTTTCCCTTTTTAACTTTATGTATTTTAAAGACCTATTATACATGAAATTCTTAGATGCGATACCTTAATTATCTTGCTCCAAAAAGCCCAGTGAAAAGAACTACAAGTGCAAATAGAGAAAGATCAAGGAATCCTCTTTTTCTGAAAGCATCAGTCGGTTAAAGTTTTCATTACCCTTCTGTGTAAATAGGCTGTGTAATAGGCAGGAAGAAAAAGACAGATGAGAATATAGCAAGCACATGTCTTAAGTAATATCACACCTTGCCAACAGCATCATTTATATTTTTCTTTAAAAGCAAAAGCACAACTAAATGAATATTCACCCTTTTAACAACAAAGAGAAAATGGTGTGCATTTTATACTTCTTTTAGATAGCAAATCACAGGGGCTTTTGTAATATTATTCTTTGCTTTCTTGAAAGGCCTGTTACTTAGATGATCTGGAAATATGACAATATGTTAAAAACTAACATTTTATGTATCTTTGGACTTTATAGGTAGATTAAAAAATCGTTTAAAAACAAGCAATTGCTAAAGCATCCCACTACTTCAGACCTCAGATTTACTGCTTGACACATTGGTTGTGTCATTCTGCATTGTGAAAGGCTGATGGTGCAGCAGCAAACAGGATACAAATTTTTCAAATATCTACCACATTGCCTTGATAATATCATGTCTTGTTGGGGCATTGCATATCTAACATAACAAAGTGATCTGATATGAATTGGCATGATGTTTTGCTGGTAGACACTACTGTCAAAGATGTGAAATGATAGTTTGGATAATACATCAAGATGCAAAGTTAATTAGGCCACATTCAGTGGGGCTTTGCCTTGGAAGAAAACAATCTATCCCTTATACCTACAGCCTCTCTAATAGGATACTTGAAGAATGGTAAAAGTGCAATACTTATACCTACTGAAGACTCATGGGAGATTTATTTTTTAAAGAAAATTCTAACAACACTACTTTATTTTCCTCCCTTCAATTTGATCATGACTTCAGCCAATGATAATGAAGTCTCTTGTAGGGGGAAAAGGTGTAGAAAATGGAGATTCTCCTAATAATAATTAAGGTGAAATTTGATGTTAAAAAATAGAGCAGTAGAGAAGAGCCAGGATTCTAGGACACTGTGTGATGTGGAGTATTACACTACTTAAAGAAGGATACTTGATGAGGATGACATAGATTTGAACACAACCTGACAAAACTCAACCTTGGGGTTGCCAGAAAAAAAGTCATTGGCTGCTCAAAAAAAATGAAGCAGATGTCAGATGCAAGCAGCTGTGGCCTAGGAAATTCAACAAAATTCCAATATTCAAATTGCTTCTCTGGATAAAAACTGCTTGATAGCACAATTTCAGATTTGATCTGGACTGCCAGTGAACCATCTGTGTAAAATGAAAGTAATCTGCTGACACTGTCCATACAGGTAGGCGTCAGCGTCATTTGGTTGAAAAAAGAACACTGCTAAGATATTTTCTGGAGTCAGGAAAGTTTTACAGTATAGTAAGTAGCCCCAGTTGCTAGCATACTGAACACCAGAATAAAGAGTAATAAAAAGAGCTTTGCCTCATTGTTTAAGGATGATTTGAAGAAAGGAAAAGAAGAAAGAGGAAAAAACATCTTTCACTCTAATTTTAGATTCATAGTGAAATATTCGGTGTAGGAATTGAGATTGGGTGAAAATATTGGAAAAATTACATTCTCAGCACCACAAAAGAGGATGATAAATTTGTTAAATCAGACCTTAACAGCAGGTTAACAAGCAAATGGTTAGGCAAATTGTAAGCTTTAAAAATTCAGTATCACAGGCAAAGAAATAATTCCCTGAAGGGTCAGAGGAAACACTTTTTATTTTATCCAGCTATGTGTTGGGGAAAGTAAATATATGTAGATGCTGAAACGTTGCACACAAATAGGTCAGCTTGTGGCGGAAGTCTTTCATAATTCAAGATACATCAGCCTTGGCAGTAGCTGAGAATAAGAGCGAGTAATCAAAAGTGACCCAAACAATGACACCAGAGTTTCCAGATGGTATAGAAAAAAGTCTATAATTTATGATTGCCGGTGCAGTAAATAAATCTAAAACAATAGGCGTGGATGGGGAAGCAGTCACAGCTGACCAAAAGAGCAGTTGTAATGCAACCCACAGAAAGCTTGGTGCCAGAAGTAATTGACATAGTCGTCAAATCAATTTCCTAGGGTGCAGACACTCAAGCACTCAATCTGATTCTGTATGCTGCACAACATTTGGATTATACAGCTGCCTCTAATTCAGATAGCCTTAGCTCAATGTGAATCCAATTCAAGGAACTGTCTGGAAGTGAACGGTAATTATTTAGGCTTCCTTTCTGCAGGTTTACTGTTTTCTAGTTAAATTACCCTCCTTTGGAATTACATACATTTCACATTAATTGTTTAACATTTAGCTGATTTTTTTTTCTCTCCTTGTGTCTTCTACCTCAACAATATCCATAGAACCCATCTTGTTTCTTCACAGGGCACCAGTGAGATACTATTTCAGGACAAGAAAGGCACCATATGATGTTCTTCACATTGACTGTGGAATCAGCCACTTGATTGCAAATGTATCATACCCATGTGGAGGAGGATCAATTAATTAATTAATTATTTTTCTGTGTTTTAATTCAAGGCAAGTATTCAAAGATAAATTAAATAGTCTTCTACTGCAAATAATTTTACTGGCATTCATTCATTTATTTATCCCGTGTTAACAGTGTCTGCAGCCTACCAGATGCTTGATTAGATCTTTTGCTATATGGAGAGAAGGGACAAAACTTCTGCCTTTAAAGACCTCACAGCTTAGTGAGCGGAGAAGGCAGGTAAAGAATCATGTGAGAAGTAGAGAGAAGGTACAAAGGTCAGCAGAAGGCACAGAGAAAGTCCCTAACCCAGCTGTGGTTGACGTGTGATTGGGAGAGCAGGAAGGCACAGATTTTATAGATTCCAATATTACTGTTGAGAATTAAGATGAGACAAACTTTGCCAGGCTGAGAGAGGATTGTTGATATTCCAGGAAGGCCCAACACTAAAAAGTACGTGGAATTTTCAAATAATCACATACTCTTCAGCACAGCTGGAACATAGGGATTAGCAGAGAAGAAAGTACAGTGTTGAGGGGGTAAAAGGAATAGTTACGGATTCGATATAAAGGACAAGGACTGGGACGTACGTTGGAGTTTACAGGGCACTTTCCCTCACTATGTTTGGATTGATGCTCACAGAAGCTTGTAAAACATGGTTGTCACTATTCAAAAATAAACAAGGAACAAGACTGAGAGAGGTTGAGTCATTTACCCAAAGTCACAAAGCTGGGAATTAGGCCTGAATCTGTCTGCTTTAAATACTGCTGTGGGGGCCGGGCGCGGTGGCTCACTCGTGTAATCCCAGCACTTTGGGAGGCCGAGACGGACAGATCACAAGATCAGGAGATGGAGACCATCCTGGCTAACATGGTGAAACCCCGTCTCTACTAAAAATACAAAACATTAGCCGGGCGTGGTGGTGAGCGCCTGTAGTCCCAGCTACTCGGGAGGCTGAGGCAGGAGAATGGCGCGAACCCGGGAGGTGGAGCCTGCGGTGAGCCGAGATTGCGCCACTGAACTCCAGCCTCGGCGACAGAGTGAGACTCTGTCTCAAAAATAAATAAATAAATAAATAAATAAATAAATAAATAAATAAATAAAAATAAAAGACTGCAGTGGGAATACAGCATTTACTGGCTTCTCAGTCAAGGAGTTTCTATGGTACTGGGCTCAGTCACTCATTACTAGTTTCAAACTTTTAGAAGGCAGAAAAGTAGAATGATGGATCTGATAGCAGTATACAACAGGGAGAAGGTGAAGGAAAAAGAGTATGTGAAATAGAAAGTAGAAGAGGAAGAAGGGGAAAATAATGTATATTAATTTCTAAACACTATAAAGCCAGTACCTTCTCAGGCATTTGGAAAGAAAGGAATTCCACAGGGTCTACAGTCAACAAAATTTCTATTGCTGCAAAAGATGTTTATGAGAGTAGATTCAAAGATGATAAATCCCATCGTTAATGAGTTATTTGTCTGCTATTAACTTAACATTCTATCTTTTGAAACAGGGAAGGCTGAAGAGTCAGGGAAATGAGACAGCAAGTTGATTGTGACTGTAAACTGCCTCTGCCATCATCAAGTGCAGAAATAGAAACCAAAAACGAGGATATCCACAAAAGCTAGTGTTATCAAGGGAGCAGTGAAAACACAAAACTTATAGAAGTTAGAAAAACAACAACAACAACAACAACAACAAAAAACACTGAGAAGCTAGAGAAAAAGAAATTAAAGAAATAGTATAACTCACAGAGCAAAAGGATCTAAATAGATGAAAGGAAACAGTTAAACTGAGAAGAAATTTAAAATGAAAATAAAATAACTAAAGTATTAAATACAAATCATTTTTAATAAAATGTGTGTATACTTATAAAATAATACTGCCAATTGTAGAAAATAGAGAATAAAAAAATAGTAGAAAAGAGAGAAAAATACTGCTATTTCCCTAAACAACCACAATTTGTAATAAAATAATACTGCCAATTGTAGAAAATAGAGAATAAAAAAGTAGTAGAAAAGAGAGAAAAATACTGCTATTTCCCTAAACAACCACAATTTGTATTTCGATGTACTTCCTTCCAGTCATTTTTCTTTAGATATTTTTATGTAATTGTGATCATAATATGGAAACTTCTGTTCCATTTTTTCTTCTAGCATTTTAGAATAAATATTTGCAATGCTACATAATCAGTGCTTATAAATAATTCCTTTCAAGCATAGTTTAATGTCATTGGAAAATAGCTTACTGTTACATATCTTTGAAAATAAATAGTGTATATTTTCCAAATGTATAAGATTATCTGTTTGTTGTATTTAAAGATTTTTATAACCAAAAAAAAATTTCTACTCTTAAAGTTAAGAGATATTTAAACATGAATATATTAGAAAGTTTAATTGATAAATGATATAAACACAAATTGTGTGCATAGGTATTTTCTCCTTTGTCCAGTAATTTTTAAAAAAAGGAAATCTATTTTTTTACTTTCCTTGAATTTTATGAAGCCAATTTAGATGTAAGTTGGAATCCATGGTTCATGTTATCCACGTACATGATTTATGGTTGACACCAAGCTACCTACTAGGGAAAAAAGATATGCTGTGGGAGAAGGCAAGGATTTCACTTTATTAATACAAAAATGTAAGACCATACAAGTGGATAGAGTTAAAAACACTTCACTCTTCTTTCCAGTTAAACATCTGGGGTCACCATAGCCCTTTGGTATATCTCAGTAGCTATCAGATTCATATATTCTGACAGCCTCGTTGCATACAAATTTCCTACTTTATGATAGATGCACTTATCAAATTCATTTTGTCTAGTTCTGAAACAAGTTACATTTATTACAATTACTGTTTAATAAATGTTGCCAAAATTAACTAAATATTACCTTTCAATCTCTATATTAGTTAAATTATTATTTTGAATTATGTTTTACGACAATATATCAGTCTTCTTTATCTAGCATAAATAAAGTAACATATCAGAAGAAAAGAATGGCATCACCAACATTTTTAAACAGTGAAGATGAGATGATCTTCTGAATTCCCCAAAAGAGAAAAGTTATTGGTGAAATAGTAATTCCTTCACAGTGTTTTCATGAAAATACATTATAAAGAGTAAGCCTATTCAAATTACAGTGGTATGCATTTGGAGAAACAATTAGTAGAAAGAAATATGGAACTATTTGATCTATTTGTATTACTAGATTCAAAGTTTCAGATGAAAAGATTTACTTGAAAAAAAAAAAAAAAAAAAAAAGATGCCTTTAAAATGTGCCTGCGTCTAAATGGAAATCTATTGACACAAAATAGTCACTACATCAATTCATGTAACAAAGTTTGTTCCTGTTACATGTCATCTTCTGAGTAAACAGAGGTGAACAAAATAAACATAGCTTCTGCCTTTTTGATTAGAACATGTTTTCAAAAGTTTTTTCAATTTTTTTGCAAAAATGACAAAAATAGTAAAATTCATTATTTCATATACTAAGAAAGCGCATAAGCTACACTTTTTGGACACAGGTATATGTGTAACAACTTGTTTGTGTTGGTTGTAAAAAGTGGAGAACTACTAATATTTAGAGTTTCAGGTGAGGATAAGATAATAATGACTAACAAGAACCCTATACATGATAACATTCTGACCTCTCATAGTACATGTTTAATTGCCTTAGCGTATGTTTTGATATTTTAAAGCACTGGGAAACCTTTGAAGAAAATATTTCTCTTTGATCCATAGCATTTCCTGCAATATTTGGTAGTTACATTTACGATTCATCTTTCTGAATTTCAATGTATTTATTCAATCCGAACAACACATTTTTAAACTAATGTGCACATAAAATAGATTTTTGAAAACATCATTTTATTAATTTCAATGCATATTACCTATTTCTTTCAAATGAATATCTTAAATTCTAAAGCCGTAGGAGCCATGAAACATCTTTGATGTAAATAAGATTAAGCTAATAATCAACCTCAGAATTTTCAGCACTAAACATGAAAGCAAAATGAATCAGTGTTAATGATGGAGATTCTAGACATAACGACCCTAAGGTATCAAGACTTTTTTCTTTCAGTCAAGAAATGTATCAATTATATGTATTTTTTTTCGTGTGTGTGTGTGTGTGTGTGTGTGTGTGTGTGTGTGTGCATGTGTATTTTTAAGGAAACCACTCTAGGTAGCTTTTCATGAGTCATGCTGAGAAACAATTTCTTGTAACTTTTTTCTGTCCAATTGACATTACACATTTATTTATGTGAGGTAGATGACTAGCCTCTAACCCCCACTGTCAGTTTCTGGTTTCAGAGAGCATTGCTCACCATGGAGTAGTTACTAAACACTTTTATTGATGCAGCCACCAGGTCTAATTGCTGAACCAGTTCATTATCCTCCTGTTGCTAATAGAGTGTGCTACAAAATAAGGATGTGAGACACTTGTTGATTCATCTCTCTCACTCCCTATGGTTAGGGTGGGGTACCTCAGGATGTCACTATCATTCGGTAATTTGATTTCATAAAAGTAGCATTGATTTCAATTTTACTATTGTTCAAATGTACAATTCAAGAAAAGAATAACATTTGTCTTTTCTATGTGATAGCATAGATGTGTCAGTCAGTACTTTAAAAACACATACATTTGTCTACCATGATCATGAAATTAACACATTGCCTAGGAGAAAATGTATTTCATATAATAACCCAAGTGATGTATTAGCAAACATATTAATATAATGTGTGTGAAACTTAATTTCTTTGAAATGAGAAGCCTAACGTATGTTCCCCTACTGTTTGAGGAACCAGAGGTGACACAATGAGTCTAGAAGAAACCAAGTGTTCAGCTAAAATGTCGATTACAGCAGAAAAAATGAAAACTGTCAAAGATTTACGGCTTTATCTCACATATTTTTGCTGAGTATCTGCCCACAAAGAAGACGTTGCAGGAACTATGCAAGCTGTTAAGGTAACTGTGGAGAAGACGGCAGTGACAAAAGTGAAATGAGGAAGACTTTGCTTATTTAGAAGGAGAGTTCACCTTGTTTGTTCACAGATATGGTGCTTCCCTCTGAAACAGAGCGCAATTATCTTTCCTGCATAATATGGTAAGAATAATGCATTCCTCTGGGGCAAGTGTTAGGAAAGTTTGATGAAAGATTTGGGTTTCCTAGTTCAGGATTCCTTAGCTGTGATGTAAACCCACTGTATGTGCAATATCTGTCTGTCACCCTGAAGGGGGACAAGAGGGGTCAAACATGAAGCTCATGCTGCTGCTGCGTGTTGAGTAACAACGTCCTAGTGATAGTGACAGGAGGCAGCCAAATGCCTAGGCAGATAAGAGAGGGTCCCGGTGAAACTCTACCTCCAGGCCAAAGATATTTTAAAGCCAAATTATGAGTTAAATCCTCAGACTGGATTGAGAACTTGTCTTCCTGTTTGACGCACTCTCCTCTGATTGATCCCCACCCTTTACATATTTTACCTATACCTACCTTTTCCTAATTGGTTTTCTACACTGTCGTGCCCACCTCTGACTAGTGTCTTCGCTTTAACCTTTTTGTACACTCACAAACCAGTCAGCACACATTCCCCATTTTGAGTCCATAAAAGGCCCCCGACCCAGCTACCTGAGAGCCTTCCCCGTCTTCAGGTGGGGGACCACCCTGTTGCATTCCCTTTCTGCTGAGAGCTGTTCCATTGCTCAGTAAAATCTTCTTCATCCTCCTCACTCTTCAATGTCCAGCATATCCTCATTCTTCTTGGGCATAGTACAAGAGCTCAGGAACCACTGAACATGGGTACAAGCCATAACACAGGCAAGCTGGGGAATGCCAGTGTGCCCAAGTGAGGCCTAGGTCGGGGGTCGCCAGCTGGGGGTCCCTGGCTTGCCAAGTGACTGAGAAGAAAAATCCTGCCTCACTAGGAAGCATAAAAGCAGCAGACTAACTGGCTAGGTGTAGCTAGGATAAAATCTCAGACCCTTCACTGTCTTGACACTTCATGTGGAATTTTTGGGGGCAGGGTTTGGGGTTTATGTAAGTATAACTGTCCATTATCCAAACTGAAACAGTTTACTTATATTTTCCTAGTATTTTGTATTTGACTCCTTACCCTACCTTTTCATTCTCTTTCTCTTGTGTACCTTACTGTTTTCATATCTGATGGATAGCACGTTCTGTCCCATCACTCTCTAAGCTCATTGAGGTCTTTGCTGAGAGCTTTTACTTGACGAATCTATGTTCCCACCATGTGTTTTCTGCCTGTGCTCTCATGACACCAGTTGTGAAGAATTTCATTGGGTTGCCACAGTTTCCCCTCATGAATCAGCAGATTATGGCTTCATGCTCTCTAAACAGGCTCTGCTGGGCTTCCATCAAGGGCCCAAGTGGTCCAGACAGGAAGAAGAACTATCTTTGGGTTGGATTTCAAGTGTTCAAATGGGGAATATAAGGAGGGCCGTTTGCCTTTCACAGTGTTAGAGCTATTTTCTTTTCTTTATATATAATGACTAAAAAGAACTAAATGTTGCATAGAATATGAATATGTAGAACCAAATATTTGAAGGAAAGGTACTCATGATGAAAAGTACCTGCATCAGTGACTGTAGAAGTCACCCTTTAGGACTTTGTCTGAAGGACATCAGAATGTCACCCAAAGGTGATTCACATAAAGTTATTCATGTAAAAATGTAATTATGTGATTTCGTAAAACTGACTATAAAAGCACAAAACCTAAACTAAATTTCAGCTCAGAAAAAAATACTGGCCTCTTGTTCTTTAGTACTCTGTACAGAACGCATGGAGGAGTTTCAGACATCATGCATTTCAGTGTGACATGATATTAAATTTAGTCAATATGTGAAATCCCTGCAGAAAACAGGTGGGAGGAAGGATGAAATTTTATTCTGCCAAGTAATTCCTCTGAGCCATGAAAATAAGCACTAGCCATGAGTCTGAATAAAACCAAGGTGGTACTAATCAGAATATTCTATAAGTATTTTTTTTTGGAAATGAAGTCTTATTTCCAAAGTGCAATGGTGTGATCTTGGCTCACCGCCACCTCCACCTCCTGTGTTCAAGCAATTCTTGTGCCTCAGCCTCCCCAGTAGCTGGGACTAAAGGCACCTGTATTTGTATTTTTAGTAGAGATGGAGTTTCACCATGTTGGTCAGGCTAGTCTCAAACTCCTGACCTCAAATGGATCCACCTGCCTCAACCTCCCAGAATACTGGGAATACAGGCATGAGCCTCCATGCCCAGCCCCATAAGTAATTTTATATGCTTAGGTAATTCTTTTAGTTTTTTTTCTGGCTTTATTTTCCAGAGGCTCTGCTAGATTTCCCACAGGCAGACACTGTACATCAGAGCCTTATGGAGTTGATTGTCTCAGGAAGACAAAAAAGAAAGTGGAGAACATAGAAGCTCATAATGTTTCACTTGAAGTCTAAACTCTGAACCTAAAGAGGCCTTACTATGAGGTTATTTGCGTAGCTTCTAAATTGACATCCTGTGGGTGAGTGTTTGTATGTTGTTATTGCATTTCATTCTAGAGCAAAACATCATCACATTGGTAAGCTCTAAGATGTTTACAAATGGGAGCAGAGTTATTTAAAAAAAAAAATCAGGACAAATAAAACCTGTACAAATTCAATATTTTTCTTAACTATTCTCCAAAGTCAGACTAATCTAGGTCCTTTTATGAATACATCTTCCCTTCATCCAATACAAGGAGCCCCCAGGATTCTCCTAGCATAGGTGCAAAGAGACCACAGTGCAGAGAATGACTGAAGGGTTCCTTTTTGGTTGAGCCTTGAAGACTCTGAGGACTTGCCCATAGCTGAGAACGTCCTTTTGAATTAGCTGTACTATGTGTTGGATCTGATCTTGACAAATTTCACATCTATAATTTCTCCTTCAAAAGCAACAGTTATAATCAGGGTCATGACATTTCCTCCCAACAATACACAATTGATTCCTCACTTCTGCTTTGTTTTGAAAATGCAGAAGAGGCATTCAGGGGCTAAATATCAATACCGTGAAAAATGGAAAGATGTCAAGAAGAACCATTTGCAGACGACCATGTGCCTGCTCTGAGAGCCAGTTACACAGCTCAGCAAATACACGGTATGCACTTGTCTAGAGGAAGATGAACTGCAAATAAATTATTAAGCTTTTCCTACTGGCAGATAGGACATTTTCACATAGACTGCAATGCGTGTCATCACATACAGCAAAAGGATAAACAGGCATGGACCAGCTTGAGAAAAATTGATAGTGACTGGTACATCCTTATTCATAGCCACTTCTTTCCAGATTAAAAAAGCTTCAAACAGCAATTTCTATAATAATCCGATAGAACCCTTTACAGATCCCCAAAGTCACCAAAAGAATAAAAATAAAAAACCAAACCACATAGGCTCCACCACTGATTAGAAACTAAGAATTTTAATTTGCTGGCTCAAATAGTTGCTGAATAGCCAAACCAGATTTTACATTAAGGGAGATGAATGTGTTGAAGCATACAGTTGGCAAGAAGGTAAAAGATGAAAACTTATTTTCTTGTTATTCTATGCTAAGAATATCTGCTCTTTTCAATCTTATGAACAATTCTGTTTCTCCTGAGTCACAGATGTCTATCTGCCTCTACCTATGTTAATAAAAAGACAATTTGAGGCAATAGGTGTAGCAACTTTGATTTAGGAAGAGAAAAAAAGAGAGGCTAGTGTAGAAATGAGACCTAAATGAACATTTTATTTTTCTATTAAAAAACAGTGTAATAACTATTAACTAATAACAAATTGGTGAAGAAAATAGCCAAAAAACTAAGAAAGGAAAAAAAGACATTTACTGTATTTGTGTGGAAAAAGTGTCAAGGATTGGAAATGCTTGAGTAAAAAGAAAGCATTGAGAGTCTATCCATTTGATCAATAGCAGGGAAAGCAATTAGGAGTAAGTTTGTGGTCAACCCAAGCTTCAACTCAGAGCAAGACCACTGAGTTGAATTCATGCTCCATCCTCTGCATTCCCTTTTCTGTAAGGGAGTATGTGGTGAGAAAATACTTTTGCAGAATATCTAGCTCACAACAAATCTTACCCAGCAAAACTTTCATGAACCTATATATGCACGAGACATTCAGACGGGTTAATTTTATTTTATTTTTTAAATGCTTGCCTGTGGATGGAGACTTGCTTCTGATTTAATAGTGTAACTATAAAAAGTGGCAGCTTCTGATGAATTTAACATCACAAAGGGTAAAAAGAGTTGTGCAGGTATCTCTAGAAAAATTAAGATGAAATCTAAACTCTAACTAAATATCTCAATGTGACTTCACTGTGGCCACTCACCAATTGGACAAATGTATTAAAGTAAGTGACAGGAGGTTGTACATAGAGAACTTTCCACCCTCACTAGCATCTGATTCTGAACTTCCTTTCTAGAGGATGCAATAAGGATCTGAAATTGTAACACAATATCACGAAGAGACAAATCTTGATGGCCTGAGAGGCCTATTTACATCCTGCTCAGTAACTCAGTCAAAAGATGGCTCAGTGGATGAGACTTAGGTCAACGGGAGAATTGCTGGTACTAAAGGCTGAGTCACAGAAGCTCTGTGGACCAGGACTTTCACTCTGTGTATTCCGCTGCGCTGAAAGCTGGGTCTGTCTCCAGGAACCCTGTTTGTGACAGTCTGCCCAGCTATACCTGGCTTGAGCATGCTGTGACCATCAGAGCTAGGTGATCTTGGATGTTTTTCTGCTTCTTAGTTAATACAGTTTTCTCCCTAAATCCTACATATTTCTGCACCTTGTGGTGTTGATGTTATGTGTGCATGTTCAGCCTCCTTTGGAACAGCAACTATATGACAAAATTAGCAAAAACTAAGCTGACAACTAACTTTATTCCTTCAGAAGTTCTCTGGCTGCTGTCCTAGACACTCAATCCTGGCCTTACATTCCACTTGACTTGATCTCTTTTTTTCTAACAACTCTCCTAGGACTCTAAATCCAGTCGACCTTGCTTTATTTCAGACACAGGCTGTGCCTGTGTCTGTGTGTGTGTTTTACTTTATTATTTTAGTAAAAAAAAAAAAAAAAACACTTTAATATGTCAGGCACTCTTCTAGGTGCCTTATGAGTGTTAATTACTTTTGTTCTCATAACAGCTTTATGGGGTAGACAGTATTATTATTCCCATTTTAAAAATAAGGAAAATAGGCCACAGAGTCAAGTACTTTGTCAAGCTCACCTGGACAGGAACTGGCAGAGTCCAGCTTGGATCCAGGTTGTCTGGCTCCTAGCTTCCTGCTTGTGTTGTCTCCCACTATGCAATGCTGCTCTCTACACAATCCTTTTCTTTTTTAAATAAATAAAACTCAAAATGTACAAAATATTCTGTGAAAGAAAGTCCTTTCATCCCCCAGTTTCCTAGCATTCAGGTTCCTCTCTCTGGAAGTCACCATTACTGCTGCATCCTTGAGTAGGCTTTCAGATTTATTCTATGTAAGTAAGAGTAAATACAGTATCTATACTTTTTTATCCCTTTTGTTCATGGAAGTTTCAGCTTACTAAGTGGATTATTTGACATCTTGTTTTGTTTTTTCTTCACTTCATTTTGTACCTCTTTTATATCAGTTTATAAAACATGGCTTCATTCTTTTTAAATGGCTGATATTTTTTCCCATACATGAGTGTAACAAATTTATCTGACCATTCTTCAATTAAATTATATAATTAAGTTGCTGCAAGTCTTTTGCCATGCATAATGTCTTACATGTCAGGTTACGTATCAGTGAATGTTTCAGTTACATGAAATTCTGAAAATGGAATCCTGAGTTTTAAAATATCTTGATTTTTTATTTTTATTGCCAAATTGCCCATTACAGGGGGCTGTGCTAATTTATGTCCCCACCAACAATGTGTGAGTGTTTCCCCCACCCTTGTCCACAAAGAACATTTTTGGACTCTGCCAGTGCACATTTGGGTCTTTGCCAATCTGAGTTGAAAATAATGTCTCATTGTACTTTTAATATCAATTTTTATATAATTAAGCTAAGAAATATTACTTTTCCCTTAATGCTTTTTAGTATATTGTCTACTTTTTTCCATTGTTTCATCAGACATTTTATAGATTTGTAGGGGCTTTTTCCATGTTAAGGGGATAGCCCTTTGGTTTTATGTAAATTGTAATTATTCTTTCTCTGATTGGCGTTTGTATTTTGACTTCATTTATTTTGAGTCATAAAGGAATTATTTGTATATAGTCAATTTAATCAATTATTTGTTTTATTGACTTCAGAGATTTATTTCTTACTTAGAAAAGCCTTTGTTTTCCTGGAGTTAAAACATTTTTCCAATTTTTTTTCTTATAATTTATGGTTGCATTTTTGTTTTTACATGTATATGTTTTATACATCTTATGAACAAAAATTGGAGATAAAATCCAGTTTCTTTTTTGTTTGTTTTCCCAAACAGTTATTCTGTCCTATTGGGTTTCTACTATTTTAAAAATACTATTGCTTTCCTGTTTTGAAATATTAATTGTATCATAAATTGTTTTACCTGTGAGTCCATTGATACGTTTTCTATTCTGGTCCTTTGATTTGTATATTTGTGTGCCAGTACAAAACTCTTTTAATTGTTACCATTTTATACTACATTTGATATCTAGTAGGGCAAACCATATCTCACGGCTCTTCAGAGTGTTTTGGTTGTTATTGCTAGTTCAAGGTTTCTGTATGAATTTAAGAATTATCTTGTCTAACTAAAAAACTGTGCCAATTTTTTTTTTAGTGGTCATATTAACTTTACATATTAACTTAGGGAAGCCCCACATGTGTATGTCAATGTGAATACAATGTATGATAGAGAATACTCCAAGAAAAAAAGATACTTTCCATTGGCTTAAGTTTCCTTCTGGATCCTGTAGTAAAATTTTACAGATTTTTAAAAAATATCATAAATATTTCTTTTTACAATCTGTCCTATTTCATACACATTGCCACCACTGGTATTGTAGACTTTTCATCCACTATATCTTCAAGGTGGCTGTTATTTTTGTATATGAAGGCTATTGATGTCTATATGTCTTTTACTTATTTATTGTCCTCTACTGATGTCCTCTAATTTATATTCTGCTGATTGCCATTTCTTCCCTGAGAATTTATATATTTTGTGCTTTTCTGTTATAAACTATTTACTTTATTAGATTTTTTTTTTTTTTTTTTTTTTTTCCGAGACAGAGTCTCGCTCTGTCGCCCAGGTTGGAGTGTAGTGGCCGGATCTCAGCTCACTGCAAGCTCCGCCTCCTGGGTTCACGCCATTCTCCTGCCTCAGCCTCCCGAGTAGCTGGGACTACAGGCGCCCGCCACTTCGCCCGGCTAATTTTTTGTATTTTTTAGTGGAGACGGGGTTTCACCGTGTTAGTCAGGATGGTCTCGATCTCCTGACCTCATGATGTTTAATCACAACTTTCGCATGTATTGTGGCAAGACTTTTTAAAAAATGTTCTTTTTTTCTGTAATCCCAGCACGTTGGGAGGCCGAGGCGGGTGGATCACAAGGTCAGGAGATCGAGACCATCCTGGCTAACACGGTGAAATCCCATCTCTACTAAAAGTACAAAAAATTAGCCGGGCATGGTGACAGGCGCCAGTAGTCCCAGCTACTCGGAGGCTGAGGCAGGAGAATGGTGTGAACCCCAGAGGCGGAGCTTGCAGTGAGCCGAAATTGTGCCATTGCACTACAGCCTGGGCGACAGAGCAAGATGCTATCTCAAAAAAAAAAAAAATTCTTGGCCGGGCGCGGTGGCTCAAGCCTGTAATCCTAGCACTTTGGGAGGCCGAGACGGGCGGATCACGAGGTCAGGAGATCGAGACCATCCTGGCTAACATGGTGAAACCCCGTCTCTACTAAAAAATACAAAAAACTAGCCGGGCGCGGTGGCGGGCGCCTGTAGTCCCAGCTACTCGGGAGGCTGAGGCAGGAGAATGGCGTAAACCCGGGAGGCGGAGCTTGCAGTGAGCTGAGATCGGCCACTGCACTCCAGCCTGGGCGACAGAGCGAGACTCCGTCTCAAAAAAAAAAAAAAAAAAAAAAAAAAAAATTCTTTTTTTTTGGTCACTTTTCTTTCTTTGTTTCTGGTTGCGTGTGTGTGTGTGTGTGTGTGTTCTTTCTGTAAATTCTATGCTTTCTATAATTTTTTTAATATTGCTAATTATTGAGGGACATAATTTTTTCTTTGCCGCTGTTTTTAAGACATTTGAATTAGACAAGACCAATGCCATATAGGAGACAACAATGGTATAATTTCTGTTTTAGCTTGATTTTATCCTAGGCCCAAATTTGGCGTTATTAGTCTGCTCACAGTGTAGAGATTTCTCTGCCTGGCCTCACTGACCAACAGTTTCCTGCAAATATGGCTTATCTGTCTGATTCTTAACTTCTCCTCAGGACCAAATCAATTCTAGGCATGCTTTACAGCTTCTATAGGTCATGTTTCTTGCCACAGTGACATTTTTGGTTTTGATATCCGTCTGAATATGTATAAGGTGATAGCTTTTTCTGTGACCTGCTGCAACGGTTATCTACTCTCTTTATGCTCTCAAACCACTATTTAATTTTCACTGTTTTTGGAGTATTTTCTCTGATTTTATGTTTCAAAATTTTAGCAGTCTCTTAATTTGTTTAAAGATCAAAAGTGCATTTCTGTTTTATATATTTTGTCAAAAAAAATTTTAAGTATTTTCCATGAGAAGGGAGTAACGTTAAATTTACTCCACCCGGCCGGGCGCGGTGGCTCAAGCCTGTAATCCCAGCACTTTGGGAGGCCGAGACGGGCGGATCACGAGGTCAGGAGATCGAGACCATCCTGGCTAACACGGTGAAACCCCGTCTCTACTAAAAAATACAAAAAACTAGCCGGGTGAGGTGGCGGGCGCCTGTAATCCCAGCTACTCGGGAGGCTGAGGCAGGAGAATGGCGTAAACCCGGGAGGCGGAGCTTGCAGTGAGCTGAGATCCGGCCACTGCACTCCGGCCTGGGCGACAGAGCGAGACTCCGTCTCAAAAAAAAAAAAAAAAAAAAAAAAAATTTACTCCACCCTATCTAACACCTTCTAATGAACTGGACATTTAGGGGATTTCTTGAAGTAACACAAACCCTAAAACAATACCACCTTGATGTTATTGTTTTGATGACTAAATTGATGATTAAATTGTTATACTTTCTGATGAATAAAAAGTAATACCTTATATAAAAGGCAATATTGATGAATAGTCATACTTTACATGAGGCAATGTTACTTGTGCTATTAAATACACTATTCAATTTAAATATGTGTCACTATTTGCATAGTATAGTGATTTCTTTTTTAAACATAACTTTTTCAATTCATTCAATAGTAATAGAGTATCTACTATATTCTAAGAACTAGGAGACACACAGAAGAAGCAAAAATTATTAGTACTATAAGAAAATCATTGATTTTCTTAAAGCACTTACGGGCTATTGGGAAGACAGACAAAAACTAATACAGGAGTAGATAAGAGGGTCACTTGAGCCAACCTGAAGAAAAAGGTAAGACTCCCTAAAATAGATGAAAGGAGAACTGAGTCTTAAAGAATGAAAAACAGTTAACGAGGCAAAGAATTGACAGAATCAGTTTCCCATCAAAAGAAGTCTGTGATCAAAGACACAAAAGCAAGAAACAGCATGATGCGGCAAATAGGTAGTTTCTATAACCATTTAAAAATCCTGGATGTTTGCCTTAGAATTAATATAGTGTGTGAACATTTCTCAAACATTTTTCCCCGTTTTTCGAAGAAATTCTTACCATGAAAATTTGTCCCCTTCCCTACAGACCAAAATAATAACAACAACAACAACAATAAAAGTTATTATGTGATTCAAATCTGAATTTAGCTTATTTCCATAAGCGTTTACTGAGAAGCCATTATTTGCCCGACAATGTGCCTGATTTAGGGAAGATATAAAAATAAAAATACTTTGTTTCTACCCTCAAGAGGTTAACATTTTCATACTTTAAGTAAGAAAAACAAAAATGAGTCTCTTTTGCTGTCACTGCCAAACTCTTTAATTCATCTACACCTGCTGTTTATTGTATCATTTTTTATTGTTGAAGAAATAATTTGTGTAATATTTATATTATTTATATATATTACTTATATATTTATATATATTACTTATATATTTTATTTATATATATTTATAAATATATATTACTTAAATATATATTACTTATATATTTATATCTCTTATGGTTTCTCACCTGGAAAAGTATCTTTGATATGAATATTAATGTGTATCTCTTAATGCTTTTTTATCCATGATGCAATTTGGCTTTGGCATTTTACTTTTTGAACTTGCAAAGTTTTAAAAATACTTTATGTACATTATTTTAACGTTTATTCTGCTTATCCATATGTGGACAACTAAGCAATTCTTTAACTTCAATATAATGAGCTAATGATCTTCCTAAATCTCCCATTTATTCTTAACTTTTTCAATCATTATGGAAAATCAAGGTTAATTATATCAGCCTTAGAAAATTGTGCTATTTGATACAGAAAAAGAATATAAAATTATGCTTCATTTCTCTACTATTTTTTTCTTACAATCCAAATACATCTTTTTTTTATTTTTCTATTTTATTATTATTATTATTATACCTAAGTTCTAGGGTACATGTGCATAACATGCAGGTTTGTTACATATGTATACTTGTGCCATGTTGGTGTGCTGCACCCATCAACTCATCAGCACCCATCAACTCGTCATTTACATCAGGTATAACTCCCAATGCAATCCCTCCCCCCTCCCCCTCCCCGTGATAGGCCCCGGTGTGTGATGTTCCCCTTCCCGAGTCCAAGTGATCTCATTGTTCTGTTCCCACCTATGAGTGAGAACATGCGGTGTTTGGTTTTCTGTTCTTGCGATAGTTTGCTGAGAATGAAGGTTTCCAGCTGCACTTTTTCTACTTGAAAGAATTACAATGCAAAGTGAACTAAAGAAAATATGTTAGCATTAGGTATCTGATTTCTGAATTCAATCTTATTTTAGGTGACTTTTTGGGATACTAGTGCTAAGACAACAACCCCACTGCCTGACATGTGGATCAGAACCAAGTTTCCAGTCTGCATGTTTGCCAACATTTAGATATTGTAATAATTTGGAGCAAATATCAGCATGGTAGTTGATAAATGGAGTAGCAGTTGGGTCTACATTGATCCCAGGTCTCAAAAGCAGATAATCCTCAAAAACTATTTGAATGAATTAAGCCAATGCAAAGGAGGTTTGTAGGGAGGAAAGAAGAGTTTGACCCAAATATGGGTACTAGTTGTCTGTAGTTCATCCAAAAATGCCTAGTTTCCTCAAGAGGAGATGACTTAATAGATTTTTTTCAGTTAGCTGTACGTTTCTGAGCATTAAAACATCTAAGTGATGCTTAGCATTCCTGAACATGCTAAGCAGAAATATGAATGTTTAGCAGATTGAATGCCATGCTTTTGAGGAATTAACTAGCTATTCCTTTAGTTTGTAAGCATTGTTGCAACAAGACTTACATTTGAATTTTTAAAGTGATTATGAACTGGCTAAAGCCTGAGAATAAACCTGCATTTCTCAACCACTGCCATGGGAAAAGGAAAACCTTAATTACAATGCTTGTCTTTGAATAATATTTCAGTTGTAACAGCACATTTTTTTCAAATTTTGCATGATAAGTGCATTAATATTTATTCATATTCTATGACCTTTACATAATTCTCTCGAGTGCTATTTTCCAAACTATGATGTTTGCTCTTTTTTTAAAGTCTTTAATACTTATCATTTATGCACTTCTAGCTACTCCATATTTTATAAGAGTGTTAGAATTATTTCAGAATGAACTAGAATGAGACATTGACTCTGACTCCTTTTCACCACTTTCAAAATTTCTGGAGAGAACTTATGCTTATTATTAATCATTTGAAAATCAAGACGAATTCTCTTGTTACCTTTGGCAGACTTGATTTTAAAACAAATGTCTAACACAAAAGACTATATAGTCAATGATTCCATTTACATAAAATCTGTAAAAGGAAAAAAATGTAATGATAGAATTTGTTCAATTTTCCCCAGAGTTCTGAGGGTGAAACAAGGGAAGCACTGCACAGAAGAACTAGAGATGTTTCGGGGTATATAAACATTCTATATCATGGTTATAGTGGTGAGTACACAATTTTATGTACTTGCTAAATCACCAAATACAGTGACATCAGCAAAAATGGCAGACTAAGGAATAGAAAAAGTCTGTCCCTCCATAACAGCAATGAATAAACTAGCAAAAATTATCATAACTATTTTGGAGCTTTGAAAATTAGCCAAAAGCTTTCAGCAACCAGGTGAATACTTATTCAAAGAAAAGAAAAATAAAATGCTGAATTCTAGTAAGAGAGCTTGGTGGCATTTTTACTTGCCCTGGTTATGTTCCTCATTTCACAGTTCAGTGGGGCCCATAGCTAGTATAGAAGTCAGTACTGGAGGTAACCTAATTCTCAAAGAACTGGGGTGGTTTATTTGAACCTGTCTGGTGGCTCACTGGGGGACTGGCTCAAAGGGCTTGCTTTACCTTACCTATATCTGAAGACTCCCATTGCTGAGATGGGGCATTTGTTGAAAACATTTAAAGGCATTTGTTTCTGCTGCCTGAGGCAATTGATAATGGTTGGAGTGAACAATAGACTAATCAAATACCTAAGAAGAAAGACTGAAGGATAAGAAGTTTAGAAGAAAAGGGATGTGAAAAACTCTGATGTATTCCTGGGACTCTAGATAGTTATGTGTATGTCTCAGCCTAGGCACATGCTCAGGAAAGACCTGAGAACGTCCTAAATCTATGTATATAGAAGAGTACATATTGTATACAACATTGAAGCTAAGTTGATATTAATCTTACCTAGATTATTTTAAAAAATATATTAATTATAACCCCCAGGCAACCACTAATGGAATAATTCAAAAATATATAGTAAAGAGGTCACAAGGGAATTGACAAGAAAAGATGGCGGTAAGGGAAGACTAGAGGAACAACAACAATGCAGATATAGTAAATGAGTTTTTATAAAGATGCTAATCTCATTTATGAAAGCTTCTCCCTTATGACCTAATCGCTTCCCAAAGTACCCGTCTCCAAATACTACCACCTTGGGGGATAGGATTTAAACACATTAATTTTAGGAAATACAACCATTCAAACTGTAATATGTTCTTAACAATAGAGCCTTAAAATGTATGAAACAAAGCTGACAGAATTGAATGAATTGAATCGATGGTCAAAAAAATTTGGGGGAACCCCAATATTCTACTCTCAGTAATGGATAGAAAACTTGGACAGATTAACGAAATGTAATAATTGAAGAACACAATAAACCAACTATACTTAGCACACATATAGAAAACTCCACCCAACAACAGGATAATATATATTCTGAAAAGTACATGAAATAGTGTCCAGGATCTATTAGGACAAAAAACAAATCTCAATTTATAAAGATTGAAATCATGCACCGTAACTTTTTTGACCACATGAAATGAAATTAGAAATCAACAAGAAAAGAAAATCTATAAAATTCACAAATATGTAGAAATTAAATAGTGTACTCTTAAATATTCATTGGGCCTTGAAATTGTGATGTATATTAGTAAATGCTTTGAAAGCAACAAAAAGAATACATAACATACCAAAACCTATAGGATATAGTAAAGCAGTTCTCAGAGGAAAATCTATACCTGTAAATGCCTAAATTAAAAAAAAATAAAGATTATCAAGTTAATAAGCTAAGGTTCCACCTTAAGAAAATAAAAGAAAAAGAGCAAAAAACACAAAGCAAGCCAATGGAAAAAATAATAAATATTAGAGCAGAAATAAATGAAATTGAGAACAGAAAAACAATAAAGATACTCAATGAAACGAAAAGTTGTTTCTCTGAAAGGTTAAAAAATGACAAATATTTGATAAGACTTATCAAGAAAAACAGAGAAACTCGATTTACTAAAATCAGAAATAAATTGAGGATATTACTACCAACCTTACAGAAATGAAATGATTATAAAACAATGCACGAACCAGTGTATTCCACCAAATTAGGTAACTTAAATAAAATGAAAAAAATTCTAGAAACACACAAAATACCAACACTGACTCAAGAATAAGTAGGAAACCTGAATGGACCTATAAAAACTAAATTTATTGAATCAATAATCAAAAACCACCATCAACAACATCAAAAGTCTCAGGACTCAGTGGCTTCACTGGTGAATTATACCAAACATTTAATAACTCAAAGATATACCTCTCAAACTCTTTCTAAAAATAAAGAAGAAGTAAAAATTTCTGAACTCATTCTATTAGACCAGTATTACCCTAATGTCAAAACCAAATAAAAAGATCACAAAAATCACTTGTAAGTGTGGATGTAAAAATTCTTCTAAAAATACTGGTAAACTGAGTTTGGCAGCATCCAACAAAGGTTATACCCCATGACCAAACAAAATTAAGAAGTTTGTGCATATCTATGGTCAATGGGATTTACCCGAGGACTTTATCCTTAGTTCAACGTAAGGAAACCAATCAATATAATATTCCATATTGGCAGAAAAAGGAAAAACTTAACATGATCTTCTCAGTTGATAGAGAAAATGACAAGATCCAATGTCCTTTCATTGTAAAAAGACTCAGAAAACTCAGAGAAGAAGGGAACTTCCTCAGGCTTGAGACAGGGCATTTATTAAAAAATATAAAGCTAATATCCTTCTTAATTGTGAAATACTGAAAGCTATCCCCCTAAGATCAAGAATAAGACAGACATCCACTCTCAACATATGTATTCAACATTGTACAGAAGTTCCAGCAAGGGCAATTAGACAAGAAAAAATATAAGTGTCAGCCAGATTGCATAGGAAGATATAGAACTATCTTTATTCACAGGTGCCATGACAATATGCATAAAACTAAAAAAAAAAAAAACCTGCAAAAATCTATTAGCCTGATAAGTACATTCAGCAAAGTTGCCTGATACAACATCCACACACAAAAGTAAGTTCTATTTCTATGTAGTGTTAGTGATTTATTTAAAAACAAAGTTAAGAAAACAGTTCTCCATATAGTAGCATAAAACTTACTTACAAATGAGTTAAAACAAGGAAATGCAAGACACATAAAATGAAAACTAAAAAATATTTTTGAAAGATATCAAGGAAACCTAAATAAATGGAAAGACATCCTGTGTTCATCATTGAAAGACTTAATATTATTTAGATAGCAATACACTCCAAATTGATATATGAATTTAATCCAATCCCTATCAAAATTCCAAATGCCATTTTGCACAAATGGGCAAGCTAATTCTGTAATTTATATGGAATTGCAAGTTTTCCCAAATAGTCACAATTTTTGAAAAAGAAAAACGATGTGGAAGGACTCAGACTGCCTGATTTCAAAACTTAAAGCCACAATAATTAAAACAGTGTGGTACTGGTCTGAGGATAAATAAAGAGATAACTGGAATGGAATTGAGAACCCATGAATAAATCCATATATCTATGGTCAATTGATTTTTAACAAGGGTGCCAAGATTATTAAATGAAAATGTTGAAAAGAATAGTCTTTCCAACAAATAATACTAGGACAACTGTACATCCATATTTAAAAGAATGAATTTGGACACTTACTTTACACTATATACCAAAGTTAACTCAAAATGTATCAAAGATTCTGAATTAAAAGCTTAAAATGTAAAACTCTCAGAAGAAAGCATAAATGAAAATTCTCATGACCCTAGATTAGGAAACAGTGTTTTATGTATGACACTAAAAGCAGCAAAAAAAAAAAAAAAAAAAAAAAAAGAGAGAGATACATTGGACTTCATTAAAATTAAGAAGGTTGTACATCAAAGAATACCCTGAAGAAAGTGAAAAAAACCCATGCAATGGGAGAAAATATTTGCTTGTCACATATCTGATAAGGGTCTAGTATACAGCATACATAAAGAATCCTTAATTACAAAAATACAAACAATGCTATTTTTAAATGGGCAAATAATTTGAATAAATAATTATCCAAAAAATATAAAAATGGCTAATTATATACATAGTAAGATGTTTAAAACCATTAGTTATTAGGGAAACAAATCAAACCACAATGAGATACAACTTCATATCCACTAATATCGCTATATTTCTCAAAAATCTGAGAAATAACAAGTGTTGATGAGGATGTAAAGAAATTGGAAACCTCGTGCATTGCTGGTGGCAATGTGAAATGGTATAGCCACTATGAAAAACAGGTTAGTGTTTCCTCATAATGTTGAGACACAGAATTACCTTTTGATCCAGCAATTCTATTTCTACATATATACCCAAGAGAAATGAAAGCAGTTGTCCAGACAAAAACTGGTACTTGAATGTTCATGCAGCACTATTTATAATAGCCAAACAGTGGAAACGCCCAAATGTCCTTTAACTGAGGAATGAATAAACAAAATGATCTATCCATACAGTGGTCTATTACTCAGCTATAAAAAGCAATGAAGTACTGATGCATGCTACAACATAACGGAGCCTCAAAGAAACTAGCACAGAAGGTTACATATTGTATGATTCCAATTATATAAAATGTCCAGAATAGGCTAATTAATAGAAACAAAAAAAATGATTAGTAATTGCCAAAGAATATAAGGAAGGATATCTCAGGGTTTCTCAGAGAAACAGGACCAATAGGAGATGTACACTTGTATAAGTATATATTTTATATATTTCTACATATGTATATATTCTGTAGTAGATTAGATAGATAGATAGCTATCTTGTAAAATATGTAACATATATACATGTCAAGCATTCCAAATCTGAAAATGTAAAATATGAAATGCTCTAAAATAGAAAAATTCTTGGGTGCCACCATGATACTCAAAGGAAATGTTCATCAGAGCATTTTGGATTTCAGATTTTCAGATTTGACATGCTCAATTGGTGAGTATAATGTAAATATTTTAAAATCTGAAAAAAATCTGAAGTACAAAACACCTCTGATTCCAAGCATTTTGGGGGATACTCAACTTGTACTGTGTGTGTACACATACATATAACATAAGTCTAAATATATCTTATATAATGTATATATAGTATACATACGTGTTTTTCTCCCTCTGTCTCTTTCTGTATATACATGGAGAGAGATTTTGAGGAATTGGCCATGCAATTATGGAGGCTAAGAACTCCCACGATCTGCCATTTGCGAGCTGAAAACCCAGAAAAGTTGGTGAAGTAGTTCAGTTCGAAACTGAAGACCTCGGAATTAGAAGAGAAAATGGTATGTGAATTTTAGACTGTGGCCTGGAGAAGGCCAATGTTCCAGCTCAAACAGTCAAGCAAAAGGGGAAGAATTATTTCTCCCTCAGTGTTTTGTTCCATTCAGACCCTCAACAGATCAGCAGATACCTGCCCACATTTGGGAGGTTAATCTGATTTAGTGAGTCCCCTGATTCAAATGCTCATCTCATCCAGAAGCACCTTAATAGACACATCCAAAAATAATGGTTAGCCAAATACATGAATGTCCATGGCCCAGTTAAGTTGACACATACAATTAACTATCGCAAAGGTAGAGTGGAGGACAAACTTTAATCGATAGAGTTTCTGTGGGGTAAAAGTGTTATGAAATTAGTGATGATGGTTGCATTTTGAGTATAATTAAAACTATCACTATGTACACTTGAAAATTGTTAAACTGATCAATCTTATGTGAATTTTATCTCAAATTGAAATACTATCAGCCTGTTGCAGTGGCTAACACCTGTAATTCCAGCACTTTGGGAGGCTGAGGCTGGCGGGCCACTTGAGGTTAGGAGTTTCAGACCAACATGGCAAAATCTTGTCTCTACTAAAAATATAAAGATTGAACTGGGCACGGTGGTGCGTGCCTGTAATCCCAACTCCTTGGGAGGCTGAGGGAGGAGAACTACTTGAACCCGGGAGGTGGAGGTTGCAGTGAGCCGAGATTGCGCCACAGCACTCTGTTGCTCTGAGCAACAGAGCAGACTCCGTCTCAAAAGAAACAAACAAACAAACAAAAAATCTGGGCATGGTGGCACTCACCTGTAATCCTAGCTACTCAGGAGGCTGAGGCAGGAGAACCGCTTGCACCTGAGAGACGGAGGCTGCAGTGAGCCGAGATTGTGCCACTACACTCCAGGAAGAAGTATATTTTGAAGTGTATTCATCAGTATCATCTTGGTGCTAAAGAATTTACAGTTAGCTCCCCTAGTGAAATTAATATTACTTTACATAATTAGCAACATAGAGAGTTCTGAGAAATAATTAAGCAAAGTCTTGAAGAAATTATGTAGAGTAATATGATTATAATAATGGAATGATGTTTTTCTATACAGAGGTAAAACTATCTATGGTAGGATTTTGGGGAGGGGGCTATTGGATTTAGAAAAATTTAGAATCCCATGGAAATAGAGAAAAGTCAAACACCCTGGCAATGTTTGTTCTTAATGCAACTTGAGCAGAATAAGAACAGGACCAAGATTTCAGAACTTGGAGAATGCGCTGCCAATTGCTTTGTTTTTTACACCGAAAAGTACTAGTACCAGATTGTCTGCCTGGCAAAGTTTTTTTGTGTCCTTACCCTTCCTTTCTACCTTTCCCTATCATCTTTCCTCATTGATCAGGTGAAAAATTCTTTTTCAACTTACCAACAATAAAAACATGCTGAATTTCACTAGGGGAGCTAACTGTAAATTCTTTAGCACCAAGATGATACCGATGAATGCACTTCAAATATATTTCTACATGGAGGAATTTGCATTTTATCAGGTAGCAGAAGACCTGCAAAGGGTTGGATCTCTGTCAGGGGTATTTTAAACATTTTCTATATATTTCTTTTAGAGGTAGGAATATTTATAGGACCTCTAAGATTTTACCATGTGGGTATACACCTGCTCTGACCACCTGCAAGGTTAACCCTGTGTCTATTTGGTGCTCAAATCTCCCCCTTACCACCTGGAATCTTCCTTCCAACAAAGCTCTGTGATTGAAAACATTGCATCCTGTGCTTCTGTTCTGTTTTTCAATGTAATAGGAGGTTGAGAAGGGCACTGGTGACGGTTGGGGTTGGTATGGAATCTCTCATGCTCTCCTGGATTTGTCTTTCCACTCCACAAGGACTTGTCTGCAGGCAGACATATTGCTGCCTGGGTTCTTATAGCTCTGTGGCAGATGCCGCGGGCTCCGTCCACTTGGTGCCCAAAACTTGGCAGTGCCGACAGAAACACACAGCAGGGATAAGCTGTTGGGCAAAAGTAGCATCTGCCCTTGTCACAGGTAGGAAGGGCTTGCTCTTCATATAGAGGAAAATAGGGCAAACGGCGGTGAGGCTATATGTGAAAACTAAAATCTGCTCTTTGAGCAACGACCTCCAGAGATAGTTTGTCCTTCCTATAGGGTTAACATGGACACGTTTCTATGCTCTCTAGCATAACATTCAAAAGAGAACGTTTTCTTAGCCAGCATTAGCTAAGGTTGCTCTAGGTGGATCACCATAAAGGAAAGATAGAAATAATTATGTACTTGAGAACAGAATGTTTAAGTGAGGGAGAAGTTATGTCTCATTTTTACATTGACAGTAATAGGAACAAAGTAGATAAAAGTGTAGAAAGAATGAAAGGTAACAGGAGTGGTTCAGTGGAGGGCAGTAGAGAAACTGGTAGCATTAGCATCAAAGGAGAAAACATAGTTCGAGGGGTCAACTATTTGGGAAGCTAAAGACAGGGAGGACACTTGCCTTAAAATTAGAAAACCAAAGGGAGTTCAGAGGAAAGGATATTCCAAAACCAAACCTAATACAGCTGCTTGGAATTTTTATTTAAATTTAATAGTAAATTCAGTGAAAAGGTTTTCAAAGTACAAATGAAAAGCCAGAGAATTTAGAAAGCCAAGTGGAGATAAAAGCAGAGAGGCAGCAGGACTTGAAAGGAAAATTGTATTTTACATCTTCTCCTAAGTTATTTGTGATTTCATTATTTCTAGTTGGGAAATGACTAGAGAATTGTCCTTGCTTATAGTGGTAACCAAGTAGTAATTTATTTCAGTTTTAGTGCCTCCATTTTGAAACTGACAGGTCCACCCAGAGAGGACTTTCCATCAGTATTTGAAGAGGCTGAATTTCTTCTTGTGCAAGAAAATAGAGCTTATCTAATTTTCTTCTGTCCTAGGGGTACTATCTAACATCTAATATTTACTCTGTAGGAAGTGAAGATTTTGTTGTTGTTGTTGTTGTTGTTGTTGTTGTTTTTTGTTTTGTTTTTGTTTTTTTTTTTTTTTTTAGGTTCACTATTCCCAGAATAGTGGAAAGATAGTCAGATATTCAGGCAAGTTGGTGCTGGCTAAATAATACCTGATATTTATCTGCATATCAGCAAAATCAGCCAGTTATTTCTGTTCTGAATAATTTAGAAAAACAAAGCTGGCCTATCGCTTTGAATAGCAGCATTTCTTTCAAAACAGTCTCTCTAGATAAGCCCATATCTCAATGCTGTGTTAAAGACTGTCTGTAATATAAAGAATCAAATTAATATCTAATCTTGCACTTGAACCTGCACAAAAAGGTTTTTGTAGAAAAGAGGAAAAACAATGCTGGAGAAAACTATACTTCCTGAGCTTTTCAAAGTCTTTTAATCATAACACAGCTGAGATGTTGCTTTCTGAGTAATGATCTTTTGTTTCAAACAATTAGCAAAGTTGTTTTAGTGTAAGTTTGATAATAAAATAAATAGGAAATAAAACCAATGTTGAATCAGATTGCTTGCTAATTCTTTTCTTGGCTGCTCCAATTCTTTAAACCTTGCCTTTGCAAACATACAGGACAGAAAAATAGATTAGACACTGAGAATTGCTAAAGAGCTTTGAGGTCATGGACTCCCACCTGCTCTTTTTACCTATGAGTAAATTGAAACTTAAAGTGTTAGGTGAATAGCTGTGGGTGGAGAGCTGCTGTGACTAGGTCTCAAGATTATTTTTCTCTGGCTATCATGTCCTTTCACTCCTGTCTTTGATATCCTTTCAGTGTACATTTCCCCAATCAAAGTACTTGGTACATGGTTTTATAAGTTCATGTTTAATTGTCCTTCACTCTTACTAGGCTAAAATCTTTGTGAAGGTAGGAAACAAGATTGTAGGTTCTGAAATACACTGTATAGTTAATTTTATAAAGGTTTTCTCTCTCCTCCTTAACTGCAAGCTCTCTGGAGGTAGTCTATCATTTTCATTCCTCTTTTATATCCGTGCTTACATCCCCAGCTCCTAGTATGACATCTTACATGTGGCAGACATGAAGATTTGCAAATGAAGAAAAATCATGCTCTACAGTTCTTATGGAATGCATATTTGTGTCCACCTAAAATTCATACATTGCAACCCTGATCCCCAATGAGATGGTATTTGGAAATAGGGCCTTTGGAAGGTGAGGGTGGAGGCCTTGAGAGTAGAGGCCTCCTGATGGGATTACTGCCCTTATTGAGTGGCCTCTGGGCTGCTTTATGCTTGTGGAATTTGGGGGAAGCAGTTTCTCAAGAAGTGTTTGGTTAAACACTAGTTTCTTGAGATGTTCCCACAAATAAAAGGATTCTGAGATCAAACCATTTTGAATATCCTGCTTTTTTATGCCTTCATCTGGAGATCCCCAAATGTACAATAGCATTTATTAAAGTCTCTAAATTCACAAGAAACCTATTTATAACAACTCAGTATTTTAAGACCTTCTTAAACAAGAAGATTTTAAAATACATAACATTTCTTAATATCCTGCAATACCACTTTTAGATAGGCAACACAGAAACACAAACATAAACCATGAACTATTCCTAGTTAAATTTCTGAAAAAGAAAGATAGAACATTAGAAAGTAGAACTTAATGAGCCCACTACAATGAACAAATATATATTTTTAAATAATAATTTTGAAAACTCTCATCTCAAAAATTCAAGATTGTTGCCCTCAGACTTGAGTTTAATAAATACATCTACAAAACAATGCTGTAATATACCTCCATTTAACAAGAAGATCTTATAACTCTTTTAATTTATCTGGATTTTAAAAGCATTTGCTTGACAGATTTTAGATGATCAGCTAATCTGTCATTTACAGAAGGGATAGTGATGAGTGAGGGCACTACTTAATTCATTCATATGCTCTTTTATCTGTTGATTTAATTTATTTAGCTCATTCTTTACTAAAAGTATTGACAGATGGGGAAAATATTCAATCACAATCTTGCAGGTTAAAAAAAGAGATGTTGATATCAGGCTCAGGACAGCGGGAGAAAGCTGGGATGTTTCTGATCCCAGGAGGAAAGGAAAATGTGATTGACTGATGGTTATCTGACCTATTTTATTCTGAATTGTCATGGATGCCACAATAGTGGTGAAGAGCTTCATGCATGTGACAGGTATTCACCAAAGGCTTTTTCTGCATTGTGTGTAATCATGAACACAATTTCTCATCCACATTGTTTGTGGGTTGAATTTTTGTTAAGGTTAAGATTATTTTAGAATTCTTTGTTACGATTGTGATTAAAGGGAATCAGAAGTGAGAACTGTGATGATATTTTATATATGGAGAGAAGATCATTTCATGTTCCCTGGCCTTTAAAGGTTTTTTTTTAATGTGTTTATTCTATTTTCTATTTTAATTTTAATTTTTTTAAATTTAGTTCTTAGAATTATTGCTCATTGGCCATGAAGCTATCCAGAAAGTTAAAAATACACTATTTAAATGATAAAAACTGCTTTTGTTTTTTATTTTGTTGATTTTGATGGTTATAAAGCTATGGGTGAAAATATTTGGAATAGTAGTAAGAGGATTCAATTTCTATTCTTAAAAAACAGTAGTTTGCTTTTTAGTACAATTGAGAAAAATCACCCACACTAATAATTTTTTTTTTGGTGTGTGGTCTGATTAATCTTTGCTCTAATGGACACTGTTGAAGGAGAAATGTAGGCTTGCTTGGAAATAATAGAAAAATGGAGAGATCAATTTGGAGATTTCATAAGTTGAGGTAATGTAAGGTCCTATAGCTTTTGTGATGACTGGTCTTGGATTCTGACTTGTTTCTGAATGAAATTCTTGAAATATTACCCTCCAGTGGGGATTTCTCCCTCTGAGATATATATTTACATGATCTCATGGTCACAAAGTCAAAGGTAGAAGAGCTTTTGCACAAGTGCCAAGTATCTCAGAAAAGTTGACCCAAAGATCAAATTGAACAGGTATATATTCATTTACTAAGTACATATTGAGCATCTACTATTAAATTCTGGGTGTTGAGCAGTGAGCAAATGAGACTTGATTTCTGCTCTCATGGAGCTTGCAGAGTAGTGATAGAGATAAGATATAAGCCAGTTCAACAAAAAAAGTACATATGTAATGTCTAATTGTGATAATACCAATAAGAGAAAAGGACAGTATTTTTTGAAGACTAACATAAGAAATCAAAATCAGATGGAGAAGAAGTCAGAGATGTTGCTTGAGGAACTGGTATTTAAGCTGAAATCAGAAAGATGAATAGATCATTAAGACAGGAGGTGGTTTAGAGGGTGAGGGTAGAGCCAGAGGAGGGATAAATGTATTTTACACAGAAGAAACAGCACCTGTAAAAGGCCTTGCAGAAAGTGTGTGGAATTTCTGAGGAACTAAGAGAAAGCCAGTGTGGCTCAATTTAATGCACAAGGGAGAGGGTAAGTCAAAATGAAGTTGGAGAGAAAAGCAGTGTCAAAATCATCAGGTCTTATACACCCAGTTATTATGTTGGATTTTAGCCCTAATTGAGTGTTCTTAAATAAGTTGGGGGCTAAAGTTATATCATTTATGTTAAAAAAAAATAGTGTGACTATTATATGAAGAACAGATGATAGAGTGTTAGCCATAGATATGACAAGATTGTAAGCAAATAGAATAGTGAGAAATTATTGTACTACCCTATGTGAAAAATAACTGTCACTTGGACTAGAGTGATATTAGTGGGGACAAAACTAATTTGCATTTGCCATAATTGTAGAAAAATAATTGAAAGAACTTGATGATTCATTGGTTTGAGAACATAAGGAAGAGATATTTGTCTAGAATAATTCTGTGTTTATGGCTTATGCAAAGAATGGATAGAGTTGTCATTTACTCAGATGAGGATGATCAAGGGTCAACTTGGGAAGGTAGTAAGTTTGAGATGTCCATGACACTTGAGCAGACATCCAAATGGCCATTTGCAACATAGAAAAGAAATCGTGCTGAAGATAAAAATTTCAGAGGTAACATACAAATGCTACTTAAAGCCATGGGGAAGATGAGATCACTGACAGAAAAAGCCTAATAGATAAGAGAAGAAGGTCCAGGACTTGGACAAGGGGCATCCAACATTTGGAGGTTAATGAAGGGAGACACCAGTTCTCTGGGTACTATTGCTGTGTAACAAACTACCCCCAAATTAGTGGTATAAAATAATAGCGATCGTTCACTACTATTATGGCACATTGTTCTGAGAGTTGACTGGACTCAGTGGATGTTTCTTGCTCAGGCATTCTGTGAATTCCATCAGTCACTGATGAGGTTGGAATAATCTCAGAAACTCATTTTTGCAGATGATGCTCAAATAGCTGAGGGCTTGACTTGGTGAGGCTTCTCTGGCTTGTCTTCATCTCGAGGTCGTTATTCTTGTACAGCAATTTCAACATAGGCAGACTTCTCACTTGGCAGCTCAGGACTCCAAAAATATATTTCTCAAAAAAAAAAAAAAAAGATAGAGGGCAAACCTTTAATGACAGAACTTGGAAGCTATATAGCTGGTTTCACTTATCATCTTATTTGTTAGAAATGAGTTACTAAGCCCAGTCCACATTTAAAGGGTGGGAGTTTAAGTTTCATGTGTTAAAGAGAAGACTGTCAAAGAAGTTATAAACAATGCATAAAATCCCACAATAACCTCAAAAGCACAAGCAACCCAAGCAAAAATGGACAAATGGGACCACATCAAGCTAAAAAGCTTCTGCACAGAAAAGAGAATAATCAACAAGGTGAAGGGACAACCTACAGAATGGGAGAAAATATCTGCAAATGACCCAGCTGAAAAGGGATTAGTAACCAAAATATATAAGGAGCTCAAACAACTTAATAGCAAAAAGCCAGGTAACCTGATTTAAAAATAGACAATGGATCTGAATAAACATGTCTCAAAAGAAGTCATACAATGGCCAACAGGTATATGAAAAAATGCTTTTATCACTAATCATCAGAGAAATGCAAATCAAAACCACCATGAGATATTATCTCATTCTAGTTAAAATTGCTTTTATCAAAAAAGACAAAAAATAAATTCTGGGGAGAATGTGGAAAAAAAGGGAACTCTTGTATACTGTTGATGGGAATGTAAGTACAGCTACTAAGGAAAATAGTATGAAAGTTCCTTAAAAAACTAAAAATAGAACTACCATATGATCCAGTAATCCCGCTACTGGGTACATATCCAAAAACCTAGGCAATCAGTATCAAAGAGATATCTGCACTCCCATGTTTATTGTAGAGCTATTCACAGTAGTCTGTAGTCAAGATATGGAACCAAACTGTGTCCATCAACAGATGAATAGATAAAGAAAATATGGCACATAGACATAATAAAATATTATTGAGTCATAAGAAATAATAAAATCTTGTCACTTGCAACAACATGGATGAAACTGGAGGAAATTATGATATGTGAAATAAGCTGGACAAGGAAAGACAAATATCACATATTCTCACTCATATATGGGGGCTAAAAAAATGATCTCATGGAGAGAGAGGGTAGAATCATGGTTACTGGAGGCTTGGAAGGGTACTGGGGAAGGGGAGATAAAAATGGGTTGGTTAACGAGTACAAAAATAAAGTTAGATAGTAAGATAGGATGTGGTATTTGACAGCACAAGGGGGTGACTATATTTAATAATTTATTATATATTTCAAAATAGCTAGGGAAATGAATTTAGAATGTTACCAACATGAAAAAATGATAAATGTTTGAGATGACAATGATAAATGTTTGTAATGATCCTGATTTGATCATTACATATTTTATGCTTGTATCAAAATATCAAATGTTCCCCATATATTATGTACAACTATTATGTATGCATCAAATTTAAAAATAGAAAAGTTAAAATGAAAATAAACAACCCCTCCACCACAATAACTTAGAAAGAGAAGAGAATATAATTTTCTGGGAGCCAAAGGAATAAGTAGTTTAAGATTTTCTTTGCAAAACTTTTATTTTAACAATCTACAGAGTCTTCACCCTCTTCTTTCTGATCTTCCCTTTTGTAGTTTTACAGAGAAATTGACCTGTAGCAAACAATTTGTGTTACCTACTTTAATTCAGATTGAGTATGTAAAAAGAAAAAGAATAATATGTGCTTTCAAGAAAAGTCAGTCTGAAGCAGAAGTAATTTAATTTATGAACTTAATATTGTAAACTATTGAGCCAGATCAGGGAGAGATGACTCTATTTTGAAGACTGTTTGTCCACAACTCAATTAACTTGGTGGTGTCAATCATTATTTTTTCAAAATGTTTTGATGAAAAGATAATGGAACCGCAGTAAAACATTTGATTATGTGTCAGTGTGTGAGTGAGCACCGCAGAGGTGCTTCACGCACTTGCTCGACTGAACAAACCAGAAAGAATGTTAGCTTCCAGTGGTTGAGAATTGGAGGCAGCCAACAAACAGTTATGAGGCCCCCTGTGCTCAGTCTTTGGACAAAGGCGATAGGGAAATCATCAACCACTGTCCCAGCCCAATCCCTGACTTGTTCCCTTCTCTAAGTTTTGCTTCATCTAGCACTCTACTATACCCTCTTCTCTTCACCTTCCCCTCCTCCCACCACCAAATGTTTTATTTTTCTAGTTTTAAAAAAACACGCTGGAGCATTATGTGGAGGCTATTGATGTCAAATAACTAGTTAAAAGTCAATAAAATGTCCATTATTGAGCCTTCTTTCTTCTGTTCATCCATCAATTTCACTCTTCACCATTTTCCATCCTGCCCTGTGTCCTGGGAGGCTCACTGTCTAGGTTTACATCAGTGGTGGATTTTCTTTTGTTTTGTCTTTCTCTATGACTTCAGGAATAGTGTAGGAGCTCTGAGGTCAGGAGGAGAGTGACCATGGGGTATTGTTTTCTCCTGCACCCCCACGCTGTGCCGAGGGCTGGCTACCTTCATTGTCAAAGAAACACAGATCCTCCCAAGTCCTCTTCACACAGTCTTCCCTGCCTGTCTCAGGGTCCAGCAGCCACTCCCTCCTGCTGCCCCTTCAGGCCTAGGATTGGGCTCTGGATTCTCACTGTAATTTCAGAAGCACTGCAATATTACTTGGTGGTTTCTTTGAATGCCGCCCTCACCTTTGTAAATAGTTATTTGTTAAATTCTCTGTATATTACATAACCTGAGTATGTTTGAAATGACTTCTGAGTTTATGGCTTAAAAAACTAGAAAGATAAAGATTCCATTTACTATGATGAGGAAGATGAAAGGTTGGCTCTGGAATAGACAACGTTAAGTTTAAGATGTCCATGACACCTGAGTAGATACGCAATTCCCAGTTTCAGCTTTTCTTCTGGTTTCATCTTCTAAATAGGAAGTTGAAACCAGAAGAGAAATCTGTGCTGAAGATAAACACTTCAGATACATCACACAGATGCAGTATGCCAGAACCCTGACTCACACAGGAGAAGGCCAGTGGCTCACCTAGGTGGCAGGCACAGATGGAAGGACAGCTGATGAGGTGCTTGATGTAGTCAAGGCAAACTCTTTGCCAGGCAGGAAAAGGGCCACATTTTTTGTCACTAAACAGAGGAAAGGAGAGATGCCAGCTCCAGTGAAAGCTTGAGTGAGGGGTGGCTGCGAGCTGTGATTCAGCTTTGGTGTCTTCTAACATTACTAAGCCCCATTTCTCGGCTGTGTCTGACCTTTCCCCCTATTAGATCTCTGCCCTCCCACCTGCCCCTTGTCTCCCAAGCTCCCCTTCTGTAAACCAGATCATTCCCTGGTCCATTTTTCTAGTTCCCCCTTGAAGTCTCATTGTGGTTTATCCCCTTCTACTTTCCTTTGGAATCTTCTTTTTCTCTTGCTATTACTTAATAGACTTTGATGGACCATTAAACTCAAAGCACAAATCATTAGCCACTGAAAAACTCACTCTCTTACCAAAGCCTCCTCGGGGAGAAAATATTTACATTTCATCCTTTTAGTGCAGCAAAGAAAGAGAAAAACAAACAAACAAACAAACAAACAAACAAAAAACAGGGACCCCACCCCACTAAACACCCTAGAAGAAAATGGAAGACATGATCTGGACCCTTGAGGTTTTACAATCTGATGAAGCTGGAAGAGATTGGTTGATGACATAAAAATATAAAGCTTACAATGAAATTGTAGCATGAGTAAGTTGATGTATAAAAATCTACCTGAGAAAGAAAATTATAGATATTGAATCAGTTAAACTAGGAAGATTTTAAGGGGCAAGAAAATTCTGGATGACAATTGAAGAGCAAGAAAAATGTGAATCATAAGAAAAGAAGTTATCCTCGGTACTAGAGAAAATAAGTAGTGTTTGAATGCACAAATAGAAACAAGAAAGTTGTATTTTGAATACCCAAGCAGATTTTCTTTGCATAAATGGTGATGAGGTGTAGCAGAACCAAGAAATGAAGAAAGTTTAAAGCTGAGCATTTGTATCTCAGGCCCAGGATTTCTTGGTATCATCAGTAACTCCTGTGAAGATTTAACAGGGGTTTCAACTTCCCTGTCATGACCCATAGATGTAGACAACTTTGACTCATGTGACTCCTCATCTTAGATCTGAAGGAAATCCTATGTTGATAAAAGAGCAAAGATGAGAAAACATGGCAACCCCTGGCCAAATCTCCTGGCGTAAGACGTTCAATCAGGTTCACAGCTAGACCATGAAGAAAGAGTTCATTCTCACCAGAAAAGTACCAAGCCAAGAATAGTTTATGGAGTATTGGAGAATACCTACAGAGGACACACTTATTACAAAAAGATAAAGATTTGACTTGGTGAGATTTAATCAACGGTGCTCAGGACAAGAGAGGTAGCCCCTCTAGATTGGGAGGATTCTTGGATTGGGAACTGAATAAAATTTTTTTTTTTTTTACATGAAGGCATCAATATCACATCACAGTACTTATTATTTTATAAATTACCATAATCAAATTTTAATTTTGGAATTTCATCATGTCTTCATAAAACATAAGTATCTGACAAGTCAACAAGAAATTAAGTAAGGAAGTGCAATTGAATCATCTCTCTGGTTGATTGAATTAATGTGTGTGTGAGTGATGTGCGTAAAGACTGCAGCCCAAGAGAGGGATGACATGTGACCTTGTGCTGACCTAGGCTCCTACAGTAGCAGGAAAGCACCATCATCATTTTAATCTTGGAACCCTGTTTATTTTTTTTCCCTGTAAAGCAGGCATTCGTTATGTGATAGTATTATATTTTCTTTTAGCTCAGAAATAAAACGCAGCTTGAAGAAAACATTTTCCATCGCAAATGTGATACAAGCTAATTTCTGATTTCTCTGACTATTGAATTACAGGTATTAGCAATGAAAACACATGAAGGAGAAGTAAGCCCATCAGCTGGTCAGAAAAGAATGGGAAAATAAGTAGAGAGTTTAATAAAAAATATAAGGGGAAATTATAAATAAATTAAATTTAAACTCCACTGAACTGCAAACACGCTGAGCAAAGAGGGTACTGATCCTTCACTATCAAATTCAAATGTCTAAAGGCTACATAGACTAGAGTGTCTTCCCAGTTGTTCTAGCTGTAAATGAAGAACACAACTACTACACAAAGAAAAATTAGTAATAAAAATTAACTACAACCTCCATAACATCCAAATGAATTGCAATTAATTACTTCATTAAAAAGTAAATCAATAAATAAAAAGCTTGCAGGAAGGTATGCCAAGTCTCAAGAAAATGACTTGTAATATTCTCGGTTAATTACTGCACTTCCTAGGATCTATCTAGCAGCATGTATTTCCTTGGTGCCGCTTGTGTAAAAAGTATTCTTTAAGAATTTTGAAGATCAGTTAAAATGATATCCCATGTCATTGGAAGTTAGAGGACAAACTGAGAAAAAGAACCTAAAAAGAAAAACCCTAAAAAAAACCAAGCACCTATTCATCAGATGATTAGCGCAGATTGTCTTCTATGTAGATTCTGGCAGTTGCCAGCCTGTTTCAGTTGTGGTTTTGGTTAAGAAATGATGTGAACTAAGGACCACAAGCACCATGAGACCCTGCATCTGAGAATCCATGGTCAAATAATTTAAGTCAAATCTAGATTAAACATGCAATGTCAACAGTTTTGCTTGCTTGTTGTACTACAGATCTTCGTGGATCTGATCTTCTCCTATGCAACAGTACGTTGTGATGTCTAAGAAGGGACAATGTCATACAGCATTTTCTGGGCATATTTAAAGATAGGATCCTTTTATAAAATGAACCTATCACTAGTCTTGTCTGATACTATTTTTATTTCACAAAATATGTCATAATCTTTCATGGGAACTACTTTGGGAAGTTAATAGTGTGAAAACACTATGATCAGAAGCAAAAAGCATTAAATGCATCTTGGACAAACCATGCAGTTCTGGAGTTTACTCTGCTATACACTAGTCAAGGATCTGGCTCAAATATTTAAAAAAAAAAATGAAGAAAAAATTTATTTCTGCATGTGTGTGCAGTGACTTTATCACTTTTAGTGAGCAAGTAGAGAAGGAAGGACTCAGAAACAAAGGTGGGGTTAGGGAAAGTGTGGACAGGGGTAATTCTAGCCTCAACTCCTAACCCAGAAAATAGTATATATTTTTAAATGACTGATAATCTCCTATGGAAGATGGAATTTCTGCCCCAAGGAGCTAATAAAAAACTTGGGGAGAACTATAAGAAATTCAGCAAATACATCCAGTGGGATAATTTGGCTAAACACAAGGTTCTGAGAAAGGGATTGAGAGAAGTTATAAATTTGTTTTGGAACAGGTGAGGATTGAGAGTTTACTCAAGGAAGGCTTTCCAAGTAAGTAGTCATAGAGAAAGCTGAATCCTAAGGGGTGAGTGTGAAGCAGCCAAAACCATTTTAGGGGGAAGGATACTTTATACAGAAGGATTTAAATACTCATGAAAGCATGGGCAACTGAAGAAAGGCCCCAACTTACTGAGAACCTGATACTCAGATAGGTTGAAAGTCATTAATTATCAACCTATGCTGAGTAAATGAAAAAGATTTTATCTAAGAATGAGGTGATATATTTCAGTTCTAATGTACCTATTGAGTAACTGAATTTAAGTTCATGAAAATACTTGAAACTAGTTTCCTTTTCTCTCTACTGATTGTTAATTATAAGACTAGATGACCTTGGAAGCTAACTTCAGCTATAACAATAATATACAATAAAGCAATATTAATAGTTAATGCTTAATAATGTTTACCAGGCCCTGTTTTTAGCACTTTGCATAAACTAACAAAGAGGAAACTGAGACCCACTGAATTTAAATGACTTTTTCAAAGCCTCACAATAGTAAAGACAGAAATGGGACTCAAAATGAGGAAGCCTGGTTTCAGAGTTTGCACTCTTAAACACAGGATAAACTGTCTCCCAATATAGAAAATAAAGATAATAAAAATTATCAGATTTCTATAATTTCCTTTAAACCATAAGAGAGGGAAACAATAACAAGAAAGAGAAACAACATAAGTAAACTCTTTAAAATATAGCATTTTTAGTTCAAAACTTTTTTTAATAGTGAAGAATTATGAGGCTACACAGTACTAAATAAATAGGTAAATATATTCTATTTATACTGAAATATATTCTAATCACTTAAGAAAATGATACTGTGTGGTAATCCACATCTATTATTTCTAGAGATTCAAGCTAACATTCCAGCTAAGTTCCACATAGAAGTTATAGAATTGGGCCACGCGTGGTGGCTCATGCCTGTAATCCCAGCACTTTGGGAGGCCAAGGCAGGTGGATCAGTTGAGGTCGGGAGTTTGAGACCGGCCTGGCCAACATGGCAAAACCTCGTCTCTACTAATAATACAAAAAGTAGCTGGGTGTGGTGGTGCATGCCTGTAATCCCAGCTACTCTGGAGGCTGAGGCAAGAAAATCGCTTGAATCCGGGAGGAGGAGGTTGCAGTGAGCCAAGATCATCGTGCCGTTGCATTCCAGCCTGGGCAACAAGAGCAAAACTCTGTGGGGGGGGTGGGGGGGGGAAGTTGCATAATTAGTCAGAGTTGATAGAAACACTGGAACAAAGACAGAAAGATAAGCTAATTTCAAATTAACTTTGTGATGCAAATGTTAAATTAACCCACCCTGGAGCCTTATTGCTATGCTATGTTTGAGGTTTATACCAAAAGATGTCTTTAATAATCCAGTTATCATGGATCTTTTTTGTTCTTTAGTAACCAAGTCTTCATGCCTGAGTTTCAAGATATATGCATCTGTTTATCAAGAGTGTTAGAGTCAAATTTCATTATTCTTAAGCCAATTCTTTCAAATAGTCCTTTAAATTAACTTTATTCTTGATAGGAGGTGTTTTTATATATTTTAGTGGCTAAATATATAATCAAAAACATCACACAACAACACAATGAATAATGATCCTTGGATTACCCAGTCATCTAAAAGAAGCATCTATCTGTAAAAAATAGTATTTTAAAATTTTAAAAATAGAAATATTTCTTTCTTTGCAAAGAAAGGGCATTTCTGAGGAGACCATATAGAGTGGAAAAAACCTGGGTCTTAAAGAAACTGCACCTCTCTCACTTGCATAGGACAAATTATTTAGCCCTGCTGTGCTTCCATTTTCTCATCTGCAAAATGGAAGCAATAGTACTTTGTAGGTAGGGGTTGGGAGGAAGGAGAGAATGAGAAAGAATAGCTAGTAGATGCTGGTCTTAATGCCTGGGTGATGGGATGATCTGTGCAGCACAGCACTATGTCCCACATTTACCCATGTAACAAATTTGCACATCCTACATATGCATCTCTTAACTTAAAATAAAAGTTGGAAAAATCAAAACAAAACTGTGGGGTGGGAAGGAAGGGAACAGAACATAAAACATACATTGAAAATCTAATAAATATATGCAGCTTTATAAAGGAAGCAAATCCTGACACATGCTACAACATGAATGAACCTTGAGGACACTATGTTAAGTTAAAAAAAAAAAAAAAGAAAGAAAGAAAAAAAAAGTACTCACTTTGCAACATTGAAAGACTAAATGTAAATATTAATGTGGTAAGGACACATCAATCATATAACGTACTTTCTGGCACATAAACATTGTTCAATTAAAGTTATATTACCATTGATGTTATTAAAAGGATTATTAGAATTTATAACAAAATCTCAATCACCTATAAAATGTGTATTTTGACTTTTAGTGATTTATCTCATCATTTGAAAACTGTATTTTTTTACATGAAAATTAGAGAGATATTTGATGCCAATCCAAGTTATCTAATTCTGTTAGCCATTTGTTTAGAGGGACACACTGATTCAATTCACAAAATTAATGTTGAGTTCCACTGATGGTTAAAAAAAGAGACTTATTTAAAAAACAATATGAGAAAAAGATGAATAAGGATGTTGATGAGAGCCATTTGAGGATTTTCAGTTCACCATTGACAGTAAATATGCTGTAGCTTCTTTGTTGTAGATGAAATAAAATAGTCCCTATTGAGTAATGGAACCTAGTTTCTGTCTTGAAGGAATAATTACAGAATAATAATGGGATCACTAAGAAATTTATCAGAACAAAATACGTGTCTTTACCATAATACCAAGATATGATGAAGTAAAGAAAGTCAATGGACCCATCTTAAAGCCACTTAAAAGTGTTAATGTCTCCCGAATGTCAAAACAACACAATTTAGTTAAAAAATAGTCAAATTCCTTCACTGTGTGTTAACAAAACATATAAAATATATGCTTAAAAGACCAAAGTGTTTATTTTTAACCAGGTTCTTTCAAGTCCTCCAAAGAATTCCAAGGTATTACCTTATCGTGTCCCTAGTGCCAGGGCCAGCTTTATGGCATGAAAACTGTACACTCACCTAGGGCCCTGTCCTAAGAAGGGTCCCATGGTTGAGGTTTCATGCTTTGTGACTGCCATCTTAAAATTTCTTAACAATTTTATCTTTGAAATCATTTGTGTTTGTAATGAAGTCTTGTGAGACAATGGATTATGTGTCACAGGGTTGGAGCCTTGCTCACACATAATTTTGCCTCCTTCCTTCCTCCCTAATGTGCATTCCAGACTGCCCACTCCCCAATCCCTGGCACTCTAGGAACTGCCTACCCTCCTCCTTGATGCCCCTGCCCATGGTAAGTGCTTATGTGCAGGAAGGGTTGGAATGAGATGTATTGGCTCCTGTGTCTTAGGGTGAAGCATGGTGGTAGCTATCCCAGTTTAAGGCTAGGAGCACTGCAGCACACTCACAGGGGACTTAAACCCCTCATCCACACCTGAAGCAGATACCAAGCATACGCTGAAGCAGAAGCTATAATTTATTGGGGTGGACTGTCCACTGTGAGCTGTAGCAGTTTTCCTGTGGGAAGGGGAGATGCCTAAGAAGTGGAGTACCCCATTGCCTGAGGGAGCATGACACTAAATAGCAAATGAAATAAATGAGGATAGGCCAAGAGAGTGAAAGAAAAGGATTGTATGTGTCAGTACCTTGAATAGCATTTCCCCCTGTTTTGGAATAATCAGTTCGACATTTTCATTTTTCACTGTGACCTACACATTGTATAACCAGCCCCTCCTACTGCCCATGATGCTGTGTATGCAGTAGGTACTCAGCACATATTTATTTAAAGGATGAGAAATATACTCTTCACTAAAGAGACTGTCATTTGTTAATCTTGACAATTTTCACTTATCAAGTAATAAAAAATTACCTTATATTTCATGATGAAGGAGGATTCATCCTATTAGTTACAAAGGAGAGGAGAGTGATAATGGCTAGTGTCACATTTTTGGCTCATCTTAGAACCTCAACAGTCATTGTTCTTGTTCTTGCATAAGTCATAGAAAAAAAGTCAAAATTCAGGATTATGTAATGTCCAAATTCAGCACCCTTTACTCTTGCTTCATAACAAGAGCATTAAGGAGTCCGAGATATGGAGCTCAAAACATCTTTTTTTTCAAATACTTTCAGCTTTATCCCTATTTTAAGATTGATTTTTGTATGAAATTTCCTTTGAAAAAAGTTTGAAAATTACTACCAGAAAAGGAAGCCTGGAGACTTCTAATTATGGGAAAATGAAGTGGACATTTAATTCATTTCTTCTCAGTAAATCTAAAATCTCTGGACATTATGTACATTTAAAAAATAATGAGGACCTTAAAAGGTGGAGACAAGAAGGAACCACCCAGTTACCATGAGACCTGGAAATGAGGCTACAGCAAGTTCTCTGAATTTTCCTTTTGCCTCATATGTTCCAGACTTGATGCTGAAGAAGTTGTCAACTCAGAAATGTGAACACTTTTACACCAAAAATAAAAGAAAACAAAATAAGAAACCTCCAAGCAAAGCCTGTTCTCTATAGCTAAAAACCATGAAAAGGGCAGCCTACCAAAACAGGACCCTATTAAACAATAATCATTCTACTGTAGTCAAACAAAACAGAAAGAAACTGTGGTCCCACCCCCAACTATACCACCTAGGTCTGAGTGGGAAGCCTAAAATTCCACACTCATGAGGCTGTAACAAGGTGCCCCAGTTGCTACCAGGCTGGTATCAGAAAAAGCCAAGTAGGTAGCTAGGACTTTCATCCATCTGGTAATAAGCAGTCCCCCCCACCAATCCCTTACCCAATTCCATACAAAACAAAGTGGGGATCTTGAACTCCCATCTCTACTCAGAAATAATGAGATGCCCATCCTCTTCATTGCTGGGGTACTATCAGAGGATGCTCAGTGAGGGGTCAGGACCTTCAATATCAGCAAGCAGTAATGAGGTTACCCAATTGTGGTGTCTGTGGAAGCCATATGGGGAGCTGGAAATCTCACCTTTGCCCAGCAGCAATAAGCCCCCTATATTTTTTGTTTATTTTCTCAAATATTCATATTAGGAAATTTGTATCATTCTATCTCTGTTTCATTGATTTCTTCTTTCTTCTGTTGATATCATAAGTCAACAGAAGCTGAGTGCCTCTAATGAGATAGCCTTTCCCTTCCCTTAACAAAGCAAGATCATGGAAGACCAGTTAAAACAAAGTTTTAAATAGGATCCAAAGTCTCATATAATACAAAAATGGATAATAAAAAATTTCAATAGAAAATCACTTCCATACTTAGATATAAGAATATCTCAAACTGTGTAAAAGGATGTCAACACTGAGATAGTAGACATTAGAATGATTTGACAAAGATTTTTAAGGCAGCCATGATACAAATGTTTTAATCAGCAATTACAAACATGCTTCAAACACAGGAAAGAATAAGAAGCCTCAGCAAGGTTATAGAAAGCCTCAGCAAAGACATGGAAAATAGAAAGCAGAACCAAATGGAAATTTGGAAACTGAAAAATACAATAACTGGCATAAAATGCTCAATAGATATGCTGATAGCAGAATGTGGGAGACAGAAAAGAATCAATGAAATCTATGAAACAGAAGATGGAGTGATACAAACTACCTAATCTGGTTGAGAAAATAAACAAAAGAATAAATAAACAAATAAACAGAATCTCAGTAACTTGTATAGCATAACAAAATATATAACATTCCTATCATCAGAGTCCCATAAGAAGTGAAGAAGAGTGAGACTGAAAAAGAAATTGAAAGAATAGTGGTTGCAAAGTCCCAACTTTGGCAATAGATATATACTTACAGATTCAAAAAGCTGAATGAACACTAAACAGGGTAAAACCCTAAATATTTATTCCAAGACACGGTGTATTTACATTTCTGAAAACTGAAAACAAGGCAAAATTTGAAAATAGCTGGAGAAAAAAATACCTTATAAATATAGATGGAAAACAATTTGAATGACACGGAGGATAACTTATCAGAAAGCACTGAGGCCAGAATAAAATGGCTTAATATATTTCAAGTGTTGACAAAACAGAACTATCAAGCTAGAATTATATACCCAGTAAAAATATCCTTCAGCAATAAATGAAAAATTAACACATTCTCAGGTGAAGGAAAACTAAGAGAATTTATTAACTGTAGATCTACCTTAAAAGAATGACTAAAAGAAGTTCTATGAACATAAGGAAAATGATTTTTTAACAAAGTAACCTTAAAATATCTGAGGAAAGAAAGAACATGATGAACAAAAATATGGGTAAGCTGAATGGGTTTTCTTCTCTCGAGGTTTCAAAACAATGTTTTAAAGTTGAAGCAAAAATTATGATGTTGTCTACTGTCTTTCTAAGGATACATACAGAAAATATTTAAGACAATAATATTTTATATGGGTCAAGCTAAAGGGATGTAAAGGGAGTTAAGGTTTCTATACTCTGTTTAAATCTCTATAATGATAACAACAATAACCTACATATGTAGTGGCTGCTATATAAAAAGAAACACTCAAAAACATTATCAGTAAATCAAAAGGGAATTTTAATAAATGTACAAGCAACTCACAGGAATGAATAAAGGAAAAATAATAAATAGAACAAAAAAGCAAAAGAAAAAGAAAATAGTTGGCTTTAAACCTTAACTTAATTATATTAAATATGAATGACCTAAATAAACCAATCAAAAGACAGAAATTGGAAGAATGGCTAAGAAAACGTTACCAAATATATGTTATTTATCATAATCTCACCTCAAATGTGATTATATAGGCAGGTCAAATGGAAAAAACATCATACAAATATTAATCCAAGAAAAGCAGGGTGGCTTTATTACTATGAGATGAAGTAGAGTTAAGAAGAAGAAAATTACCAGAGACAGAGAGAGGTGCAATATAGTAATAAAATGGTCAATTTACCAAGAAGACATAGCAATTCCAAACATGTATATACCAACAATAGAGTAGAAAAATATGCAAAGCAAAAGTTGATAGAATTGAAAGGGGAAATAGATAAATTCACAATTATGTAGAAAGATTTTAAAACCTCTCTCTCAACAATTAAGAGAACAGCTAGACAGGAAATCACCAAGGATATAGAACTCATCAACACCACCAATCTATAGGATCTAATCAATGTTTATAGTACACTCCACCCAACAGGAACAGAACGCATATTCTTTTCAAGTTTTCTTGGAACTTATATGAAAATAAAACATATCCTGGGCCATCAAATGAAGCTTTACAAATTTCCAACCCAAGGGCATCAAATTATAAATCAATACGAAACATAACAGGTAAATCTCCAAGCACATGCAAACTAAACTATACACTTTAAATAATCTATTGGTCAAAGAGAAACTCTCAAGGAAAACAAAATGCATAGAACTGAATAAAAATAAAAATACAGCATATCAAAATTTGTAAAACATAACCAAAACAGTGCTGACAGAGAAATTTATCACACATAAAGAATACGTTAGAAAACAGGAAAACTCTCAGAGCAATAACCTGAACACTCAAATCAAGAACATGGGAAATGAAGAGTGAAATAAACCCAAGCAAACAGAAGAAATGCAATAATAAATTATAGAAATCAATACAATTTAAAACTGAAAATATAGATTGAATAAATAAAACAGAAATCTAGTTATTTTAAAAATCAATAAAATGACTCTTGGAAAACTGACAAGGAAAAGAAATAAGGCACAAATTACCAATAACATAAATAAAATAGAATGTATTGCTATAAGCCCTGTAGAGCTCAAAAGAAAAATATGATATTTCAAAGAACACCTCCACACACATAAATTTAACAACTTAGATGAAATAGACCAATTTCACAACAAACACAATCTATCACAACTGACTCCATATGAAACAGATAATTTGAATAGCACTGGAACTTTTTAAAAAAGAAAACTATAGACTAATATAAGTGCAAAAATTCTTAACAAATATTATAAAATAGCATTCAGCAATGTATTAAGAAATTATACAACATGACTAAGTGCAGCTTTTAATTTTTCCTACCCTAGGGATGTAAAGTTAGTTAGAAGTTCAAAACCTATCAATGTAATCCCACCATATCTACAGGCTAAAGTTGAAAAATTATATGACCATATTAATTAATGGAGAAAAAAATTTCCAAAGTTCAACAATCACTTATGATTAAAGATTCTGAGAAAAATTGGAATAGAGAGGAATTTCCTCAAATTGAGAAGGCATATCTACAAAAAACTTACAGATAACTTTGCATGGAATAGAGAGAAACAATGTTTTCTCAAACATGGGAGGAACAGCAAGGATATCTGTTCTTACCATTCTTTTTCCACATAGTGTTGGAAATTTTAGCCTGTGCAATAAGGTAAGAAAAACAAAGAAAATGCATACAGACAAGAAGGGAAGAAATAAAACTGTTCTTATTTTTAAGTGACATAATTGTCTGTATGGAAAATCCTCAGGAATTTACAAGAAAAAAAAAAAATTCCTAGAACTCAGAAGTAAGATCAGCAAGGTGGCAGGACCTGAGATAAGCAAAAATTAATTTTATTTTTAAATACTAGCAATAAACACAAATAAAATTTTAAAATATAGTACAAGTGAAAACTGCTCAAAGTAAATGCAATACTTAGGTATAAATCTGGCAAAGCTCATATGGGATTATATCTAGAAAACCTGGACCAGATTAAAGAAATGGAAACTTAAATGGAGAGATATACTGTGTTTATGGCTTGGAAGACTTAGCATATAAAGATGTCAGTTTGCCCTTAAATCAGCATACAGTTTTAACATTAGCATTACCAAAATCCCAGAATGATTTTTTTGTAGCTATAGATGGGCAAAGAAACTAAATAGCTAAACAATTTCATGAAGAAGGAGAAGGAGGAAAGAATACGTCTCTCTGACTTCTTTACAATAATCAAGATTGTGTGGTTTGGTAAAGGGAAAGACACATAGATGAATGAAAAAGAAAAGATAAACCAAAAATACACCATCCTAGGTTTTTTTGTGTGTATGTGGATTTTTTTTTGTTTTTTTTGTTTTTTGTTTTTTTTGTTTTTTTGTTTTTTTTTTTTTTTGACGGAGTCTTGCTCTGTCGCCAGGCTGGAGTGCAGTGGCGCGATCTCGGTTCACTGCAAGCTCTGCCTCCTGGGTTCACACCATTCTCCTGCCTCAGCCTCCCGGGTAGCTGGGACCACAGGGGCCCGCCACCACGCCTGGCCTTTTTTTTTTTTTTTTTTTTTTTTTTTTTTGTATTTTTTAGTAGAGGCGGGGTTTTACCGTGTTAGCCAGGATGGTCTCAATCTCCTGACCTCATTATCCGCCTGCCTCGGCCTTCCAAAGTGCTGGGATTATAGGCGGGAGCCACCACGCCCGGCCCCAACTGAGTTTTGACAAAGGAACTAAAAGTTCACCATTTTGACAGGGTGCAAGTTTAGAGTTTGACAAAGGTTCAAAAGCAATTTAATACAGGAGGGATATCCTTTTTAGCAAATGGTGCTCAAGACAAGAGAGAAAAAAAAGAAAGAGAAAAATGAAAAGAGAAATTAAAAGAAAAGAACCTCAACCAAATTATCTCCGCTTATACAAAAATGCCACTTAAAAATATCTTTAATATAAGTGTCCATCAACAGATGAATGGATAAAGAAAATGTGGTACGTGTATACAATGGAGTAGTATTCAGCCATAAAAAGAATGAAATTCAGTCATTTGCAAAAACATGAATGGAACTGGAGATCATTAAGTTACGTGAAATAAGCCAGACGCAAAAAGATAAACATTGCATGTCCTCGCTTATTTGTGGGATCTAAAAATCAAAACAATTGAACTCATGGAAATAGAGAGTAGAAGGATGACTACCAGAGGCTGGGAATTGTAGCCAGGGGTTGTGGGGAATGGTGAAGGGGATGCGGGGATGGTTAATGGGTACAAAAAAATAGCATAAATGAATAGGGCCTAGTATTTGATAGCACAACAGGGTAACTACAGTCAAGAATAATTTATACATTAAAAATAACTAAAAGAGTATAATTGTAATACACAGGATAAATCCTTCAGGACGAGGAAACCCCATATGCCATTATGTGATTATTAGGTATTGCATACCCATATCAAAACATCTCATGTACCCCACAAATATATATACCTACTGTGTACCCAAAATAATGAAAAATTAAAAATTAAAAACAATATGCATCAAAAACTTACATGTAAAATATACAACTGTAAAACTTTTAGGAAAAAAAATGGAAAAGTGTTGGGATCTAGGCCTAAGCAAAAAATCCTCAGATTTGACACAAAGGGCACACAATACATAAAAGAAAAAAAAAAAAAAGATGAAGTAGACTTCATCAAAATTCAAAACTTTTGCCATGCAAAATACCCTGTTAAAAGGACAAAGAGATAAGCTACGTGCTGGGAGAAAAATATCTGTGAACCATATATCTGACAAAGGATAATATCTAGAATATATAAGGAACTCTCAATTTCTTCAATAAAAAAGCAAACAATCCAATTAAAACGTGGACAAAAGATATAAAAAGACATTTCACTGAAGAAAGTATACAGATACAAAATACACGATTAGTAGGTATCATTAGAAATTATGGAGATGCAAATTAAAACTACAAATAGATACCATTACACTATCAGAATGGCTAAAATAAAAAAATAGTCACTGCACCAAATGATGGTCAGGAAGCAGAGGAACTGTATTACTCATATTTTACTGGTGGGTACTGGTGGGAATATAAAACAGCAAAGTCACTTCGGAAAATAGTTTGGCAGTTTCTTAAAAAAGTAAACATGCACCTAATATATGACCCAACAATTACACTCTTGAACTTTTATACCCCATAAATGAAAACTTGTGTGCACACAAACAGCTGTACACAAATATTTATTTTGTAACGCTTATTCATAATAGCCCTAAACTGGAGACAACCCAGTTGTCCTTCAGTGGGCAAAGAGTAAACAAACTGTGCTACATCTACACCAAGGAATACTATAAAGGACTGAACTATTGAGGTAGGCATCTGCTTAGAAGAATCTTTGCAGAGTGTGCTTAATGAAAAAGAAATGCAGTCCCCAAAGGTAAAATAGCCTACAATTCGAGTTATCTAACATTCAAGAAAGCAAAGTGACACAAACGGAGGAGACGTTTCCAGGGGCTAATGCGGGGTAAGAGGGAAGGGACTGTGGCTGTAAAAGGGCAACAAGAGGGATCCCTGTAGTGAGAAAATGTTCGGTATCTTGATTGTGTCAGTGTCAATCTTCTGGGTATAATACGCTATAGTTTTGTAGTCATTGGAGGAAATGAAATAATGCTTATGTGGGATATTTCAGTATAATTTCTTACAACTGCATGTGAATCTACAGTTTTCTACATAGATTTTTTAATAAAAAATCTTTTAAAAATCATAAATTTACGAGCATTTAAGAAGGACCCATTGCAATTGCATAAAATAGAACCTAATAAATAATTAGGTTCATGAATATCTCAAGAACTTAGCAAAGGTAAAAGCTTACAACCTATATTTTTTAGAAGTCCTTTCTGTCTTGAACAGCATCTAGCAGACTAAAGTGAAAAAATGAGGTAACATAATTAGAAAACCTTTAATAGAACATTGTAAAGGATTTACATTTAGTATTTCCCAACAAAACAATGGAACTGGAAAGCTTTGTTTCCGTTGAAATCACTACAAAATTGCCACAAATAGGAATGTACCAAAAATTGGAGTGATGGAGAACCTGAAGGGGAATTCATTGAGCAATCTGAATCTTTCATAGTCATGAAAGTGTTAATGCACATTTCTAAAAATCCCAGTCCACATGCTTATGTACCTCCCAGGAACCTTTGCATTCTAGCTTTTTAATATATGCCTTGGGTGTTTATTAATAGGCACTTTGGAAAATCATTTAGGCCACTGGCTTCCTTCCTCTTAGTGCGGGGAAATAGTAATTTACTAAATAGCAACTCATTAATGTGAAAGAGTTAATGGAAAGACTATGTTATGCATTTTGATCATCTACTTCAGTAAATATAACTACATAATGAGGATTATTTAGAAATATAAGTAGTAATAGGAAATCTAAATAAAGGCATTATTTATAAAGTTAGGGCCAGTCATATTTTCCTCTGTAATGGTAGGATAAAAGTGACTACTTTTAGTCGTTTTAATTCTAAACTGTTGGTAATTTGGAGTGAAGAAGAAAAATAAATCATTTCTGGGGAAGTCCAGAGAAAGAAGCTTGGAATAAGGATGATTATGGCAAGTTCTTTATCCTTGAAATTTTTGTGTGTGTTATCAGGTCATCTACTTTTCCTCTCCTTTTACTTTATTCACAAGGCGAAGCCTTCCAGCAAGTTCAATGGTGGGAGTCTCTCCCTGCTCTTCCTGCACAATCATTTCCCATTGAGGAAGAATATGAAAATGATGCACAGTTGAGGGAGGCATACTATAAGACCACTTCTTACCTTTCGTTTCCTGGAGCCAATCTGAATGAAGACCCAGAGACAGAAGGGAAAGAGAAGCTGACAAAAACAGACAATGGGAGAAAAGAAGTGAGCACCAAGAACATCCTGGGATGAAAATGAGGAAGGCTGGAGATTTGTCATTGTCATTTTCTGTTGTATTTTAAATCTCAGAGCTCTTATGGTGGGAGTATATGTGCTGTTTTATAATAGCTTAGAGAAAACTTCTCATTGGATTTTTTAGTTCATTTATTCCTTAGCACTTAAAAAATTCACAGGCAAAAATCAAACATGCAAGCAAATCCCAAACTCTCTATATGTACAATGGTGGATTCTAATTATTTTTCAAATTTGTTCAGATGTTATAGTTATGCAGTTGCTGCGAATTTGTATTTATCTTTTTTATTAAATACATATTAACTAATCTGCCTGATTTATGATTGTTTTATTTAGCTTTCTTTACTCCTTGTTTGTACTTTGGGCCTGAAGTTTTAGAGGATGATCTGACAAAAGTGTATTTCAATCTGGGAGAAGTGATCATTAGTCAGTAACCATGATTGATCATTGATCATTAACCATGGATTAGCCATGGGATGATTTGTCCTAGAGGATGAGGTTTTAGCTCCTATCATTGTCACTCTATCTTATATGGGGCTTAGAATTTCACTGAAATTTTCTTTGATGCTTCTGGACTACCATTATCCATTTGCTCAGAATGTGTCAGTCCCAGTCCAGTGATGCCTAACTAGCAGCATTATTGGGTCACTGCACATAGTTTTGTAATTAATTCATTTAAAAATAAACTGTCCTTGAATTATAATGACTTGTGTCATCCATTTCCTGAAGAAATTCTGGTTGATATACCTAGTCAATAATTAGGTGTGAGACCAGCCTCTAAAAAGGGACTCTAGTTGGATACCTTACAGATACTGGATTTCCAGTGCCTGTGCTCCACTAATTCCTTGGATTAAAGAAAACTGGTAGAGATAACTTTTCAAAGAAAACAAAAGGAACATATTTGCTTCCTTGAAGAGTCCTTGGGGAAGGCAGATATGTCTGGTGGGGATTTGCAACATTATGCATAATGCTGTTAGCTTCTCTCTCTAAGAGGGCCTGGCACGCAATCCATGCCAGATGTATTCTGTATTCTCCTGATCCATTTTTTCTTCCTTTTGCACCTTGCTTTCTGCATATGAAGGCTGAATCTCGTGGACTACATCAACTGGCTCTGCACAGGCTATTAGTTGGGTTCAGCCAATGGGGAAGCTCGGCAAGAGAAAAAGGAAAAAGAAATGAGATCAGGGCAAATATTGCCCTGGTTTCCTAAATAAGGTGTCATCTCAGGCTGACCATGTCCCTTCATGGAAAATCACTTCTCTCCAGATTCCTTTGGTATGTGACTATTCTGTATTTCAGTAATTTCTCCCATCTGTCATCCCTCAAGACTAGGGGCAATAAGAGCCCACCTGCTGTTACCCCTCTGTTCCTCAGCCATACCTTGTGAATTCCCTATACCCTGCACACACCTTTGTGATTAATTCAGATGAAAATAAACTCTCCTTGAATTATGTTAACGTGTGAGTGTCATCTGTTTATTGTTGAAATCCTCATTGATATATCTAGTCAATAATTAATAGTTAATATTTATTGAATGTTTACTATTCTAAAAGATGCGTGGGTACTGACACATTAAATCATCCCAATAGGAAATATCAAGAGATACTACTATTATCCTTATTTAAGATCTTAAAAGAGATTAAGCCATATCTCTGGGGTGCACAACAAAAAAGTGGTGGAATGTGATTTGCACCAGAGCGTTCTTCTCTCTCCAGAGTCTGGGCTTTGCACAAATGCCCATTGAATGATTGAATGCATACAAAAATACCTGAGAGTTTCAGTTTTACTGTTCTTTCAAAAGTACTGGATATGATCATTTATATTTTTAGCTACTGAAATCTACAAAAGTTGCCTCATTTTAATTTGCATTTTGTTGATTAAAGATGAATATTTATTTCCGTATGTTATCCCTAGTTATTTGTCCTCAAAAGGGATTGTGTTTGTGGTATTTGACTGTTTATCTATTGAGATCTTTGAATGCTTTTTCTATTTAATGAGCTCTTTATGTAATAAAATTTTCCTTATTTTATGCATTTTAATTTTTATATTTTTAGAATGACAAAATTTATATTTTTATAATTTTATTCATTTAGAGAAAGATTGTTTTAAATATACAGTCATTGAAGTATGTTTATTAAACATATAAAAAGAAAGAAAAAATTAATAAAATTAAAATTCCTTTAGAATCATGCCAGTCAGAGATAACCATTGTCCCCAGTTTGAGCTACTTTCACATAGGTTTTGCTTGATATCTGTGAATGATGTTTTACAGTATAAACTGTTTTGAAACTTTTGAATTTAAAGTACTGTTAATATCTTTGCATTTCTTTACATTTTTGTTTATGTTATCTGATTTTATTTTCATTTATAAAATTTGTAATTAAAATAAAGAGCATGTTCATTGTAAAATATTAACTAATAAAGAAATGCCCTCCTGTTGTGACAGCCCACACTATACATGAGAAGATGCTCCTAATGGCTTGTTGTATGGGCACTGGATCTCTTTCTTTGTATGTACAAACGTATTTACATGTATGTATGCTATTGGCGTATTATTGGCTTAACTAGTCCTCTATTTTTGATATTTATGCTGTTTCCAGTGTTTTATTATGATATTGAAGCCCAAGGCTCTTGGTAGCCCATACTTAAGGCCAGTGTCTTTGAGAAAAAAATCAAACAAAATGCTAAAATTTCAACTTTTTGTGGGCTAAAAAGAATACATTTTCTTCTAGGAGTGCTCAGAGAGAAGATAGTGAAATAATGAGCCACATCTTTCACAACATACTAATAATAAAGTAAGAAAATAAAGTAAACTAATAAAGTAAATAAACTAAGAAAACCAATGAGTAATGAGAGCGAAATCCTAATAAGAAGTCTCCCATCAAAGAAAGGCTCCAGACCTGATGGTTTCACTGCTGAATTCTACAAAATATTTTAAGAAGAAGTGATATTAATTCTAATAATAAACTTAGGAATTTGCTTCATAGAAAAATTTTCTTTTATAAGTTATATCTCATTATATAAATGACATTTATAATAGAAAGCTTAAACATTAAATATAAGAAATCTAAAGACAATAAAATTTCTCCATAATTCTTATTTCCTAGAGATAGTCACAGGTCTCACTTTAATGTAAATTCATTTGTAATTTTCTCTCCTTGTGAAAAGATCATGCTTTACTTACTACTATGGAATATTCAAGGTCAGGAATAAATGGTTGGAGTGATTGGGTGTTGTGCTCAGTGAGCTTGTGTTTCTCTGCCTCCTACTGCATGGCAGTGTTTCTCAGAAGGCTCTGACCCCTTTTGATTCACTTCTTGCTATCATTGCTTCCTATTGATTATGATCACCAATATCCTTCCATTAAACCACAGAGTGGTTTCCATTACTTGATGCCAAGAATGGCAAATGATCCACTGTGAAGTGTCAGTTTCAATATTGCTTTTCCCAAATTACTTCGTAGTTCTCTCAACATCATTTATCGAATAGTCCTTACCTTTGTACTTTCTCACTCCTAGCATGCTGTTAAACAATTGGACTCTTTCTAGGCCACATTCTTCCTTTAATCAATCTGAATAATTTTCAATTTTGGCATTTGTTTTTTAGTAGCACCTTCATTTATTCAACAAATATTTATGGAGCAGCTACTATGTGTCCGTCATGACAGTGATTAAAACTGATAAGGATATAAAGACAGAAAATGTGGTGGGATATGCTGTTTCATTTAGAGTGGTCAGCGATTTCTCTGATAAAGTGAGAGTTGAGCCAAAAACTGAATAAAAGGAGGGAAGGAGCTATGTGACTATTTCAGGGAAGATCATTTCAATCGGAAGAAAAGACAAACACAAAAACCATGAGGTTTGAACAGGTCTGGTGCATCTATGAAAGGGTTTTGAGCAAGAGAATGAAAATCACTGACTTTTCTGCTATTATTTTGAAAATAGACTGTGGGGGGCTGGGCACAGTGGAAACGGGGATGGTAATTAAGAGATCCTCACAATAATCCAGGTGAGAGTTTTATAATATGTGTCAAACATGGAGGGTACTCATTCTTGGATGGGGATAATGAGGATTAGCTGTGAACCTCTAAAGGACTAGCATCACAGCTTATTAATCATTATTTTCCTGGAATCTTCAAGTATGGGCTTGGCACTATGTTCAATAAATGCTCCTTGGATGAAGTCCATTATTGGAAGTTGGAGAATAATATGGCCAAGGTCCTGTCCTGCTTGACTTTCAGGCCAGGGGTCTCAACTCTCTGCTAGCATCTCTCTAAATTTGGACCCTTACCCTGGAACAAAATGCCCCAAAAAGTTGTCTTATTTTCTGTTCTCCCAGGCTTTTCTTAAACATTTCTTCTGATACGCCTTTTCTATGAACAACATTCTATCCTTTTAAAACATGAAGAATACAGTTCCAGGTACCATCCACTTGTTATTCAGCAGATATTTTTAGAGCACTTCATATGTACTGGTCATTGTTTCAGGCTCTTGTAATGTACCAGTAAGTAAAATAGAAAAAAGTCTCCTCTAACAGAGATTACATTCTAGTAGGCGAAAGGAGAAGGTAAACAATGAAACATAAAAAATAAGTAAATAAGATGGTATAGTATGCTAGAAGTCAAGAAGTAAATTTCCACCCCCAATTTTTGTTTAATCCTTAAAACCATTCTTGTGTGTTTCTTTTCAACTTATTTTGCTAAGGTTATGTCTGATACTAACTTTCTAGCACAATGGGGAATTTTACTAATTTGGGGAATTATAATAGTATTTTTTATTTTGCATAGTATTTCAGATACTTATATAGTATTTTATAGTTAACAAATTGCATTCATTCTTTAAAAAGATACTCATTAGACTTCATATTATTGCTGTGGGTTAGATATAATTTTCCCATTCTAAAAATAGAGATACTGAGAGAAATTTATAAGATTTTATACAGAAATATAAGTGACAGATGCAGAAATATAGTCTAACTTCCTGAGGAAAAAAAAATTCTTGAAAATTATATCTTATGGTGATTTTTAATACAATTTTTTTTAGCTTTGGGTCATCATCCCACAGATGCAATCAGCATTCACATGATGTCAGCAAATTGTGTTGTTAAGTACATATTAACATGAATTAAAATCAAGGAAAGCAATGCTCACAAGGATTATACGATTTGTCACCAACTATAAATATAGGATCAGAAATCTCAGGGTTCATGAGGTCCAATTTGTGAACTGAGAATTGCTATTTTGTTGTACACGGGCATAAATTTTGTTGTTTTTTTTTTTTTAAGAGACAGGTCTCAAGATGTTGCTCAGGCTGACCTCAAACTCCTGGGCTCAAGCCATCCTCCCACTTCAGCCTCCTGAGTAGCTGGTATCACACACGTGTGCTACCATACCTGCCTGTTATCATTTTAATCTCATAATAATGAGGAAAAAATGTGAAAAAAAGAGGAAAGAGGGAGAAATATTGCACGGATGGAGGATGGGAAGAAAATAGACTTAATTTTCATAACTTTCAAACAATTGCTAGAGTAGATCTTGAGAGGGCCCTCCTTACTGCAGGTCACCTGCACAGTTGCAAGTCAGATGGCTAGGAAGTCAGATGGCTTTCTCCTAGGGTAGAAGGCATCACTCCAGGCTCTTGAATCAATCACTGTTAGGAAATACAATGTTAATCTAAAGCCTACCTTCCCTCTGCAACATTCTCCCCATTTTAAATCTGGTTCTTGGTAAGTCATTTTTGTCTCTAATACAAAACCATGTGTCCTAAGCATGCTCAATGTGATGGTGTAAATGGGCCTTTACTTATAAATTAATATGATAGAGGGTGATTTTTCCCTAGTTTGAACAACAAAGACTAAATCTGTAACCTCTCACCTCCATTTTTCACAAACGATTCTATAATGCTTTTGGGAGAAAATGCTAAATTACCCTAGTCTTATCACACAGTGGGTGACACAGGGCCCGTTCCAGTAGGGCATCAAGAAGTGACAGTCACAGTGAGACCAATCCAAGAGAAAACAAAGACGGGGCTCCTTCTGACACCACTATGGTCTCCTGTGCATTCCATGGCAGTTTTAATGCCGGTAACTCTCTTTCTTCCACATTGCGATACCATCCTAATGGGTCATTTATTGGAGTAATTACCCCATCTCCTCCTACTGTGATACTATAGGGAAATACTTAGCTTTCCAACAGTTACATTTTCTATGCCATATTATATCATAATATAAGTTAATACTCCTTTTGGTTACTGATTTTATTTAAAAAGCAAAATTACTACTTTACAAAGCATTATAGAGAATCTTTTTTTTTAATAAAAAAAAAAACTAAATATTCTGTACCAATGCCATAACAAAAAGTGTAAAATAACCCAAATTCTCTGATTCATATATGGCTGTTGGCTCTGCTGATTATCCACAAAAATGTACATATCTGATGTTTTCTATTGAATTGTGTCGCATGGTTTCACACAACAGCAGAGGAAGACAACTTGGAAATTACAGAAAGTATAAAACTTTAGAACAACAGCTTAAAGTGTTTAATGTACTATAAACAGCTTCTACTGTTTAAATGTCTATGAGCAGGGCAATGACAAAGAACAGCAAGGAATAGAAAACTGTGTAGTTTATAATTAGAGCTATTAGGAGTGCTAAAGTGAATATAGAAAGCAGCTACTGAAAGAGAGCTGCTCACCAAACCTTATACAAAGCCTATACTGGAGGGTGCGTCTACACTAGCCCTTTCAAAGGAAACACATTAAAGCATGTTTATATCTGCTTGGTGTCAGCATGTAGGCAACAAGAATGCATCACACTCAAAGAATGCTTTCTATTATGTGCAGTAACATCTGTATTATACATCACAATGATGGGCATTATTGTGGTGTCACTGCCACAGCTTTCAACATTAGCACGAGAAGGAAAATGGACTCTTTCTGTGTACCTTAAGCTAAAAAATGCTCCATGAAAAAATAATGTTTATCGGTGAATTCATGTCACTCCCAAATAAATTTTGTTTGTCAATAATGCATAAACATGCCTAATGTATGTTCAAGATTTATCCCTTTTACTTTTATATTTAAAAGATGTTGAACAACTTCATTTATTCCAAGTGAGTTTGTTCATGTTTATAGTGAGTGACTTGGTGTTGCTAATTATACTGTGCCTCGGAGTCTAAGGAGATCCATGTGTGAAAAGGGAGAGAGACGCTTTGCCAGAAACATGTCACACTCTTCATAGTGTCCATAATTCATAGTGTCCATAATCAAACAAAACAAAACAAAACAAACAAACAGAAACCACTGCTCTACAAGGATTGGTGCAGTCTTTGTTCATACCACAGTTATCTAAACTGCTTTGAAATTACTTCTTCCTTCTACTGTATTATAGCATAGAGTGTCTGCAAATGGCAGTGGCAAAATCTATCAATATGGACAAGTTCAAGGGAAGTATGGTGACAATTCATTTTGATATTACAGATCGTTAATGGAATACAACTGAGTTTCCTAAGTAAGGTCTTTGTATTTGAAAGGGACGGGCTTGAGGGTCTATGAATCTTGGCTCAAAACTTACTCTGTTACTAAGATGTTGGATGTCTTTGTATGTTGACTCAGTATCTCTGAATCTTGATTCCTTTTTTGTATCCTACTGCAGATTATGCTACTAAACTCAAGGTTTTTATTATATTAAGTAGTAGAACGTACATACACATATACACACATTAGTATTTAGGTCAATAGATTATAGTTCATCTCCTCAGCCATGTGTTCTAAGGGATAATGTTTCTTATTGTCTTTATATTGACCTAAGTCACAAAATCAGAAATTTTCCTCTGTCTTCTCAGGAAAGGAAGTAAAATTCCATTAAGAGAACTTGAGAAAGTGGACTTGACTAAGCTGGAGTAAGGAGTGCAGAGAGTGAGGAGACAGGATGCGAAACAAGATTATTTTGTTATTGGGTTTACTTTTCAGCCTTAATTTTTCTTCCACTGGTTGCATTCTTCCACTGCGTGAAAGAACCTGTAGTCCTGTTATTGTAGCTTGTTGTAAAGTTATCCACGGACTCTCTAACTACTCTGGAATTGATGGCTAAGAGCAGAACTTAGATCTTATCATGCTGTGGACTTCAGAAGCTTAATGCCACCTTGACCATGTCCACTTTGACTACCAGGCCTTTCTCTTGGTAACACTACTCTTCCCCAACCTCTACTGTCCTAGCTTCTACCTCCTTTCTTGTGGGTAAATTTCCTTAGGTGTTGTAAATACCCAGTTCCCTTGGGTATTTACCTACAAGAGAGGAGATAGAAGCTAGGACAGTGGAGGCTGGGGAAGGATTACTGTTACGAATTCTTATACAAGCCGGTACACTTTTGAAAGTGAAAAAAGTGCTATTAATAATTACATTAATACTAGACACATAAACCACAGCTATCCCTAGCAAATAGACATGTGGGCACTCTACATATTGACCACGGGCCCTGATATGTTAACTAAATCATTGCTTCAGCACTATTTGTGAGCCACTAGAGGAATAAAAATGGGTATAAGACAAGACTCTAATCCTTGTAACAAAATTAACAAATATGAAAGAAATAAAACTTGTAAACTGAAATATGATATACAGTCTAATGTGTAGGCACGCATAGTTTAGAAGCAGAGAATCTAGTTCAATAAGATAAGGCAATAAGAGAGAAGCAGTTCCTGAGTCAGATCTTGAATTGTGTTGAATTGACAGAGAGATGGTATATAGATGAGAAAACTTCAACAAAGGTGAAGAGAAATTGACTTAGTCTTTGATTGACTTCCTTTGTGACAGCTCTAAATCTTTATCCCTTTTCTCAAGGGTATTGTTACTAATCCCAATCACTGCTCCCATCCCAATGTAAGCATTTGTTTGTACTTTAGAAAGAGGAAAGTGGACTCTAAGGAGGGAAGTGCCTTTCTTTTCCTCTCCTTACCTACATAGATATAATCTGTCCCCAGTCTCATTTCCTCTTCATTTCCATAGAAAAGTGTGTCCCTCTAGTTGATAACTTCTCTCTGGGCTTTTAAATCCATTTTCTTCTCGTATCTTTCCAGATTTATCATATAATTTATTTCACTTCTCCCCTCTATATTTATCCTCTGTCTCTTTACTGGATCCTCCTGGGTCCTTCTCTGTTGTCTACAAACATGCTCAAATATCTCCCCTCTTACATTATATATATATATATATAGAGAGAGAGAGAGAGAGAGAGCATCTTACATATATATACATATAGCATCCCTCCACTGCCATGCACTTTCTCTAATTAATGTCCTATTTATCTTCATGGTTATGCTCCTTAAAGAATATTCTGTAGATCTTCATATTTCCTTCCACGAATTACCTCCACACAACCTGGCCCCCTTGCCTACCACACCACAAAAACTGCTCTAGAAAATATCTCTAGTATCACTGTAATGTACACCTAATGGCTAAATCCAAGCCACTCTTCATATGTTCTTAATTTTTGTGCAGTACTCAACACTACCAACCAACCCCTCTTCTCTTGACATCCATCTCAATTATTTCTCCATGACTCTCAGTATCCCTTGCTTACTTCTTTTCCATCTGCATTACACACTCCTATATCTGCTCAAGTCTTAATGTTCTCTAGAGTTTTGTCTTTACTCTCTATCTTGTATTATGCATTTTCTCAGAACAATTTTATTTTCTCCCTAAGCTTCAGCTACCACCTATATTCTGGTAAGTCCAAAACAAGCATCAATATCTGATAAGTCCCAAACAACACCAACAACATCTACAAAACATGCTAGATCTTTACTGAGTGCAAAACCTTTATCTCCAATTGTCTCTCACTCTCCACCTTGGATATCCAGGGGCAATTCAGGTGCAGGATGCTGATTCCTCCTGAGCCCCTCTTCCAGTGAATGGCATAAACTTCCAGTGAGGCAGGTTAGCTAGATGTAGGTAATCATTTTAAACATTTTTTTCTTTATTTTCCCAAGTGATTTAATACATCCAACAGCTTCTATATCTCAGGTGTCTCAAGTGTCTGCCAACCCCTACCCCCAGCAGCCTCAGATCCATAGCAAAGGTTACTCTATTTAAAATCCCATAATTTATGGTCTGGAGTCATTAAATAAATGCTCTTCCAGCCCTGTTACTGTTGGATACATTTCTCATGTACCTTCAGAGATCTCCTTAGAATTTCCCTGCTTACAGATCCAGTTGACAGAAAAGAGTCCACAATTTCTGCTGTATGTGTTTCCTGAGACAGTGTGACAATTTACCACAAACTTGGTGGCTTAAAAGAACAGAAGTGTATTCCCTCAGGATTCTGGAGGTCATCAGGATAAAGCCAAGGTGTCATCAGGACCAAGGTCCCTACAGTCTTTAGAGTAAGACCTGTTTGGCCTCCTCCAGTGGTTGGTGGCTCCAGGTGTTCGTTGCATCACTCCAGTCTCTGTTTCCATGCCCACATAGCCTTCTCCTCTTCTGCCTGTCAAATCTCTTATGTCTATCTTTTATAAGGACCCTTGTCATTGGATCTAGGGCCCACCTGGATAATCCAGGATGATCTCTTCATATACATATCCTGGATTTAATTACATCTGCCATGATCCTTTTTCTCAAATAATCATGTGTCCTTGGAGTTAAGACATGGACAAACCACTTTGGGGGTTGCGATTTACCCTCTATACCTGCTTAAGAAAAGAAATTTCAGATTACTTTATATAGCATCGAAAACCCTTCATCTAAATCTGTACTTTACTGTTCCTCAAAATCCCTTGGATATTATGCTTAGCCATGTCAAACTGCTTGTCGTTTCTTAGATGTCACTTCCTATTTACTCCTAGGGGATTTTGCTTACTGATTTATGTGCCCCACACTCTCTTCACTATTTTCTGCTTGCTAAACTCAATGCATCCTTTAGGGTTCATTCAAGGATTATCTTCTTAATGAAATGTGTGCTAAGCCCAGCATAACCTCCGTTATCACTGGACCCTCCCTGCATTGTGACATTATTGTAATAATATGTCCTCATAGTACATTAACATTTTGAGCTCATATGTAATTATGTCTGCACCCTCTCACTTTCTATATCCTCCCTTTACCAACCTATTTTTTTCTTTTTAAATTTTACATTTCATGGAATGTATATCTCCAGAGTCTAGTATGACACTTGTCATAAAGGAGGCTTTTAATAAAAGATTGATGAATAATGTTGGCGACGAAGTACCTAATATGTGGTAGTCATCATGCAGGGAATTTATATATGAGATATTTGTTGTAATCCTCAAAATAAGACTGAAAGGCAAGTATTCCTGGTCCTACTTTAAAAAGGAAAAACTAACACTTTAGAGGCCAAGGCCACAGAGAAAATAATTGCCAAGCTTATTCTTTCAGCTGAGATCTATCCTACTTTGACGCTATTTTCAGTTAAAAATATTGATTACCTAAAAATTACTATTAGAAATGTGTGTGAGTTATTGAAGTTGGTTAGCTTTTGATACTATAGAAACCTGAATTGTAGACAGAAATTTTTTTATTCAAAAATATTTTGTGTGTTACTTACAATGTGCTAGGTATTATTCTCACACCAGGGATATAGCTATGAACAAATAAGTCTGAGTCCCTGATTTTGAAGAGTTTACATTTTAGTGGGGAGATGAGAGCAAATATATAAGTGGTAGTGATACATACTGAGGAGAAGAAAATGAACCAAATTAAGGAAACATAAAATGATGCAGTGGCCCTTTGTTAGAGATCATCAGCAAAAGCCTCTCTGATCAGTTGCCATTTGAGCCAATATCTGAATAAAATAGTGGAAAATAACAGCCATGGGGCAAGCTGAGGAAAGACTATTCTGTGCCAGGAACAGCATGTGCAAAGGTCCTGCACTGGGGATGCGGGGTGGGGTCTGTATGAATTCAAGGAAAGCAAGGAAGCTAGATTGAATAGAGTGGAATGGTCAGCGCAAAGGGTGGATGAGATCCATCCCAAAGGGAGTGAGTGAGTCTTGTCAGCTACAGTAAAGATAGTGGCTTTTATTCTAAGGGAGATAGGAAGCTGATGAAGATTTATTATTATTATTATTTAAATGTATAAACAACAGAAATTTATTTTTCACAGTTCAGGAGGTTGGGAAGTCCAAGATCACATCATTGGCACATTTGAGATCTGGTAAGGGCCTGCTTCCTGATTCATAGATGGTGCCTTCTAGTGCAGTCTCACATGGTGGAAGAAACAAGATAGCTCTCTATGATCTCTTTATTAGGACACTAATTCTATTCACGAGAGCAGAGGCCCCATGACCTAATCACCTCCTGTACGAGGCAGGGTTCTCCAGAGAGACAGAACCAATAGAATCAAGTTTTTTGAGCAGAGGTGTGATTATGATCTGACTCAAGTTTTAAAAGATCATTTAGACTGCTGTGTATTGGGGTGTAAGAGAATGTAGGAGGCATTCAGATAGCTGGGACCAATGGTGATGGTGGCTTACAGCAGTGGGATGTAGAGGAAGTCAGAGTAGTTAATGAGATTCTGGATATACACCAAAGCTAGAGCCAAGAGAATATCCTGTGGACTTGGGATATTGAAGTATCACCCTAAAGTTTGGGGGTCTTTCATCTATACATGTTACCTAAAGCCATGAGAATGAGCGAGGCTGTCTGTTGTCAACACCCAGTCCTGTGAAACTTCTTGATGTATTTCAGCACTATCCAATAGAAATACAATAAGAGCCAATGTGAACCACAAATATATTCATGAATTTTCTAGTGGCTACATTAAATAAAGTCAACAGAAAAAGAAGAAATGTATTTTGAAATATATTTTGCTTATCCTAGCACACCCAAAATACTATAATTTCCATGTGCAATCAATATAGAACTTTGTAATGAGATATTTAACTCTGTATCTCCAATATATTATCATTTCAACATGTAATCAAAGTAAATTACAGCCAATCTTTCTTGCTTGTAGATTCCATATTTGTGGATTCACCTACTAGCTAACATTTATTTGTAACCCCTAAATCAATACTTACAGCGTTTTGTGGTCATTCTCAGACATGCACAGAACAGCAAAAATTTAAGCCACCTGATGTGTGTATTCCCAGCTGACATCAAACAAAAAGGTGCTCTGCCTTCCTGTTCCAGTTCTCCTATGGGAAACAAATGTCCTTTTCATGATCTGTTTAGTGTCATATTTTTGCATTTTTGTGTGTTTTTTCTTGATAATTTTATGGTTTTAAATGTCCCCCAAGCATAGTGCTTGAAGTTCTGACTATTGTTCCTAAAAGAAAGATGTTATGATGTATCTTCCAAAAAAAATGTGTGTAAAATAAGGTTCATTTAAACCTGAATTACAGTGCAGTGGGCGGTGAGTTCAATATGAAGGAATCAACAATTTGTATTTAAACAGAAACCCACATGACACAAAGTTATTTATTGATCCATTGATGACCAGAGGCTTGCAGGAACATAGCCCTCTATTTCCCTTGGGAACAATAGTTCAGAATTGCTAATTCAGTGTTTCTGATACTTTATAGAACATTTATACTCTGAGTAATGAGAATCAACTGCATATTAATAAGATAGCTTACATTATTTTTCATACTAAGTGTTAAAAATCTGGTGTGTAGTTTACACTTACAACACATATTAATTCAAACTAGCCATGTTTCAAGTGCTCAATTGTCACAAGACTAGAGATTCAGAACTCAGGTAGAGGAGGAAAAATAATGGCAAAGAAGGTTCAAAAGGAATGGCCAGAGAGTAAGAAAAAGAAAGCCAGAAAAGTCTGATGGTATAGAAGAAGACATGAAATGAGAAGGTGCACAAAGAGAAAATTTCATTCATGTGAAAAGGTACAAAGACATCAAGTAAGGTGTGTGCTTTATTACTGGCTGCATGGACTTCATTGTTTATCTTAGCAAATGATGTGTTGTTCAAAACTGGTGCCTGGGACGATATGGAGTCATGATTTGGAGTGAGATTGGGGAGAAAGTGGGTAGAAAACCGTTTTGAGAAGCTTGGCTGTTAACAAAATGTTTAGGTGCTGGTTGTATACATGAAAGGATAATGCCTACACCTCAAAGTGTAGGCAGTTGCTGTTGTATTTGAGAAACCGACTAAGATGAACCTGCTAGAGCTTTTTATTTTTTATTTTTTTCCCACACCAAAAAAGTACCAAATGCCCATTTTCTTCCCCTGGGGATGAATGCAGTCATAACGCAAAGCAACACAAACTTGATAGTTGTGCAACTTGCAACATGGAAAATGAAATTCAAATAAAGTCAGCTGCGCTGTGGCAGGGCTTCATTGGTAAGAAAATAACTCACTTTTCTCCTCACTGGGATTACAGAGTAACTCCTCCATGTAATAGAACTGAACTGATTCTCAACTTGCCAACTTAGAATTCTGTACAGAGTGATGAGGAGCAAGCAGTTTCTTGAAAATGCTGCTTTTTGGTATTGCTGATTTTTCAGTATGTGTCATGTTTCATGTTGATGCTTATTATGCTCACATTATGCCATTGTGGACCCAAACAGGAAAAATATAAGAGTGCACATAGAACATCTTATAAACTCCGTGTTGGCCAATGTTTGTGTCTCTTGGTGACTGATGCTCAGCTTTGATAGCATGAGGCCTGCCAAACCTACTGGCTGCTGGAGGATCCCTGGAGCCTAGGAGGGCCCAGGCGCACAATTTCTTTACCTTGTAAACGACTCTGTAAAGTTCTTTCCCCAATTTATTTCCAAATGGGAAAACAAAGAGCTGCAGTTATCATGCCATCAACTCAAACAGCTACTTTCTCCATTTTGAGTGTGGAAGTGTGGATAGAAAGACATTTCAGGAAAAGACCTACTTTCTGCTTGATAAATAAGAATATTACACAATCATTATTTGAAGAAAGAATATAAAGAGAAGTTTTCACTACGTGTCAGAAGTGATCACTGCAAAATAAGCCATAAGAAATAGTATAATTTCCTTAATAGATAATAGTCGCCCAAGAGTTCTCCTAAAATATCTATGTTGGTGTGTATTTGCTTAGAAATAACAATGCTCTTCTTTTATGGTGGTTAGGGGAATCCTTCTGTGAGAGGTCTCACCTCTGTCCCCAGTCTTTTTTGGGAGAAGTTTTAAGAAACCTACTCTGACGCAGAAGTCAAGGCTCCTGTGCCTGTGTGAACAGGTGCTTGTCTCCTAACAAAATGGAGACGATTTTGAACCTGTGAGAAGTAGGAATGGGGGAGAGAGAATGACTTTTCCAGGTACAAATGTAATACCCTTCTGGAGGGACCCCAAATCACCAGTGAAGAATATGAAACTGTTAATTGTTATTAAATGCTATGTGTGAATTTCAAAATGACCTACCTAGTTTGGAATACTGGTTCACAGGTGGCCTACGTGGAGTCAGCCTACAGTGGACAGGGTAACAGCTGACACCAGGTACACTGAAATACATTCATTCACGTATACTGCACACCTCTTTTTATGAAAAAATTGGAGATACCTTATATTAAGGGTCACAAATAAAATAAAATATAAAATAAACAAGGAAGTTCAGTTATAAAAGGAGAAAATTCAGTGATTTTATTATGCTCACAATGAGAAGTTTTTAAAATTTCATTCATGCTTCAAGAAAGACAAATGTATTCCTAGTTCCGAGAACATTTTCACCAAGAAATAACCATATAAAACATGATTTTAACAGGAGAATTATTTTTAGCTCATCTAAATAAAGTTGAAGGTAAGAAGGAAGTATAGCTCAAGAAAGGTAAGTCTACAGAGACAAAATGAATTTGGTCTAAGTTCATATCTGATCATCTGATCTGAGCTACTGTTGGAACTTCAAACATCAGTACTAGAGGATGCGTATGTTTGTCTCTCACCTACTTCCAGGTCTTCTCAATGTTCTGGTTTGGTTTTTCCTTATCTTGTTGCGTTTAATATACTCAGTAATTGTCTTGAAGTCTTCTATTAAAAAGAAAACACAATAAGGAGATTGCATGATACAGCAGAAAGAACCAGATTCCAGGTGTCATTTTAGGTCCAAATTTAGCATGGTTAAAGACACTATCAGGATGAGTTTGAGTAAATAAGGGGCTAAAGTGAGATTCATAAATATCTTAAAGAAAACCTGAATTTGATGAATACCCTGGAAATCAAATTGTGGAATTAAGAATCCCATAGACACTACATTAAAGTTTGTGAGAATAAACTTTAGACATTAATATTTTAGGAGAAAAAAAGTGGGAAAGATGAAGAGAAGTTAAATGGTAGTTGTGATGGGAAAATAAGAATTCCTGTACATAGAGGAATATTTGAGTTTGCTGTCCATTTGTTCATTCTTTCAAACAACACATACTCATTGGGCTTCTATGTTACAGATTAGTCTTGGATGTGTCATATCCATACAAGTAATGATTGAGGTCAGAAAATGTTATGGTAGTTCATATTCATCACTTAGATGTCTATAAATGTACACACAGCATATAGCATGTTGTCGTATTTGAACAAACATAAAGGGATCAGTTCATTCCCCTTGGAGAATCACTGACACAAGTATTGACCTCACCCCACCCCAAATTCTTCTGTGATTATTTCCTTTTGTCATATTCATGACATTGAAATTAGACCATAACAATAATTTTTAGCATCGTATAGACTAGTGCATTACCTTAATGTTTTTTTTTTTTAATGCCTGAGTTCTATCTTCATTCTGAATTTATCCAAAATGGTAGTTTATAGTGCCAGCATTAGTTTTTCAGCAAACTTATTTTTTCAACTATAGAAAAACTATCTGTGACTTCTGATGGACATGATTCTCTAAGCTTGAAATATTTACCAATGACACCTTTCTGCATATGCAGTGTGCCTACACAAAACAGATAGAATCAAATACAATTCCACTTTACTTCTTTTGTGACAGAGTAAAAAGTAGGATAGGACACCAAGAAGTTCCACAAAACTGGCTATATCATTTTAGAATAAAAATCTGGAGCAATTATTGAAGCATTCAGTAGAGCAAGCCCATTTTAGTGCATGCCAGAGCAAAGCCTACCAGTATTTTGAGGCTGAAAGAAAATAAATAAATGGAAAATCCATAATGGGTTATTCATAGCAGATGGGATGAAGAAGTCAAAGGATGAGAGCATTAGCAACATTTGAAGGCTAACTCGACATAGCTGGAAGTTGATTGCATCATACCATATACTTACTCAAATATCTGTAGTTTACACAAGATTCTTAGTATACATTTGAATTTGTGACAGTGTGTTTTCTCTTTTCATGAGTTCTTAAACTCTTTCAGATCATTGAAGTACAATTTTGTGCACTGCAGACAAATTTATTAAACCGCTAAATGTTTCGAACATCACCTGCATACTTAAAAACAGTTTACATTCTCTCTTAGTGTTTAATGGATCTAAAATAGCTCTATACCAAATGCCATATACGTTTATTTTATTTGGTTGCATTAATTTTTGATAAAAACTAGGCTTTCAATTTCAGGTGCAGTCATACGTGAATTAAATGAGTATTATGTATGTCACACCACTTTGAAATTTAATGTTCATGCTTTAGTCGCAAGTTTACCATCTCCCTTTGACTCAGAATCAGGTCTTTGTGTGTTCCACGTGAGCAGCTAAGAGTGCATTGATGCATTTCAGTAGCAACAAGAAAAACAACGGAATCAGGAAATAAAAAAATACACCCGTGGTTGATTTTCACCCATGGTAATTATAAGATCTTTCTTACTTTGCGCAATTTCTGTGCAAAGTTTATCATCTTCCAACAATAGCTAAAATATTAATCTTAACACATTAATGATGCTTGGGCCGTATTTTAAGAAAGTTAATAAAGTGTTATGAAACTGGTTCAGCATTTCTTTAGAAACCTACAGTTTCCTCTTTCATGCTGCTTCATTTTGGAGGATCTTCCTGTTTCATCGTTGAATTTTCACCTTTTTTGCCTTTGCTGGAATTAGTCAGTACCAGTCAGACCTCTAATGATATTTTAATGTCGGGGGGAGTGTTGGCTTAATTCAAATATATTTTCATTTTAAAGTTATAATGACTAAGTACACCTGCTCACTTAAAAATTAGCACCTAGTTAGGCAGTTTTCAATAGCCTAATCATCTTTTGATTGTCTCTACTTGTATCATAGGCAGTTCACCTGCTCTTCATCTAAACTTAAATGTTTCCTGTTTACACATCTGAAAACACTGAAAGATGATAATATTTAGAAAACAAAGAAAACTGAAACCTACATTTAAATACATTATTTATATAATTATCCTGTAATTAAAGTAATTATAGTTTGTAAAAAACTCGGTTTTTTTAAAATTTTCATTTAGAGATTTCTCATGGAATAATCTGTGAACATGTAGAAAGCACACACACACACACACACACACACAAGTTATCAATGTTACCTGCACAATAAACAAATGTCACCTCCAGATTTAGGGATTTGAAATCTGTTTTATCTTTTCTGAAACAAATATACCTGGAAAGCCATACAGTGAGATAATCCTATAGAAGAGATTACCTAGATTGAACTTTGGGAAATCTTTAATCCTCTATAGTTTCAACAGCAACAATAAAAAAAAGTCACAGTTATACCTTGCTGAGCTATACACTGGTGCTACGGATAGGTGGTCGTGTCATATAAATAGTGAGTCTCCAGCATTTCCTATAAGACTAAGACAGTGTCAGATAAGGCCATGAGACATGAGTGTGCTTGAGGGTGTGCAGAGGCAATGCAGAATTTTCAAAGAGGTCCTGACAAGCACTCACAGTTGGATTTTCATTATCTTCAATGAGAAGGCATATCAGTCAGCTTTTTGCTATATAGTGCTATCCACATTACTGCTTTTTATATGATTTCAAAGTGGACAGCACAGTTTGTGTCCAGTTTTTCATTCTAAATATCCTATTCAATAGTTATTCTTCTTTTCTATACCTTTAAACAGATTTTTTTTTTAACCACAGTGAGATCACATCACACTTTGGGAGCATTAGCTTGAAAGTGAGTTAATAGATCTGGCTTGTAGACCATCTTCAGAGGCTCTTTTAAAGAAATACTTGGAATTGAACCACAAAAGTTTTATTTTCTCTATGTTTTTGATCAAGTTTTGTGGGAAGAAGTGAAAAGTACTCAGAATATCTTCATACAATTTTCACAGAGAGATTCTATATTCTTGTCTGCACCTCCATAACCCTCTTTAAATACCTGACTTCAGCTCTGCATGTAAGGACTCAGGTTGTCACATTTGTTGATTTTAAGACTAGACCATCGTCATAGAAATTAAAGGAAATGTAGAAGATGAAGAAAGTGCTACATAAATAATGATGAAGAAGGCTCTTTGAATCTTTCACTTTCAGGAAGCACTAGCGAAAGATCCCAGTGACCCCCCAGCTCCTAGAAAAGAATGTCCATGGGTCATCCAGCACCTGAAGCCACACCTGCTGCTGTCATCCATTCTTTGATGTATCAACTTCAACAGCTTAGAAATACCAAGAACAGGAGAAAAGGAGAGGGGGTGTAATCAGTAATGCTATATCCTCAAACTTCAACATTTTCTCAGGTCATGACCCTAAGACCTGAAATCTCTCCCTGGGGATGAACATTCTTTGGCAGAGTGTCAAACAAGTGATTAATAAAAAAGCTGGAGCTTGAAGCATCATAGTCTTTCCCACTCGGAGCAGTCTCTGTCTTGGACCTCTGGAATCCTGCACCCTGGAACTTATCCCTAACTTCCCCTGGAAGTTAGACCCTTCAAAGCACTCGGACTTCTTTGACTTCTTTTCAGGTTAAAGTGCTGAACTCACATTATCTGAAAGTGGCCTTCGATCAAATTAGAAATACAAATAGTTCCACTGGTTGGATGGTGTTCATGACAATAATGTCTTAGAACTAAGAAATGTAGAGTTATATTTAGTCAATCCAGTGCTGACCCAAGACTGATACTAAAAAGAGAAAAGGTCATAAATTTGGGCAAATATGTGGCAGCTTCTGAAACTTTGTAGAGGGGAGACATGTACTCCCATTTTACAGTAGCAAAGGTTCCATTTTGGTGAGCATTGTAAGACTGGAGAGATCCTACGAAGAGTAAGTTCAGGGAGAAGGCTGAATTAAAAAGAAAGACAACACTGCTTATCAAATTGAATGCATGAATCAGTTCCAGATCTTGTGGATATGCTCTGCAGTGGACCAAAAGAGAAGAGTAAATATTGGACATTCATCTGGGCTTAGCTTCCTTTTGGTACTTCTCTCACCCAAGAGTATTCTTTTCACTTAACCTTCACTAAGGTCTTCTTTGCATGAAATATGTTTACCTCAGTCTCTGATAGTTGTGGGCTGTTGGTTTCTCTGAAGATTGGGAACAAGTAACATCAGAAAGGCTTTTTTTCTTTTTTTTCAAATTGCCATTTGTTGGGCACTTAATATGCATCACACACTACGTTGAGGACTTTACCTCCCTTTTTCATTACAATGAGATTATCATTAGGGATTATTATTCCCATTTAACAGATGAAAAAACTGAGTCTCAGAGAAATTAGGCAAATTACTGGAAGTCACACAACTAGAAAATAGAAAAAAACAAGGTTCAACTCCAAGTCCACCTAACTCTATAGCCTAGTAAGGCTATAGTTCATCCACATGTCCCATCTCAAGTCTTCTATGGTAAACTCAATTCTGCCTTCTAGTTGTTCCAGCAGAGCACACAGACACCCACTGATTCTACTCTAAGGAGTTTTCTCCAAATGTATGATGGGATCAATGTTCAGCAAGAAGCAAAAATAAAATACTGGCAAATGACAGAGCAATTTATTGCCTTAAAATTTTCAGACTTAGCTTTTAACAAGGGCCAGAGGAGAAAAGAGCGTTTTTTTTTGTTTGTTTGTTTTTGTTTTTTTCCTTCCCTAGGCTATTAGAAACTCCATCTTCCCTGGCCACAATGAGTCTGGAACACTCTCTCTTTCCATGCTTTACTCACTTGAAAAGACTTGATTTTATACTAGACTGAGCCTGGCAGCCCCAACTGACAAAAAGGAAAAAAAAAAAAAAAAAAAGAAAAGAACATCTAAATAAATGTCTAAATTTAAAAGTCTACTTACTCATCCCTCATTGCTTCTGCCTAACAGAAGTCACTGCTGGCAATTTCTTCCTGCTACCTGAAAGTGATATCTTCATCTCAAGTCACACATATGTGTGCATATTAATTTACCCATTTTTACCATTTTGGGATTGCATCTAGCACACGGAGTCTTGAATCTTTCCTCCTTGGGGGTTTGGATGTGATGACAATCCTGGGTGTGAGCCCATTCATCACAGAACACACAGCAGTATCATTTCCATGCAGTGTGTAGGTATATTTTAATTAGCTTTTCTAGCTCAGAAAGAACTAATTAGAGGTGTGCACTAGAACAACGATGATCTTGAAGACAATAAATATTTCACCATTTTTCTTGCAGGGCATCTTTGGGTAGAAATTTTGTACTTGGTTTTCTCTCTTGATTTTAGACATCCCAGAATCTAAATTCTACTTCTCCACTCACATGTCCACCAAATGTATGCATACACCCAGGCTCTTCTTTGTCTATTTGTTCTTTGTCTATGACAGATAAATGCTTCTTATTTCTCCATATTTGGCTGAGCCACTTAAAAGTCTGTTCCACAGTCTATTTAATCAATCTGACAACAATTCGTCACCAAGTATTCATCAAACACATACTAAACTGTCAATAGCACTAGGCTCAGCTGTGGGGAAAATAAATAGAACCAAAATAAAAGTAAAATACAAAGCTTCTGTCCAAGTTATTGTCAGTAATTTGTGTGCTTGTGTGTTCCAATTACAAAAAATTATGTATGTAATTGGCAATATTTCTCTGCTTTTTATCTAACAAATGGCAACTTTACATGGTTCAAATTAATATGTTCACATATATAATAATTGTAAGTTTTTTCAATTTACATAATTTGAGGCTACAATAGAATGAAGCATTAATTTTAGGTACAAAAACTAAATTTAAAATAGGAAATAAAGATTACTTTTGAATTTAGAAATAATATATTTTAAATAAGTCAACTTCTATGGTGGGCAAACATTTTAAGTGTCAAGTTTTCAGCTGTTACACTATTTTACTCCATACCATCAAATAACTCAAACAGAAAAAACAATGAGCTACAAGTCCTGTGCTTCAGAAATGGAACAATAGGGACAAACTGATGAATCCCTGTATCACCACACATCCATGAATATTAAAAGACAGTTTTCTTCATCTAAGTTCATGTTAAGCTCAGTAAATGGAAATTGTAATTTGAGTGAATTCCACCAAACATTTATCTAAATGTCCAAATGGTTGATTTTTACTGTCAATTAGGTAATACTAAATATTTGAGGATAATGAAGAGGCCCAGAATATGCTACTGTGGCATAAAAATATTTTTTAATAGAAGACATTTGAGCTCCTGAAATATTTTTTCTGCTTATAAGCAGTGTCCCAAAATAACTCAATCATCATAAGCCCTCTCCCTGAGAGCAATTCGACTCTCTTCACCGAAGAGGAGAGGTCTCCACACCACACCTAAACAGACATTGTCAAGAAAGCATCATATCTCCCATCTACTCCCCTAAGGGCTCATTCATATTATCTAAAAGTCATTTGTTTTTTCATAAATGTCCTTCACTCCCAACCCTTTCCCATTAAAATGGTATATAAACCCCAATTTCTAATCACCTCTTTGAGTCACATATTTTTTCTGTGAACTCTTGTATGTACCTGTGTGAATAAAAATCCATCTCTTCTCTTGCTAGTCTGCCTTTTGTCAGTTTAATTTACAAGCCTCCAAGTATTGAACTAAGAGGGTAGAATAAGTAAGAGTAGCATCTATTTCACTTTATGGAAAACCTTCATGACATTATACTAATAAACAACTTCCTAAATATTTCTCCCTGTTACTTTCTGTTGCCGTTGGGTCACAGTTGCCTGGCCTAAGGCTAACAGATGATTCTACTGGGCTTCCACATTTAAAAGTTGATGGCCCATCTGTTTTCCTGTCCTCTGGAACTATTTGTCTGATTAAACTCATTGTTAAACAAAACAACTCAGTGTGGCACTTCAGAATGGCAGTTGTGTCAGATTGCAATTTACACCTTTAGAAAAGGGTTTAGAAGAACAATATTGTTTTGACACATTCCTTTCACTTTGGAGCCTTCATTCTGATTTATGACTCTGCTCCTTTGTTTTAATCTTAACAATCTGGAGGAGTTTTAAACTGAAAATAAATTTACTGTTCATTTTGTTGTTATAAAACATATAATTTCAAGAGTTGGAGAGGCCTTGAGACATTGCCATTTTATAGTATCTGAGGGACAGAGTTGTCAGGGCCTTGTCCAAAAGTACATAGCCAGACGGTGGCAAAGCCAAGCCTAGAGCTAAGATCCCCAGCCCTCGGGCCTAATATCTCCCTATCCATGACTCCATACTGAAGACCTTATCCTAGTATGAGCTAACATTTTAAGAAACAAATTGCAAGGCTCACAGAATCTGCTACTTTACATTTATAAATTCTTATTTGATCAAAGCATTTTATTATTGGCATGTAGATGTCTCACAAAAGAATGCAACACTTTATGGTTTTCTCAACAGACTAATGCTAGTAAAATATTTAAAATTACGAAAAAATTAATTCTATAGATTGTGTCTTTAATTGTTCCATGCTGAAATACAAGAATATTTGAATGGCATATGTGGAAAGACTTTCCACCACTTTTGTTCCAGCAAAATATGTTAATGTTTTTCTCCACAAGAAAGTCATGGAAAGTTCTTCCTCCATATGTCATTTAAACAGAGCAAATCTTAGGTACCTTCTGGCCCAAGGGCAGGATGCTGGAATGGTTGATTTCTGGAAGAGCTAAACACCTTTTATTTATCAACTGTGCTTGTCTCAGTATAAATCTTGTATTGATAACTATTTCTTAACTCAGGGATGATGAATTTCAGCTCACTTCGATTTAGTCTGATAAGCAGCTACTCTATAAACAGAGCAGTGTTCAGTGCCAAACAAACAGACTCTTCATTAACTTCAATTGTCTGCAGTTCTTTAATGTGTCTATGCTTTTTCAGTTCTTCACCATTGTTCCCTAAACTCGTTCTACCAGGGAGCCTTCCTGCAGGCAGCTGTATGCCTACATTGTACCCAGTTTTCAAGGTAGATCTTGGAAGTAACTATTTTCATTGTTTAGCCTAATCTTGTCTCGTCCTGAAGTAAACTCATCTTTGTCTAAATGTGCATTTTTATTGTGCTTCCATCATAACATATTACATATTCTTCTGTACTAAAAATTATTTGTGTACATAATCTCCACAACTTGATCTGAAGGGCCTTGAGGACTATATAGATATATAGATATATAGATATCTTTTGGTTTTGGTTTCCTACAATACCTAATACAATACATGCTGGTTACATAAAAAAAAAGTTTATAATTAGTCAAATGGCTGAGTTCAGAAAATTCTAATGTTTTCCACTGAAAATATCCTCCCAGATATTATTTGTTCTCTGTGTAGATATTGACATGAGATGTTCTTCTTGGTCACTTTGCAAACCGGGAACCTCCAGCCAGTGATGCCCCACCTGGGCCTCCCTTGGCAATGCTGCCTACTGCATGAAATGGCCCACCTACTCGGCCTACCCAGGCCAAGTATGGCTTTCACACCAATTCCTGAGTTCTTGTCCCATGCCCAAGAAGAATGAGGATGTGCTGACAATTGAAGAACGAATAAGGCAGAGAGTTTTATTGAGTGATAAAATAGCTTTCAGCAGAGAGGGGACATGGGGGTGGTCCCCCTACCCAAAGGCAGAAAAGTCCCTCTAATATGGCTGAGGCTGGGGCTTTTATGGGGTCAGAATCAGGGAGGGGCAGGCCATAGGTAGTACTGGAAAAGGCAACGATTGGTTAAAAGGCATTATTCAGAAAGAATCAATCAGGAAAAGGAGCGGAAACAGGAACAGAAGTTTTTACTCTGAGTCACAGGTTTCATTGGGACCAGCAGTCCAGTATTTCAGCCTTCAGGCTGTTTTTGGTTGGAATGTGGGGTTTCACTAGGTACCCGTCCCTATCTGCCTAGGCATTTGGCTGACTCCTATCACAATCAATATCTGTAGAGATAGATAAAACTCCTTGCCATTTTAAATATTTATTTATGCCACAGTATCTTCATATTACACTAAATCAGTACATATTACACTATTAAAGTATAAAAATAATCAAACATCAGAAGAAAACAATTTATTCAGGAATAAATCCATTGATCTCCTATGAGTAAGAAATACATATATGTTTTTGAACATTCCAGGAAAAATGAAGTCCCTAGTTAAAAGACATTATTCTATGAGTGCCTTCAGCTGTAGCAGATGCCACCTCTTAAAAGTGGAAATATTTGATTCACCAATACTCACTGAATTGATCGCAGTTGTCAAGCATCACCTTTATACAGCAGGATTACAGCCATTGTAAAATGATCCAGGGAGTAAATTGAAACTCAGAAATTACTTTCCAGAAAAAAGTCACAAAACTCTTTTGCAGCATTACAACATCTTTTTTTTTCTTCCTACATTTAGCCTTTAATGTTAAATCTCACGTTAATAGTTCAAAGTTACCTTCCATAAATTCACTCATATCTGCCAACTGTATTTATTTATAAACACTTTAACTTTATAATGAACACTGAAAAAAATTCTTTTATTTTTCTCATTTAAAAAAGAACAGTGGGAAATGTAGTTTCAATTCTCAAATTTAGACATATTCATAAAACAAAATACTCAATAATTTTAATTGGCTTTGGGATTTGCAATGTATTTAACCTGCCACCTTTACGAGCTCTGGTGATGTTCCTAATCTATTAAGTGCTTATTTTGAATAAGGCTACTCATTTCATAAATGTTACTCATGAACCAAAATAATACTGATTCTTTTACCTTGAAAATGCTTACCTTTTGCAAGTTGTGCTGAGAACTGCAAGCTTTCTGTTTCGAGATTATCGAAGCTTTTAACATCTTTACTACCTTGGTTTTACTAGCAGATAGGGTATGTTGGTTTCTCAGATATATTTAGATGTCCTGCAGTAGCTTGAGTCCTGTTCAACTCTCTGGCTTAACTTAAATCAAAGTTACATTGAAGTCTTTCCTTCTTCTCAAAGGAAAGTCTCTTTATCTGTCTTATTCTCTGTGTGTTTGCTGGGCCTGGCAGAAACCCAAATATATTTGAAAAGGGAATGATGGAATCCCTTCTAGAGGCATGTATTCAGCAGGATGCCACCAGACTGTGATGACATTTTTTTAAAAAGTTATAAAGGAGAACATGATTCACCGTCTCGCTATATAGCTCTCATCGTCTGTGAATTTTTTTTTTTTTTTTTTTTTTGGTATCCCTTGAAGGTTACTAAAATCTGAATAGTATATATTTACCCCTAGAATTGAACAGATGAAGAGACATCCTGTGGATAACCCACCTATGGGGTAGCACAGAGAAAACTTTACAACCTATTGAATCTAAAATTGCTTTTTGTACAGCCTGATATACAGAGATATTCTAGTCTCTATCATTACTGCTTGGGACAGACACATTACATGGAAATTAAATAACAATAATAATAATAACTCATTTGTTGAATTCCTCTTATATGTTCCACTTGCTGTTAATAAATCAAATATTCTGCACAATAATTCTATAAGTTAGATACTATTATTAGCCACATTTAACAGATGAGGAAACTATAATGTAAGTTAAATTGTGGAGAAAAAAATTTCAAAAATCAAATATATATATATATATACACACACATACATATTTATATATGCAGAAACTATATAAATGTATATATAGAAATTATATACATTTATATTAAAATTGTGATAAGTACTACCAAGGACAGTATAGAATACAGTGAAAAGGTATAGCAGGGATCTGAAGATTAAAATATTCTTCAAGGAATGCTAATTAAGAGTTAATTATGAAAACAATGGCTATGAAAAGGCAAAGGCAAATATGATACTGTCTCTATATTCAAGGATCATACAGGTTAGTCGGGGAGATTAAAAAGTACATAATTAACGTATATGACTTAAGTATCCTTTTAGAGTAGTCAGACAGCCAGACATGAGCAGGAGAGGTGAGCCCCCTGAGAAAAGGGAGTTCTGGAAAATATCATACTCCAGGGACCACCCAAAACATGCATGCTGGATATTAGCAGAGAGGAGGAAAAATACCTATGCAGGAAGGAATTCCCACTAGGATGGCCAGTAACCATTCACTCTGCAGCTAACCTGTCATAATATAGCTAGATGCATGCTGGTAAGGAGAAGAGGGCAAAGAAGAAGTTCCTAAGCGATACCAGGCGTAATTCCTATCCAACACCAGGGCCACACATGCACATCAACTAATAGTAAGGGAGGGTCCTACAAGCCTGGAGTGGGAACTAGGTGGGGAAAAAGAGAGGACTTAAGGCAGAATTGGGAAAACTAGACAGAGAAAAAAGGCAGAGGCTTGAGACAGAGGCATGAACTTCAAGAAAGTCCAACACCATAAAAACTCAACGCAGAACCCTTATGGTACAGCTGGCTCACTCCCTTCAGCAGTATGCCAGGCTTTATCTTTTCGGAGTGTACTGCCTCTCTACATAAACCCTATGCTCTGTATTATCCTTCCACAAATTCTCTTTTTTGCCTAAATCAGTTACTTATCAGAATTCTTACTCCAAGTAAGACTAAGAACCAAGGATTCCTGGACTTCTCGGTGACAATTCTAGGAGAAGCATTTAAGAGCTAGCCATATATATGGAGAGAAAAGGAAACAGTTATTTACTTAACACCTCTGGGCTTCAGTTATCTTACTGTCAAAATAAATGATCTTAGGATGATCATTAAGATTCCTTCCATTTGTAACATTTTTTTCTATTATCTCTTGTGATTATTCCAACCCTCCTACAAGGTAGATAGGGTATGAAAATTCCTGTTTTTCGTAGGAATGCTGAGGTATAATGAACACCAATGACTTGCCGCAGACACACAGCAAAATTCATGGTGGAATTATGTCAAAAACAGAAACTGTATACCTTCTCATTATTTTCTCTTTCTAAATATTAAGAAAAAATTGCCTATTTTAATCAACAATTGATTATTTGAAAATTAGATGAGTCAATGTTGGCTTGTGCACATTAATAACATTCTTACAATAAAAGTCAGATTGTTAAAATAATCTGATAAAACAAGATTTATTTTATTCAGACACCTCAAAATACTTACCAGCATTAGGAATTAGGCATATTTTCGGTTTTAGATACATTTATTTTCCCAGGATCAGAAATTTGCAGAAAGCATACTTGTAAGAGGGGAGTAAAGTAATCCTCTTAAAATAGTGACAAAACCCATAGGTTGGTAGATTGTGCCCCCTTTGTGGCAAACCCAGACGTTTTCTTTTCTGCTGGAGGTCTAGCGAGTGCATGAGCTGTAGTTACTACCCATGTGCAGCTCTTGCTCCAAGCAGGGGTGTTCAGGGAAGAGTACACAGTCATGGGATCTTAGCTTCTGATTCTGGTTGGACCAGTAAAACCCCTTCTTCATCTCTCTTTTCTGCTTATCACTAGAGACAGAAACTAAAATCCACGGCTTCAGGCTGCTTATAAAAGCCTAAAACAAAACAAAACAACAACAAAATAAGGCAAGTTGGACAAGCTTAAATGGCATCCCCTCTCCTTCATTGTATGTTTGATGATGTTTCCCACAGCAACCCAAAACATCTGTGGATTACCTGAAAAAGAAAACTTAATTATACTCTTGTCAAAAACAAACAAAGCAAGGAAAGATGATGTCACCAACTAGAGCGAAAGAGAAGCCAAACCATCTGATAAGAAGTATTCAGAAGTATTCACAAAACCAAGTTGACTTTACATGCGATCCATTTAATAGAGCTCCTCAAACAAAAATGAATCAATTTTTAAAATTACTGTATAATGTATCATTCTTCAAGAATGCTTCCTAGTGTAAAATCCTTGGTAAAACACTGGAATAGTCTATTTAAAAAAAAAAAAAAGTTTAGAAGTTAACAGGTTTTTATTCACCACGTACCACAGTAATACGTACCATTGAATTAGTTAAGCACAAAACTACATGAGACTTGCAGGAATAGAACTTCAAACACTACCAAGTAGCTGAAAATATGTTAACAAAGTAAAGATATTATAAGCAGGAAATATGAACAATAATTAAAAAGCTAAAGCCTGAAAATATCATAAAATATTTCCCATTGAAGATTGTATCTTTTTAAATAGAAAACATAATCGTTGCTACTACATAATGTTTTATTTGATAAAATGGGTTTGCTAAAAAATAATGTTGCTTCTTTACATCTGCAATTGCTTGTGTGGAAGGTCTTTTAAAAACTCAGCAAATTTATTTTTAAAGCATGTAAAGTTTATTTGTATGTTATTCTTTGCCGAACATACACTTTTAGCTATTTATTTTCTTCTTTATTTCCATGAAAATTACAAGTTTTAATTTATGGAGAATAATAATCTAAATATTAAAACTTTAGGATTACAAAAAGCTTTAAAGTTACATAGAACCTTCATCATCTAAATATCTTGTAAAAAATAACTACATCATAAGCATTTTCACCTTGAGAGTCACTTTTTTCTACTTTACATAAATAGTGTGGTGGAAAACATATGATTATAATTTATTCTAGTCAAAGAGAAACAGACTAATTTCAAATTAGTTCCAGAAAATGGTGACTATGTTTGTGTGTATGTGTGTTGGAGTGACAGGGGTGAGAGACGGGAAGAGGCTATCAAAGACTCAGAGTTTACACAGTCACCACGAATGGCAAATGCAGCACAAGTGAGTCTCGTGCACATGGGAAAGGTGTCAGAAACCCAGGCCATACTCTCTTTTACTTAATGGCTATGTGAGCCCTTAGTTTTGCTTCTATGCATATGTTTGTTATTCATGATTGTTTTTCTGTATTTCTCTATTCTCCAATCCTGCCACCAAACACCTTCCTCTACTTCTTCATTAGTTTATGCATGGTCCCAAATCATCCACTCCATTTTCCAAGACCAGCTGGCCTTCTATATCTAGAATACACCACCAACTGACTTGAAGTGAAATTTTGTTTCAATTTCAAAATCCCAGGGAAGGCATTCAAGTGCCTTTGTTTCTTTGTTTAAGCTAAGTCTTAGATTTCAATGACATGCCTACCTCTGGTCCAATTAGACATGCTAAAGAAATCATTTCATAGGGCTCTGGCAGGAATAGCTATGACTGTACTCTTCGACCCAACTCCTATAAATAAAGCCATTAAAAATGAAACGTGGGTCCCATGTATGGGCTTTAGGAAAACACTGTTTATTTAACAAGTTGTAAGAAATCTGTGAACCCTCTTGGAGAAAGCTCATAGCACTCATCAGGTTCTCTAAGTGTCCTATTTCTCTACCTCCCCACCCCCTCCACTGACAAATTAAGAATCATTTCTTCAAAGAAATCTTCACGTTTATTCCCACAGTTTTTTCCCCCAATTGCACTTTAAGTTATTGGTATCAATCATCAAGGATCACAGAGCAAATTACCAAAATAGATAATTATCAAGGAACACACAGAAAATGTAGAGTTATTTTTGTTGTTTTGTTTCTATTTTCTTTTTATCTATTAATTTTCTGAATAACTGCTTGATGTGTCCACTTCTACACTAATAATATTGTTGGTAGTAATGATATGAAATGAAAATCCACCCAAAGGACTTCATTAAACAAATCAATGAACATTTATTGAATATCTATAATATACTTAGAACTGTGCTAGCAGCTATAGGGTACAACAGAAAAAAAAAGTTCCAGTGAATGCTCCTAGAAATCTTATCATCTAATTAGAGAGACAGAGCATCCATAAGTGAAACTGCTGCTGAGCCAGACAACATTATGAAAATGTTAAGCTATTTGTACAGAAGGGATTGTACAAGGTTCAGAGCTTGAAGGTCCCCTCAAGTTCCTCCTCATTTTATGTATCAGGGACCTGAGGCCCAGAGATATTAAGAGGTTTATGTTAGTAACTGACAAACACGAAAGTTTAAGCAAGGGCTCTTTCTATTATACCAGATAGGTATTAATCATTACACAAGGAGTTAAAGAATCAAGGTATTAATATGGGCAGAAAATGAAGAAATAAAGGAACTAGATCTTTAGAAATAGACACCCCATACAGATGAGCAAAGAGGTGGGAAAAGGAAGTCCAAGGGCTATCATTTTTAGCAATGGCTAGAAATAAGAGTGAGTATGGGATGCAGTGATGAGATACATTACAGAAGTAAGAAGAGAGGGAAGACTCAGCACCAAAGCCTGCTCAAATGGACGTGAGATTCATGTTGGTTAAGAGGCAGGGTATAAAATAATTTATGAATCAAATATCTGCTTGGAGATTTATGGCCAAGGGCTGTACATTATCATCATGGATGTTTTCTTGTTTAGCTCTGGTTTTAATCTGCTTGTCTGTGCTCGCACATGTGTACAGGCACTGACATGGATGTAGTGATATTGTTCAATGTTGTGAAGAGAAAGATGTGTAACTTCCCCCTATTTCAACACGTCCATGTGTGAATTTTGTACAATTAATTCAAATGATGCCACCTCATGTTAAATTACTAAGTCCCCTTACTCCATTCAGTTGTATTGTTTTCCAATTTTATTTCATGCTAACACTGAAATTTTCTATCACACATTTGGATTTAATTCACTTCTTTGTTTTTAAATACTAAATTAATATTTCATAAAAGAATAGCTAATTCAAAATCATTAAAATTTTTTTAAGATGTCCTTCTTTTGGAACCAAAGCTGTACATAACATGTTTTCAGCAAAGATTGTGGCAGTCCCTTTGCCTAGGGGGAAATATTACAATAAAACCAACCAAAAATATTGTAGTTATAAAATCTCCATTAAAAATACCTATTTCAAATGTCACAGAAAAAAAGAAAATAAATTTTAATTTTTTTAAATAGGCATTTTTAATTATGTTTATGTTCTTGTGTGGATACTGCTCTTTTTTTTCTTTCTCAAAAACTATTGGCCGATGGAAAATAAATATGATGGGGAATATATTGGGTGTTTAAAATAAGGCTTACCTTGGACCACTCTCCAATTCCACTGAAATTAGAGACTGTGAATAATAAACTTATCTTCTGTATTTTACTGACTACTTTCTGGAAAAGGAAGAAATAGAGTTACAATATCTAAAATCTTTGATTATCCCTTTACATGTACACTTTCTACTATCTCAGAGGTAATTGCTGAAATATAATTATTTTTCATCATCTATGCTGAAAAATTTAAACAGAAGGGGCAAGAGGGTTGCCCCCATCACCACCCGAAACCCTCCCAGCACAAATTACTGCCTGATTCTAATTACAGTTTTAACCACTGGCTGCTGATTCTTTCATGGGTGGTGAGGTAATCCAATCAGGTGGATTGGGAGCTCACGTTAAACACACCACACACAGAAATTAAAGTATGACTGATGGGTTTAAAAGCTGTTAATCAATATGTAGGGAGAGCTAATTCAATTCTCTTATGATCCCCCCCCTTCTAAATCACTGCCCAGAGCTTATTGGAAGTTCTTACTCTTGATTATAAGGAAATATAGGCGTGATACTCACGTTTACCTCTTTTCTAACTTTTCAGACTGCTAGTCAGCTGTATTAGGCCTACCTAACTTTTTTTTTTTTTTTTTTAATCAGAGGCTTTGAGGTAATAGTATATTCACTAGGCATATTCACAGGTCAAGGCATTCCAGGTTTCATTAATGTGCAGGTCTACATGACAGTTAATCTGCATCCATAATATATTCACTGGAAGATACAGTGGGTTTATTTCTTCAAGTACCTTTTTAACTGATACATTTGGAAGCATGCAAATAGCCAATTATCTTTACCTGAAGACCATTAAAAGTCTACCTGCATCAGGGACAGACAGCAGTGGCTAAACCACAAGTATAAACTGGCAGCTTACCCAGCGTATAAGTGCGAAGGCTGGGATGAGGCACATGGTAATTAAAAACATTCTCGAAGTCTCCCTTTGAGAAATGTTCTTGGTTTTGGATGGTGCTGTATATGGGCTTTCAGCCACACATTCTCTTGTGGTGTGTGTGAGCAAGCCATAATTTGGAGACATCTTAAAAGAATTCCAGCAGAAACAAATGTGCTTTTATTTTTTGATCAGCACACTCTCATTTTTCTTAGAACCCAAAATTAATGAAAGTTGGGGGAGTGCCACTGGCTTTGTGATATATACCATGTAAGAATATTTTTGGTTTAGAAAGTTATTTAATTTGCAATGGATTGCTGATGCTTTTAGAGATTTGGAGTGAGAAGGAAAGCCTGGAATGAATGAAAAATTAGCCATTTTGAGCAATGTTTTCTCCTTTTAAGATAGGTTTAGAAACAACAGTTTCAACCAAATAGATTTTGGTTTTAGTAAAGAATCTGTTACATTACAGCAATGTCTGATTTAAGAAAACTCCTGAGATTCCTCATTATCACTTCCAAAAAATGAACATTTTTACAGATTGACTTATACAGAGCAAATACAAGTTTGCTCTAATTAGTGATTAGTAATTTGCAATCAAAATGTATGGTGTCATAGGGTGTTTTTAATGTAATCATTAGCTTAAACGCTGTTAAGACAAATTTTGAGTCTCCTGGTTTAGTCTCTATCTCTTAATTATTTCCACATTCTTGGACTGAAGCATAAACTTTTATCATTGCCTGTATGCTTAGATACCTCCTTGTTCCACTTTCCTGCCCTGCATGAACCTCCAGGTCCTACTCCTAACCTCGTCCTTGACCTTGAATATTTCATGTGTTGATCTGTTTGGCCCTAACCTTCAGTTGTGACCTCCTCTATTGAATATTACAAAAATCACTTAACTTTGCATTTGTGATTGAGTACTATACCCACATTTTACCATAGACCCAGCTAGTCTGTGGCTCTCACAACCTGGCATGGGCAAACTTGAAGAATTATTTTACTCCTTTCAAAATAATCAGAGAGTTTATGGTGGTTGTATCTATGTTCTTATGAGATATTGAGAAATTATTGCTCATAGCTGTTATGTAAGAGAAGATACATGGCAGAAGATTTCAAAATGGATAACCAATGATGATGGTAAAGGAAGCATCGTCTTAAGACCTAGGTTTGACATTAACTGCTACCAAGGGCCTCAAATTCTTTCTTATAAAATGAGGGTTTTCCAAGTTTATAATGGTTACTATTGTCAAATGCTTACTGTGAGCCATGTTTTTCTCATTCTGTATTCAAGACAATTGTGCAAAGTATATGTCATTTTACAGATAAGGAAACTGGAACTTAGCAAGTAGCAGAGCCTAGATCCAAACCCAGGCATCATGTGCATTCTTAGGCAATATACTAGACTCCTTCTTAATTACTTTCCATAAGAAGGGATTCTATGATAATCCACCTTCCAGTATATATTCTAGCAGAAAAAAAGAAAGCATTTAAGAAAAAGGAAGAAAAGAAGGCAAGAACTATCTGTATATGTGTTTTTCCTGTCCTCTTATTCTAGAGCGGGTGCTTTTAGAAAGCAAGAACCACATTATATGTATAACTCTAATTTCTCCAAGGTGTCTAATGATCAGGCCTTGCACATTGTTGACACTATGACAGATCATGGTTGGCTGAGTGAGTATTAGGTTGAACAAATAATATCTAAGTTTAATTGAGGATGGGAGACTATTGTAGACACCCACTAAACTATTAAATGGGTCTTTGATTACTTATAGAATAAAACCCTGGGAGGAAAGAAAAACTTTATACAAATACATAAATGTAAGAATATTTAAAAGTAGCCATCAATTAGGATGTTATGATGGTAAATAAGAGGAATTCTGACTCAAATCAAATAAAACAAAGTAGAAATTTGTTTTTATTTTGTTTCATTTTTTGGCTCATGTACACAAAAGTCCAGAAATCAGGCTGACTTTAAGAATGGATTGATCAAAAAACTTTTCAAGGTCTAAGTTTCTTCCCATCTCTCCACTGTGTTTATTGCATGGGCGTCTTTCTATCTGGTTCTCTTCATCTCATTAGGGTGCATGCCTCTTTATTCATTTTCAGCAAAGACATGACTTTGTTTTAGGGCACCCAACAAAGTGCTGAGGTTCTCTCAAATGCATGCGCCTGAAACCTTATGCCCACCACTAGAGAAATCACTTCCTCCAGAATACTCTGTTTGGTTTAGCATAGATCACATGCTCCACCTAAAGCAGGAATAGAGACACCTTTTCTGGAATCACATTGATTACCAAAAAGTAAAAAAATAAAAAAGAGAAGGGGTGGTTGTTGGGATTGGTAAATGGGGATACAGACTGATACTGAGAATGCAGCCAGAAAATATCAATTAAAGAATCTTCCTAACCAGTTGAAGGCCAAGTGTCATGTTCAGGAATTTGGGTGGTTTTATTAACCAAATTCCCCAGGGGTGACATTTCACCTTGTCTGATTTACTTCAAAGATGAGTCTTGGGCTCCGTCTGATGCTCAAGCAGTGTTCTAGTAGTGCTCTCACAAGATGGGTAGTGGAGCAGGCCAGTGCCATGGACCAGATACAGCTGGGGAGACAGATAACCAGCCGATTGGGAGCTCTCCATTCAGACATCATTTTCAGAATTTGGAGGATCCTTCCCCCTTTCTTACAACTGTATTCAGTCTGAGTCAGTTACAAAGTGTTTCTTTTATAAAGGGAGTTAAATGCTTTTGCAAAGGTATGTTTTGTTTAAGGTTTATGAAAGTTGTTGCAACTGTGCTAAGGTGGCTTTGTCTCCTGGAACTCCCTGGACCAGAGTTGGAAATCCCCGGGCCAGGTTGCATCATAAGGTGACACAGTGTCACCTGGGTGAGACGAGAGTAGGCCTAATGACTATCACTAATCTTATAACTGCAATATGTCTCTTAAAGCAGACTATACTGAAGGGTTCTTTGTTTAGGACACCAAAAGACCTTGCAAAGCTGTCATTGTTGTTATCATGGTAAATTGATACTTGGCTTATACAAAAAGGTGCTGGTTGGTTGTAATCTTTCTCACATACCTGGAACCACTTCATTTACTAACTCCACATTTTTCTGTATGAAATACTCCAGGTTTTGTAATTCCTTCAGAACACAAAATATAACCATTGTGATTTAATTATTCCCAAGCATTAACTTTATTCTTTAAATATCTTTTCATAGCATACACAATTTCAAATTTAAATAACCTAAAGAGGAAGAAAATTTCTAATTTATTCTGAGAAAGATATTTTCCATAGGTCTTTATGTTTATTTACATATTTCATATATATTTCTATATATCACATATATATTTCATATATATGTTTCTCATATATACATATACAAAGAGACAAAAACTAGCTTAAATGTCTCTAGGCACATTTCTAAACAATGTTTTGTATATTTTTTGTGTACTCAACTTTTGATGGTCCATTTTCTTTTGAGCCTTCTTGCTTAAAACAAATACACCTTTTTAATAATCTTAACCCACTCACTATATTTTCAAAGAACATATATGAAATAAGATTTCAAGTATTTCCGGCTACTATTCATATAGTCAGTACTTTTTAGAAAAAAAAAAAAAAAGGTATCCTTTTTTTAGAAGATGTATAATCTTGAAGGTCCTGACCTTTAAGGCTGGATCTCATGAAGTCCATGAGCAACCAAAAATTGCTTGCAAATATTTTTTTCTATGTGTTTTGTATTACTTTGCTAGGACTTCCATAACAAAATTCCATATACTGGGGGACATAAACAACAGAAATTTATTTTTCTCACAGTTCTGGAGGCTGGAAATCTAAGATCAAATTCCTGTAGGGTTGATGTCTCCTGAGGCTACTCATCTTGATTTGCAGATGGCCACCTTCTCACTGTGTTCACACATGGACTTTTCTCTGTGTATACCCCTAGTGTCTATTCTTCTTCTTCTAAGGACCTCTGCCCTATTGGATTGGGAACCCACCTTTAGGACCTCATTCATCCTTAATTAACTCTTTAAAAGCCCTATTTCCAAATACAGTAACATTGGGCTGAGGGCTTCAACATGTACATTTTTGGTTGAACTCTGTTTATCCATGATATTGTTAGGCTTTGTGTCCCCACCCAAATCTCATCTTGAATTATAATCCTCATGTGTCAAGGGAGAGACCAGGTGGAGGTAAATGACTCATGAGGGTGGTTTCCCCCATGAGGTTCTCATGATAGTGGATGAGTTCTCACACGAGTTGATGGTTTTATAAGGGACTCTGAAACTGACTTTGCAAAATTATAACTGAGGAAATTATGACAGTGATGGTAATCAGACCTAATTGACTCCATCTTGCTTCTAACTTTTAATTTGTCCTTGTTCTTTCCTGGGCATAGGTCAAACTAGCTTTAGGAAAGAATCCAGTTTATGGATTGACTCTGAAACAACATTGACAACACCTCTTTTGCAAAAAGACACCCTTTTTGCCTGGGGACCAGTCTACCCTTACAGGACTAACAAACTAGCTACGAGATTAGAAATTACAGTTTAGGTGTCATGCAGCCTCTGGCTCCAAGAGTCTGAACCTTCCCAAATTGCACCTGGAGATAACATCACTACTGCAAAACTGAGGATCAGTGCTTGAGATATTTTGCAGACCTTTCACTTGATGGATCAGCTGACACAACCCAGACTGGTAATCTGACTCAACCAGTTTTGCCATCCCATCCAGGAACAGAAGATAGCAAGAAACATTCACTTCAACCCTGTATGATTCCATCTCCAACTTGACCAATCAGCACTCCACACTTTCCAAGCCCCCACCCTACAAATTAGCTTTAAAAACTCTGATCTCCAAGTGATCAGGGAGACTGATTTTAGTAATAATAAAACTTTGGTCTCCTGCAAAGGTTGTTCTGCGTGAATTACTCTTTCCCCATTGCAATTCCTTTGTCTTGATAAATCTACTTCGTCTAGGCAGTGGGCGAGGCGAACCCATTGGGAGGTTACAGCTCTTCCCTCTTCACTCAGCACTTCTCCTTCCTGCCATGCTGTGAAGAAGGTACCTTGCTTCACCTTCACTTTCCTCTATGATTGTGAGTTTTCTGAGACCTCCCGGTCATGCTGAACTGTCAGTAAATTAAACCTTCTTCTTTTTAAGTTGCCCAGTCTCAGGCAGTTCTCTATAGCAGTGTGAAAACAGAGCAATACAGTAAATTGGTAGCACAGAGAGTGGGGTGCTGCTGTAAAGATACCAAAAACTGGGAAGTGACTTTGGAACTGGGTAACAGACAGAGGTTGAACCAGTTTGGAGAGCTCATATGAAGATAGAAAGATGGGGTAAAACTTGGAACTTCCTAGAGACTTTTTGAATGGTTTCGACCAAAATGCTGATAGTGATATGGTCAATAAAATCAATACTGAAGTGGTCTCAGATGGAGATGAGGAACTTGTTAGGAATCGGAATAAAGATGACTCTTGTTACACCTTAGCAAAGAGACTGGTGGCCTTTTGTCCCTGCCCTAGAGGTCTGTGGAACTTGGAACTTGAGAAAGATGATTTAGAGTATCTGGTGGAAAAAATTTCGCAAAACACTCAAGACATTACTTGGGTGCTCTTAAAAGCATTCAGTTTTATGCATGCATTCACAAAGAGGTGGTTTGGAATTGGAACTTATGTTTAAAAGGGAAGCAGAGCATTAAAGTTTGGGAAATTCACAACATGAAAATGTGATAGAAAAGAAAAACCCATTTTCTGAGGAGAAATTCAAGCCTGCTGCAGAAATTTACATTAGTAACGAGGAGCTAAATATTCATCTCCAAGACAATGAAGAAAATGTCTCCAGGGTATGCCAGAGGTTTTCACAGCGGCCTCTCCTATCATAGCCCCAGAGGCCCAGGAGAAAAAAATGGTTTCCTGGGCCAGGTATAGGGCCTTGCTGCTTTGTCCAGTCTTGGGACTTGATATCCTGCATCCCAGCTGTAGCTAAGGGGCAAAAATAGCGCTCAGACCATTGCTTCAGAGGGGGCAAGCTCCAAGCCTTGGTGGCTTACACGTAGTGTTAGGCCTGTGGGTGTGCAGAAGTCAATTGAGGTTTGGGAACCTCCACTCAAATTTCAGAGGATGTACAGAAATGACTGGATGTCCAGGCAGAAGTTTGCGCAAGGGTGGAGCCCTCATGGAGAACCTCTGCTAGGGCAGTGCAGAGGGAGAAATATGGGGTTAGATCTCCCATATAGAGTCCACACTGGGTCACAGCCAACTGGAGCTGTGAGAGGAGAACCACCATCCTCCAGACACCATAATGGTAGATCCCCCGACAGCTTGCATCATGCGCCTGGAAAAGTCATACACCTTGAAAAGTCAACGCCAGCCCATGAAAGCAGCTAGGGGGGTATGGGAGGCTCTTCCCTACAAAGGCACAGGGGTGGAGCTGCTTAAGACCATGGGAACCCACCTCCTACATCAGTATGACCTGAATATGAGAGATGAAGTCAAAGAAGATAATTTCAGAGCTTTAAGATTTGATTGCCTCACTGAATTTCAGACTTGCATGGGGCCTATACCCCTTTGTTTTGGACAATTTATCCCATTTGGAATAGGTGTATTTACTCAATGCCTCTACTCCCATTTTATCTAGGAAGTAATTAATTTGCTCTTGATTTTACTGGCTTACAGGCAGAAGAAACTTGCCTTGTCTCAGATGAGACATTGGACTTGAACTTCTGGGTTAATGCTGGAATGAATTAAGACTTTGGAAGACTGTTGGGAAGGCATGATTGGTTTTGAAATGTGAAAAGGACATGAGATTTGGGAAAGGCTAGGAGTGGAATGATATGGTTAGACTTTGTGTTCCCACCCAAATCTCATCTTGAATTATAATTCCCATAATTTCCATAATCCCCATATGTCGAGGAAAAGATCAGGTGAAGGTAACTGGCTCATGAGGGAGGTTTCCCCAATGGTGTTCTCAAGATAGTGAATGAGTTCTTACAGGATCTGATGGTTTTATAAAGGGCTTCTTCCCCTTCACTTGGCACTCCTCCTTCCTGCCACTTTGTGAAGAACGTGCCTTGATTTCCTTTCACCTTCTGCCATGATTGTAAGTTTCTTGAGGCCTCCCCAAACATGCTGAACTGTAAGTCAATTAAAACCCTTTCCTTTATGAATTACTCTGTCTCAGGCAGTTCTTCATAGAAGCATGAAAACGGACTAATACAGTTCATAGCATATATATTTGCATTTTTCAAAATGAGATTCAATATCACCATTAGATTCTGAAAATGATCTCTGATCACCAAATAGTTTACAAACCACAGATTGAGACCAAATCTTTCATTTTATACATAAGAAAACTGAAGTCCAGAGAGATAAAATAGTCTTTTATCATACAGCAACTTTCTAATTAGGTGAAGTGAAAACCTGTTATTTACCTGATATCTTGTGCAGTGAATTCCCTGTGGAACTCTGCAGTTAGTATTCATAACACCTGAAAGCTCATTTAATATGAATTCACAAGGAATGGATGTGACTGTAGTGGGGTAGCTAAGCTGAGCCTAAATCAAGATTGCCTCAGTTATAATAGTTAGAGATAATGGAAAAGGAAACTGTTAGTACCTGATACCTGGGGCAGATTTAGGAAGATTTGAAAAAGTAGACACACTTTTATTTGGGAAAATGGCTTCCATCCAGCCCATAAAACTGTCTCAAAGTCCCTATATAAAGCAAAAAGAGCTGTCTGAAAACAGATGATAAAACAGCTGCTTGAATAAGGAATCTTGTGAGATTTAGGACACAAGCAAAGCAGTTTTTGTGCCCTAGTGATTAGTGAAGTCCTAGAAGTGGGAAAGAGGATTCTCTCCATTTTCTCCCTAGAATTCAATAGCATCATGTGGAGAATCTGCAAGGAGCCCTCCCAAGACAGCAGTAGGCTGGGGAGACCAGGGACCACAGAGCCAGCATGGTTGTACTTCCCAAATGACTTCCAGTCAGTGGACTTCACTGAGAACATCAAAATGAAAGGAGGAAATTTATGTAACATATCCTGGCTACTCCCATAAATAACTAGTGTGAATTTAATAGGAGTGTTGACGTTCTATAGTCATAAAGACATGGGCCACAAGCAAGCCAGATTTGATAAGTAAGTTAATATGCACTTGCTGATACTCAAACTGGGAATGGGAAGTCCAGGGATATTCTCTCCCTCTCTCTCTCTCACTATATATATTTATATATACATACATATACACACACACTTTTCTACTGATGGTACTTTTCAGATGTGGATGAAAATTCTAATACAATGCAAATTCCAATAAAAATGAATCCCACTTACATTTGCATATACTGAGAGAAATTCTGTAAACACTAGCACTTTATTAATTTCTATTGAATGGTGATAATATACAACTTTTAAGTGGCTATTTTTTAGGATTAAATCATTTTCTTCAGGTGACCTGATTTTCTTCTCCTATCACAAATGATTCACAAGGAAAATTAAAGATGTTAAATAAGATTTCTTATTTTGTCTAGTTCCCATGATAACATGAGCTGCTGTGATGATGATAACATAACATGTGAAGGATTCAGTCCTCCCGGTGCCTCGAGTAACCATAATAATTCTTGAATTATTAAGTGGTGAGAAATACAGTTCAATTTTCCAAATAATCTGATATGTTTGAGAAGAGGTAAATGCTAACACATTGTATCAATGCAAGGGCCTCCTCATAATTCTATTCCCTCTATTTCTGCTCTGCCAAAATCAGAGTGTCTCTCTGGCCACCCTCTCTTCAAAGTCTACCACTGACATGTGGGAGGATCAGGTATGCAAAAGAAATCATAAAATCTGGCAAGAGATAAACAACCTCTGCCAGAAGATCAGAGATCCCTTCCATATTACCTTTTGGTTTTCCTGAAACCTCAAACCCCATGGCCCCCTGTACTTGAGTCTTCCTTGCCTCTGAGCTCAGCATGGGGCTCAAGGCTTGTTTGACTCTTAAGGGTGGAATAACTCTCAAATCATCAAACATTGTCTGATTTTTCCCCTGTTGATGAATGAACAAGGGTTTTCCTTTGCCTGCTTTGTCTATGAAGATTCACCTGATTTCTCAACCCTAGACAACCATCTCATCCTTGTTGAATGCCCTCTTTTTATTTCTGACCAAACAAGTCACCCAGAAAAAAAAAGCTGTCTATAAACAAATAGCCATTAATAATTTTAAGTTAAACACTATAAATTTGAAACTTAAAAATATCTGAACACTAAATAACAACCCTAAGGAAGAGTCAACTGCACCTCCTGGTTCTAGTTCTCTTTTACTAACTAATAAGAGTTCCCCAAAAACAGCTATTATATTTTGAGTATATACAATGTACTAGCAGGATCTGGAATTTTCCATATATAATCTCATGTAATCCTGTCTTTCATCATACTAGGTAGGTATATGTAATCTTATTTTATGGTTGGCAAAAGTTCTTCATATTTCTTTCCTCCTACAAATAATAAGGAAATCATGTGATTCAATGAATTCACATATGTCTTTTTAATTATTGTTATAATTTCTGTTTGTGAATTCAAATAAATCCTTAATACTGGAATTTCAGATTTGGGGGAGAAAATGGGAGATGCAAGGACTATCTCCTTAAGCTGCAACAGGTACTGCTGGTCTGGTCAATTGCTAAGGTGAGCCAAAATACATAGAAAAAAACAAAGACATGTGTATGGGCCTTGTTCTTTATGTCTCATTATAGTTAGAGGAAAGATGAATCCCTGAAAGATAACTGGACCGTTGTGACTATCCTAGAATAACACAAGCTCTAGCCTGTTTTGGGATATGTATTTGAAAGAGGTGGCAAAAGGAGAGTTGATGTTGTTCAACCTCCTCCACTGCCTCAGAAAGTTTGGGTTCCTCTTTTTCTTGCACTTTTTCACTGAGGGCTTTTCAGATCCTCTTTGAGTTTCTTTTTATCCTGCCATATGGCCAAAGAATCTTTCAAAGCAAAGGGAAGGGATCACATTTTACCTTAAGCTCAGCCAGTCATGCTCTTGAGGTTGAATTACTTATAACATGCATCACGCTCAGGTGGCAACTGTCAGTCTCAGCAGTTGGGTTCTGCCAAGGATAGGGTCTGGGAATTCAGATAACTCCATATGGAATTCGGAGGACTCAGTATAGACAGGCTTCCACAAAGCAAAACATCTTTCCAGCATTCCCTTCTCCTCTTAGAAAACTAAAATAAATTATTTAACTAGTTGGAATTACAGCAACTCATGTAATTTATACAAATCTTATATACCTTCAGCATAATAACTAATAAGTTTAAGAACAAGCATTTGTCAGACTTTACTGCAAATGTATTAAATTACATCCTTTCAGGATATTTTGGCTTCAGAGCTTGTTGTTTACCTGGCATAGTCACCTTCCAAAACGCTTTATTATTTATTTTAATGGAAAGAAATGATGGTGATAATGCATGCTTAGAACTCAAGGGAAGGAAATCAGACCAACATTCTGAGAGTATTGCAGATGGAAAAGGAGTTAAACTGCTATCTCCAGGAAGAAAGCTCACAGCATTAGCTTACTCCAGAAATGACTACTAAGTTTTTCCCTTCATAGAAAGCCCTAGGGATAAGCCCATAGAAAGCAAAATTTATCTAGATTTTCTTATTATTATCTTCCAGATCTCTTTAGATAACACAGTTTCCAATCAATGAGTCCTGAGACCAAAATTCCCATAGATAGATGTAGTAAAATGAGTGAGGAGGGTTGGTGCTCAACGCCTGCACTGCAAAGCTACTTTCTACCCAGAATATGGCTTCCACCTACAGACATTGTGGACTGACAATCAGTGTTGTCTCTAACTGCTCTAACCAATGATGAAAAACTATATCAAATCATGATTACAAAACAAAACTAGTCTTTGAGATTTTGGTTTATGGATGTCTTAACATGAATTCCCCTTGAAATGACCATTGCTTTCCATTTGAACTGAAATGATTTCCAACCAATCTGAAAACCTACAACATAAAACACACTCATTGCATATTTCCTTTCTGGAGTTTAGTTTTCTGATTTTGGGAAAGGTTTGAGAGGCTAAACGAATGAGGTCAGATTGGTTGAAACAGTCGTTTCAACCAATAACACTGTCAGCTTTTTGAAAATCAAGACACACTACTTAACTGGCTCATGACTTTTAACTTGCATAAGAAATTCTATCACATAAGACTGAATCCTTGGAGTTGGGTTGTGCCATGTTATAAAATGGGAACAATTATGGGAGATGCACATGTCCAGATGACTAGAAATGACAATGATGAATTTGTAATTGGGCAGAAAAACAGCCACTGAATGGCTTTAAGCCAAATGTAATAAATATCATTATGGATGTGCCAATGCTACATACAGAAAGAAAAGTTATGGCTACAACCTCTAAGATTTACTACTGTGAAACTTTGCCCTCATCACAATAAACTTTAGAGAATGGTAGCTGCTAATCCAGTAACCAAAGTTTCAAAGATGTAATGCTTGAAGCTATTCTGGCAGTGACTTTTATTCAAGTATTAAGTACAGTCTTTGCCACAGAGATACTCAATATTTATTGAATGAATAAATAAATATCTCCTTTATTATCCTTTAATAAGTTGGGAAATGTAATGCTTCAGAGGGTTGCTTAGAAAAGTTTCCTGAAAGTAGCCTTCACTCTGTATGAAATTTAAATGAATAAAGGCAAAATGTAATGAATTTTTGAGAGTTCTCCGTAGTAGAAAATTTCCAACATGGGCTAAAATCCTTTCAGGCCAGTGTAGAGGCCATGACAAGATTATCCAGCATCCCAAGACCTTATGACTCTAGTAGATCTATGAACATTTTTCAAAGTCAAATAAATCTGGATGATGTTTAAAGGAGACATTTAATAATTCCAAATACTTCATAAAATATTTGGCTTATTTTTTATTATAACTCTCATGTTGATAAGTTTTAATATACAGTCTGATTTCATTTTTGCTTTCTGAAAAGTTAGTTCTTTTAAAAAATTGAAATCATAGATGTTTTCTTCCTTTATACTTAAAGACTACTAGAATAATTTATAAATAATTTAAAATTTGAAAGGAGGATGTTTATGTTTCTGAAGAGCTATATTCTTATCTATATACACAGTTATATAATTTGAACTCTCATAAAATGTGTGACATCCATAACAATGACAAAGTTTACTGATTATCTGAACGGGAACATCAACTTCAAGATTTCAGTAGACAGCTGTGTATACATTCTGGTTAAGTCTCAAAGAATAGAATACTGATGCTCAAGGGGCCTAGTATGATGGTTAATTGTAGGTGTCAACTTGGCTGAGTTGACACTGAGATAGCTGATAAAACATTATTTCTGAATGTGCCTATGAAGGTGTTTTCAGAAGAGACTGGCATTTGAATCGCTGGACTGAGTAAGGAAGATTTGACCTCACCAGTGTGGGCAGGCATCATCTAATCCATTGAGAGCTAGAATTGAACAAAAAAAGCAGAGGAAGGGTGAAATCACTCTGTCTCCATCATTTTTGGCACTGGGACATTCATCTCCTTCTGTCTTCAGGTGTCAGAACTCTAGGTTCTCTGGCCTTTGAATTCTGGCACTCATACCAACAGCCCACAGTTTCTCAGGCTGTTAGCTTCAGACTGAAAATACACTATCAACTCCACTGATTCTCAGGCCTTTAGACTCAGACTGAAATATACCACCAGTTTCCCTGGTTCTTCAGCTTGTTGACAGCATGTTGTATATTGCAGAACTTCTCTGCCTTCATAATTGCATTAGCCAATTCCCGCTATAAATCCCCTCTTATATATCTATGTCTAATTTGGTTAGGCTTTGTGTCCCCACCCAAATCTCATCTTGAATTGTAATCACCATAATCCCCATAATCCCCATGTGTCAGGGGAGAGACCAGGTAATGAATCATGGGGGCCGTTTCCCCCATGCTGTTCTCATGATAGTGAATGAGTTCTCATGAGAGCTGATGGCTTTAAAAGGGGCCCTTCCCCACTCACATGACACTTCTTTTTCTTGCTGCCTTGTGAAGAAGGTGCCTTGCTTCCCATTCACCTTCTGCCTTGATTGTAAGTTTCTTGAGGCCTCCCTAGCCATGCTGAAATGTAAGCCAAGTAAACTGCTTTCCTTTATAAATTACAGAGTCTTGGGCAATTATTTACAGTAGTATGAAAATTGACTAATATAATATCTATATCTATATCTCCCCAATATATTGATTTTGTTTTTCTGGAGAGCCCTGACTATATTTAGTCAATTTGTGGATTGGAAGGGATGGCATTTCAGAAAAATCTTTTGTATCTCTTTCAGTTTTTCAAATAATAAATTTTGAAAATCATTCAAGAATATAGAAGAAAACTAAGATTACCCATAATTTTGTTAGCAAGATATAAGCATTTATATTAAAGATTACTTGTCTTGGGTGTCTTTCATTCTGTGTATAGGATAACTTGTTTTCCTATAATGTTGCCAGCACCAAGTTTTATAATTTTTAAAGCTTCATTTATCTGCTAAAGGACAAATGTCATCCAATTTTAATGTATATTTATTGGAGTACCAGTGAGGAAGAACACTTTCCATGTCCACTATTGGCAAATTTTTTTCCTTCCCTTGTATAATAGCCTGAATAATGGCCCCATAAATATGTTCATGACCCAATCTCTGGAACTTGCAAGTGTTACTTATAGCAAACGGGATTCTATGGATGTGAACAAATTAAAGGGTCTGAGATCTTGTTGGGACTAACATAATCACAATGGTCCTAAAAAGAGGGACATGGAAGGTGTGAGAGTTAGAGGAGGAGGTGATGTGATAATGGAAGCTGAGAGAAGAGGGATGCACTTTGAAGATGGAAAAGGGAGGTAGAAACCAAGGAGACAGGTGGCCACAAGAAGCTGAAAAAGGTAAGAAATCCCCTCAGATCCTCAGAAAGAAACCAGCCCTGTTAGCACTTCTACTTCAGCTCACTGAGAGTGATTTTGGACTTTGACTTCCATTACTGTAAGAAATACATGTGCATTGTTTTAAGCCACTATGCTTGTGTTAATTTGTAACAATCTTGTGAAATCTTCTGTTATTGAGATATTTTTCTTATTGATTTGCAAAATATCTGGGTATATGAGGACAATAACTTTTTTTTGTAAACAGCTTTAGTAAGGTATTATTGACATACCATAAATAGCACATACTTAAAGTATACCATGTGACAAGTTTTGACACATGCATATATCCACAAAATCACTATAATCAAGATAGTGAAACTAACTGTCACACCCAAAATGTCTGAGTACCACTTTGTATTTCATCTTTACCCCACTTATCTGCACGCCCTCTTCAGGCAACCACTGGTGTTCTTGCCACTACAGATTAGTTTGCACGTTGAAGAGTTGTATGTAGGGAACCATACATAACATACTTTATTTTTCACATTTCCAGTGCCTTCAAATAGTTGTTTTAAAAATATTTCATCTAGAATTTAATAATTGTTATCTCTTGGAAAATAGTTGATAATTTGTTATTATTGAAAGCTGAACTTTAGAAGAATTATTACAATAACAAATCCCTGCAGGGTAGATTCTTTGGAGTGACAGTGTGTGATTTCATCCTGAAAACTATGCATAGAAATCGACAAATTTTAGATGTTAGTTAAATTTGTGTTTTAGAACTGTATCATGTTAGTAGCGTTATGAATAGGCAGATTTGAAGGCCTATTATTGGTCCCGTCCTCAAGATAGATTTTCTTCTTAGCTGCATCCCTATATATCTAAAAACTTACTGAATAACTCCTGTGAGAATCCCAACAGCACTTTGAACTTGACGTGTCCAAATTTGACTCATTAGCTTTTCCTCCAAATATTTCTATCTCAATTGGTTTCCACGACCATTTATTCAGTCATCCATGCTACAAACTAAGAGGTCATTCTTGCCTCAATCTCCTTCTTTATTATCACATCAAATGCAGTTAGGGACAGGAGCAGCCTTATGATTGTAAGGAAAGCCTCTGAATGTGTTATAGGGCTCAGAAAGGGTTATGGAAATGAATGCTTTGTGGCTGGCTCCATACTCAGCCAAGGGAAGGAGCCAAGGAAGAAGACTGGATGTATCATATGGAATGAATTGTGTGATGCAAGTTTTAAAGAAGAAGAAGAAAAAAAAATTTAAAAAACCTGGATTCCCAGGACGAGGAATGATAGCAAGTTAAAATAGAGCATTTGGGAATATATGAGCACTGTAGTATGGCCATGGGCCTGAACAAGGGAAGTTCCCCAGGTGGAGAGGATATGACAGCTAGACAAACGAGTATATATAGAACATCAAGATGAAAATGTATAAGTCTAGGAGCATGGGAGAAATGTGACAAAAAAAAAGGAAAGAAAAACACTGTTGCTGTATTGGAAGGAATTTAATATGTTTTATGATAAGGCAACAATTGCCAACAGAGATTTAAATAAAGATATTAAGTGGACCATATTTGTTGTTGTTTGGTTTTTAATTGTTTTATTAATGAAAATTATCCTATCCTGTTGACAGTTTGTACGATTGGATGTGGTGGGTGGAGAAATTAAAGTGTTAAAAATGCTGTCGGAAGACTCTTGTAATAGTCCATGAGAGAGGATGTTGCTGTCTAAACAGACTCAGTGGTTATGAAGTAGAATGAAGAATCGAAGCAAATTTTAGACATGTTCCAAAGTAAAATTAAAAGACGGATAAACTTATGTATTGGGGAAGACGGAAAGAGAAGGATAAAAATGACTTTAAGTTTTCTGGTTTACATAGTTATTTGATTTAGAGCATAGGGTTAAAGATTGTTTTAAACATATTGTAAAGCCTGGTGACGATTTTCAATTAGTAGCTGAATCTGAAGCCAAGATGAAAACATGACTTTTATGTCCTCAGCAGCTATCATCAATAAAAAACTAAATGCTCATCTTGTGTATCAATTCAAGCAAATTGGTAGTGCCTGCCTGAAAGCCGTGCTGGATTTGAATTTACTTCCAGGTTCAATGAAAACAATACACGTTTGGCAACTTTCATAATGGGTAGAAAGTAGGTGGTAGCAGCATGTATCTCAATTCTAATCATCATTACAGCATAGAGTACAAGAAGAAAAGGACATCTAGGAAAGAATTTTTTAAATTAAATTTTTATTGATAAATTGTAATTGTACATATTTATGGGGTACAAAGTGATGTTATTATATAGAGAGATATGTGTATAGTGTGCAGTGATTGAATCAAGTACCATATCCAGCACCTTACTTATTTATTCCATATGTCTAACTGCAACTTTGTACTTTTTAGACATCATCTCCTCATTTTCCCTCCTCCCAGCCTCTGCTAACCATCATTCTACTCTGTTTCTATGAGTTTGCTTTTTAAAAATGTTATACATATAAGTGAGATCATGCAGTATTTGTCTTTCTGTGACTGGTTTGTTTCACTTAGCATGATTTTCTCCAGACTTATCCATGTTGACTCAAATGACAGAATTCCCTTCATTTTGAAGGCTGAATATTAATCTGTTGTGTAGCCATAGCACATTTTCTTTATCCATTCACCCATTAGTTGACACTTAAGTTGATTATATAACTTGGCTATCATAAATAATGCTGCAATAAATATGGGAGCAGAGATATGTCTTCAACTTAGTGATTTCAAGTCCTTTGAATATATACCCAGAAGTGAGATTGCTAGATCCAGGGGCAGAATTTTTGGAACATCAATATTTAAAGAGATTGATAGAGAAGAAATGCAAAAGAAAAGGGCAATAGGAATTAAAGAAAATGAGAGCAAAGTCAAGGGAAAAAATTCTTTTCCAGAAAAGGGAATGGTGAAAATCTCAACAATGAGCAGGATGAACTCTTCACTGGATCTTATAGGAGACCATAGGCCCTAATAATAGTTTCAGTTCCAGCTCTAAAATCTATAGCTATTCAAATCTTTCCAGGCTTAAAGAAATTTTTTCCTGTACGATTTTTCTATACAACCTGTCACTGGATCCCTCCAAGACTTCTAAAATCAGCACAGGAAGCTGTAGAAAAATAAATTCTAAGTGCTAAATAACTGTATTTCAGTTAAACTTTGGAGATAAAATCTATTTCTCCATTGATCTTATCAATTGAGAGCAGCCTGATGTTATTAATATTGTATCTTCATATTTGGGGATAATTTTAATGATGCAAATATGGTGGGTGATATTTATAAATAGCAATAATCAATAGCTATTGTGCAATAAATATTGTGCTACAGTAATATGACACTAGAAGACATGATAAGGCAGTCAGATGCTGGTCACTAGAGGTAGAAGCACCTTGTAAAGACTGATACAGCTTATTGTACTAGTGACTCAAATTTCATAAGTGGCACTCTTACAAGGGACATGATGTTCTGAAATGGTAAACAAGTCGTAGTAAATCTCCATTTAAAACAAAGAGATTTTTCCTTCTATTTATAGAACAGTCACATTCTAGAAATGTAATGTTTTTAAAACGGTTCCAATACATTCTGTTTATATGTTAAATGATTTAGGTTCTTGAATTAGATATATATATCTATATATTTATATACACATAATATGTAATATTAATGTAATAAATAGTTATATAAATTTTTATATTGGTTGGTCCTATTTGAATGTCCAGTGAGACTTCTGAAAATTATGAGGCTGAGGACAATTCTTCATACAGGACTATCCTGACTCCCTCCTACTAAACATCCACAGCACGCTCCAATGCTATGAATAATATGCCCCCATAAATTTAAAAAATACTCCCTAGTGAACTGTACTATCCCCACTGAGAACCACTACTGCAGAGGTTGCCTAACCTACATGCCGGCTGATGTTTTTCTGCCTCTTAAGATAGAAACATCAGATTCACAGTTCATAGAGGTCCTTTGTACTCAAAGTGTTGATGAGAATTTCCAGATGTGGGGTGGGGATTTGGTGCTTACTTTTTCAGGTCACCTGTGTCTCTAAAGGACTGCTTCTGCTGAATTAGTCCACTTTACAGGTCATCATTCCATCCATTGGCACCATCTCTGTTCCATACCTTTTCAACCTGGATATGAAATGTTACCAGTTTCTTCAGTTTATGGAAGAGATTCTCACCCCACCCTTCCCAGAATGTATTTTTTTAAGATAAATTTGACTGAGTTTTGGTAAATAACATTGCCAAGACATAAACAACTTTTGTTCAATATTCACATTAGGAAGTTCAATATCTAACCCTCAATGCTTTCTCTTCTCTCTGCTTTTACCAATCTCTAATTTACTAATAATTTCTAATAAAGAGCCATATAATGTGTGTAATTGTGTGTGTGTGTGTGTGTGTGTGTGTGTGTGTGTGTGTGTGTCTGCATACTCATACCCTTACCTTCTATCACATTTATTCAGACTGGTATTTTCTGATGCTCACTCACTAGTTGGAATATCTACCTTCCTTATATTCCCATTAATAGGAGGATTATGTTCAAATCTGCATTTTTATTTGACTCACTGAACAAAACTGCCAGTTTCTAGAAAGGTGTCCTTTGATTTGAATGCCTTAAGGTCAGACAGGCCATGCAAGTGTGTTCAGCTGCATGTCCATAACTCAATAGGGTATGATAGTTACTGTGGGGAACAAAAGGGAAGCACCCTGCATTAACACCCAGAGGTATCAAAACAAAACTGATGTAAAAGTCTTCACTTATCACCAATTTATGTCCCCTGTCCTGTAACTTTTGTTTCCTACACATATAAATATAACACTGAATGCAGTTGCCATTAATAGTAAAAGTTCATGACACTGGAGAGAACTCTGACCAGAAGATAAGGAGTCTAGGCCCAATTTAAAAGGGCCTTGAAGCCCAGGGTGCACCCAGGAACACCTTCTGGTACTTGTGCCTCCTGGAATCACTGGGTTAATGGAATAAGGGCAAAGTCCTTTCTGGTTTGCAGAGTCTTAGGAGAATTTATGGAATGTGGGAGTAGTAGTCTGCGAGTAGGTCATGTTATTTTCCAATTCCACCCTGAGAAATAAGTTGTAATAACACTTTATATAGGCTACATCTGTCATCTTAAAGTATTACAGCGTCTTTTCAGCTGAAATGTCTCCTGAAATAATAAGAAGTAATTTCAATGTGATACAGGAAAAACGAACCTGAAAAATTGACTTTTAATTTCTAATTTAGAGATGGCTCTCAAGAGCCTTCTTGAAGTGATCTTATCATCTGTAGGTGGACTCTACGTAGCTATGGGCATTTATCACCCAACTATTGGGAAAAGAAAGGTCTTTAGTTGCGTTTGGTACCACTCAGTATGCTGACACCATGGTTATCAGGCTTGGATCCACAGAGATCATGCATAGATCTCTCTACCAGCTGGCATCAGAATCAAGACAAATACCCACTTATGAGTATCCTTAGTGTCGTTACCTCTGTGTTTAGGTTTAAATCTTACATAACAGAAGAACAGAAAACAAAAGAATAAAACATCTACAAGTCGTTTTCATCGTGTGTCCAGGGTTAGGCAACCTGAAAGCACAGTAAGATCAAACAGGTCAGTGGAACATGTTTGCTCTTTGTGGGAACCAACCAGTACCCAGGAACCCCAGCAAAGCACTTTGTCTGGACAGTGGGAGGCCGGGTGCAGTGGGGAAGCAGAACTGTGAGAACTGAGGCTGAAGAAATAGGTCAAGATCAGAAACTGGAGCACCAAGAATGCCAGGCTAAGTACATGGTGAGCCACTGGGAGTTTTTGAACTTAGAGTATTTATAACTAAAATTGTGCTTTAGAAAAAATTAATCTGGAATGGATGTTAGAAATAGACGAGCATTTCACATTGATTCTCAGAATAATTGGTTAACTCTGCATTTTGACTATGTAGCTATTATTTAATTATGCTTAACTGTATAGGGTTATATTTTAACTTGTAAAGTTATTCCATAAAAAGTCAAAGGAAAAATGTGGTTGAAAGGCTATGATAGTAATCGTAACTCTATCATCAACATGCCATTGATGACAATTTTTTTTAGCTTGTCTGCTAAAATCTGCAAAATTCTAAACCAACTACTTACCAGTTTAATTATACTCAACCTATTTTCAAAAAGGATGCAAGTTATCTTAAATTGGAACATAGTTTTAGCAAAATAACAACAAAACTATGATTTCTTTCTAAGCATTACTTACATGAAATCTCCCTGAACTACTGACTCAAGGGACATATCCTCAATGTTCAAATACTAGAGCCATAGGGGGAAAAATCAATCTTTTATTTGCTAGATAAGAATTAGGTCAAAGAAAACATGCTTTATATTTTAGCTTCAGTTCAGATTTCTTTTTTAAAAAACTGGGAATCAAAACGATGTGTGACATATCGGGGACAAGCACACATACGCAAACAATGATTTTATTATCCTGCATCATTTCCCCAGGAATAGTCACAGAACATATTACATATCTTGAAAAGGATGAAGCTATTCAGAATTGATCTCCTTAGGCTAATATGAATTGGCATAGTATGTCAGCACAAATTCTATCATTTTGGGAAATCTCAAGATAATAGAATAATTTAACTGTATGTTCTAAAAATTTACAATGCCATTTCCCCAATCTTTGAGCATTGCCATGCTCCTTTTAAGCTTTTGTCTCCACATCTCTCCTTCTTCAGCTCTCACTTTCTCTTCCTTTCAATTCATCCCTTTCTCCCTCCCTTTTTGCAATCTTTTTAGTCTTCCCATCTTTGAAATGAGATTGGAGGAGCAGCTAGGAGAAAATACATGGTTCATTTTCTCCTAAATATACTCAAATTTCTATTTAAAATAATAGCTTCCTTCTATAATTGTTTTAGAAGCAGTAAGCTGACTCACAAACCACAGCTAATAACAAAAGCAACTCAATTTAGTTCTTTCTAGTAACTGCCTGAGGCACTGGCTAATGGTGAGAGAAAGCTACAAAGAATGTTCCAAAGAAGGGGAAACAGCTACCATTAAATAGCTTTTGTTAAACAAATGTTTTAAAAGGCATATACTACAATTATGAAGTGTGTTAAAGTTGGCAAGACTTTATAAGAGAAGAAATGGCGAAGGAAAGTCATTCCTCGTTAGCATCCTCACATCCTGCACAGGAAGGAGTGCTGATCTGAATTGACCAAAGCTAAGAACACTGAGCTCTAGTCACTGGGGCAGAGCTTTCTACTGAGTTAAGCCTTTCTCAATGTTTATAATTTCATAGGCTCTCTCTAGAACACATAAAATACTGATAACACCAAGAAAGAGAACCAGGATTCCTTGGTAGAACTGGGACTCCTTCCATTCCAAGGTATTCAAGATGGCTGACATGTTTTCAATGTTGTAACATGTAATATGACCAGTATTGTTCTAAAATATTTCTACAAACTCTTTGCTACTACTTTCCTTAAGAGATGGCCCTTAATTCACCTCTCCTTAATTGTGGACTGGACTTAGTGATTCACTTTTATCAATTAAGATATGGCAGAAGAAGGGCTGTCATTTCCAGTGTTAGGTTTTGAACAGCCTAGCACTCTTTCTTTCTTGAATCATTTACTGTGGAGGAAGCCAGATGTTATATTGTGTAAGACAACTAGAGATGCCCATGTGAAGTCAACTGAAGCTGCCAGAAAGAGTGTGGAAGCAGCTTCTCCAATTCTTTCAAATAATTGTAGTCCTGGTCAATAACCGGACTGCAATCTAGTAAGGAACCCTGAGTGGAAACCAAACTATCCCTCCTTGTTTCCTGACCTTGAGAAAATAAATGTTTACTATTTAAGCTGCTATGTTTTGGAGCAATTTGTTATACAGCAATAGATGACTAACATAATTACCAATTTAAAAATATAAATAAGCTAATTACTTAATAAATTAAGTGGAAGTGAGAAGTTGTAGTACATGTGTCTCTATACATGTTCTTTGGTGTAACTTGTTTCTTCTGTGTTTGAGTGGTAGCACAGCTTGGAACTACTCCTAAAGGAAAGATGATCTGACCATTTCTTCTTTCTCAGCCCCCTTTCTACTCTCTCCCAGCATTTGAACAACACAGGAAGAATGCTCCGAGTCCGATTTCCCTGACCCAGCCAAATCGTTTCTTGATTGGGCTCCCCTTTGTCTAGGCTTATTTTCCCCAGGGGTTACTTGGTAAAAGAATGTCTTTTCTGCATCTGATAAAGACCTGATGATATTTTACTTTGTTTTTCATTCTATGAATTTGAAAATAAGGTTGTTTTTACTACTGTTCTTTATCTCTCACTCTTCCCCATGGTCTTCCCACTAATATTTGATCTCAACTAGAGAAGGGAGTAGGTTAAACAGGCTTTTAAGTCAAAATAGAAGCTGTGGCCATGAACATGTGCCATTCAGATCTCCTGCTGTAGGGGGTGTGGAAACAGATAGCACCAGTTGCTGTGTTCTGAATCTATCACTAAACCCACCCTTCTTAAGGCTGCTCTCAGTGGGAGGCTGGGAGAGCAGGGCAAGGATGCTAAGGCAAGCCTGTTTCTGTAAAATGTGGGGTCTCTTCCACAGGGGTCTCCTCTGGCAGGTAACTATGTCTCAAGAACCTCCCATTGGCCTACCCAAAATATTCTTCCGACTATGCCTGAATCAGACACTCTGCCTTTCCAGTCCTCCTTCCTGAAAAGCCCCCTTCTTCACAGCAGTAACACACCTTCAGATCTCTGCACCTCCTCCAGTTCCCTCCACCTTTTCCCCCTTACACAGGCTTTTCCCAGTAAATATCTTGCACATAGTAATCTTGAAATCTGCTTCTAAGAAGACCCAACTAATACATCCCCCTTTCATTCTGATGCATTCAAAAGACTCTTTAAGTAAAGGAGCTTTCTACCGTGCCAAATGCTGTGTCACTCAAATTAGATATCATGGTTTGGGGGCCAATAACCTACACCTGATCTCCGCCAAAATGCTGAGAAGTGATAGGGGGGCCAATAACCTAAATCGTGATTAAATGTTAATTTGCCTTATTTTGTTCTCTGTGCATATATCTCGGTCACGATTTTCACAGCAAAAAGTCTTTGACCAAGAACAGAATGCACATAAATGGCTGGATTCCTACCCATTCTCCTTTTATTCTTAGTGACAGACTCATTACACACCAGGGCAGGGACACACTCAGCCAAAAATACAATCACATTTTTTTTTTGTCTGCCTTGTAAAGTGTAGTTGTAGGGGAGGAGAAATAATTTTTCCTCTATCCATTCTATATTCATGGCTGAGGCCCCTATGACAAAAGACAGAGTAATAAGACAAAGTCTCACAAATTTACTTAATATAAGTTTGACATGACATGGAAACCTTAATAAGGCAATGAAGACCTAAGAAGTGAGAAAATTTGGGTATGTTTGTGCTAGGTTTGATGAAGAAGTGAATAGTTGTGGAAAAGTTGCGGATTTTAGAAAGTATGATCTAATGGTGATAAATTGGGGAGAACTCACCAAGGCCCGTTTATTCAGATTTTTCCCTGGGACTCTGTGCCTTCAGCGATGAGGATGTTCCTTTACTCTGCCTATCAGGAAGTCGCCTCTGGAATGAGGGTCTTATAACCTGCTTCAGGGAAGGGTCAGAAAATCTTTCTTAGGTTTTATTACATGCTTCAGGAGAAAAGGCTAGAGGAAAGGTGAGAGTGACCATCTTTGCCTCTGCTGTTTTGTCAAATGTCACATCATGGGGTGGCTTGTCCTGAATGCTATCATTGTTCAAGGAGAAATCATTACTTTAAGGAAACTTTCATTGGGAGTGTTGAGGCAGCTGGGACACAAGGGATACTTTGGCCATTTATCCCTTCTCTTTCCCTTCTGTCTCTAATGACAATATGATAGCTGGAGTTTGAGAGGCCTTCTTCTGAACATGATTTGATTTTAAGAATAGAATTAACCCTTGAAATATGGTGAAGACTTCCCTTGGTGAAAGTAAGTAAATCTCTGTCTTGTTAAAGATACCAGTATTTGAGGTCACTGTTACTATCAATAAAACTCAATCCTAACTGGTAGACAGACCCATTCATTAATCTCTGATCAATGACCTTCTCTCCATGTTAACTTATTAATAGCACCCTATTGACCCCAGTGGTTGATATAGTTAAAGGCACCCCATTACAAAATAACTTACAGTTCACAAGCAAAACCAATACAGAAAAATTTGACATTTTGAAAAGCTATATTAGAATGGTTAGTCATATAAAAGATTTTATGTCCCAAAGGTATTTGCTTTAGCACTTTATTAAGTAAATTCTACAGTATCTCAAAATTCATTCATATATCATTTAATTCATGATAGATACTGTTATTGGGGAAAGAGGCAGGAAGCCTGGTAGAAAAACTTAACACTAAATTGTGTAAAGTTTTTCACACTGAAGAAGAATGAGAAAGGGAGACATAAGCTCTGCTAATGATAGGCCTAGTGTAAGGCTGTTATCTCCACAATATGAGCTCTACTCATTTCCCATCTTAGTCTGTAGTAATTTGTTAGGTTCTGCTGACCATATTATTTACATACCTGTAATAGAATCTGCTAGTTGCCTACCAAGATATTTTCTCCCTTTTCCTATTTGTTAATGGTTAGAGTTAAAGCTTATTTATGGCAAACTAGATAAAGACAATACTTCCCACCATTCTTGCAGCTAGGTTTGCACCTGCAATTAATTTATTAGCTTCATTTGTTTAAAAGAAAGCAGCATTTGCTAAACTTCACTTTTTTTTTCTGGAAGCTGAAAGTGGAAGATGCCTACCACATGTGGCATCAGCCATGAAGAAGAGGGCAAAGTGGAATGGATTTGGAAGTCTATTTAGCAACTTCACAGGCATAGTATATCTGCATTTAAGTTTTTATAATTTCCTTCAATAATATGTTGTGGCTTTCAGTGCAGGAACATTTTCTTAATTTTTTCCTAATAATGATTTTTAAATTTAACATTTTTATTGCTTATTGCTAGCATATGGAAATAGTTTTGATTTTTATATATTAAACTTGCATCTAGCAGCTTTGCTAAATTCACTTACTAATTTTAATAGTTTATCTGTAGTGTCTTCAGATTTTTAAAATACATTATCAATTTGCCCTGAATCATGATATCTTATTTTCTTCCTTTCCAGACTTTGTACATGCTATCTTTCAATCTTGTCTTATCACAATTATTAAGACATTTTGTACAATAATAAATATAAGCGGTGTAAGGAAGTCTCGCTCATATTGCAATGTAAAACACTTGGAAATTTTCTTAAAATCCAAATTCTGATTAAGTAAGTTTATAGTGGGACCTGAAATTCTTCATTTCTTTCTTTTTTTAATTTGTATGTATTTTTTATTTTATTATTTATTATTAGTATTATTATTTTGAGATAGAGTCTCACTCTGTCAGCCAAGCTGGAGTGCAGTGGTGAGGTCTTGGCTCACTGCAACCTCCACCTTCTGGGTTCAAGCGATTCTCCGACCTCAGCCTCTCCAGTAGCTGGGCTTAAGGCATGCACCACCACTCCTGGTTATTTTATTTTTATTTTTTTTTGTATTTTTGGTACAGACAGGCTTTCGCCCCATTGGCCAGACTAGTCTTGAACTCCTAACCTCAAGTGATCCACCCACTTCAGCCTCCCACAGTGCTGGGATTACAGGCGAGAGCCACCATGCCCAGCCAAAATTCTGCGTTTCTAAGAAGCTTCCAGGTGATGCCATGTTATCAATCTACAAGCCTTATTTTAAGTAGCAGAGATGTAGTGATTATCCTTGTCTGATTCTCAGTATCAGGGATGGAGCATTCAATATTTTGGCCATAAGCATGGTGTGTGCTAGAAGTTTTTTGCTTGTTTGATTTTGTACATATCATGTATCAGATTAAGATATTTCTTTTTGTTTCTAGTTGACTTGTCAAAATTATTGAATGTTGAATTTTATCAAATTATTTGGCTACTTTTAATGAAATTCTTATATAATTTTTTGTAGTAGCTTGTTACTGTGGTGAATTACATTGATTGATTTTCAAACTTGAATCAACTTTGTATTCCTGAGATCAGTTCAACTGGGGTATGATACAGTATTCTGTTTATGTGTTGTTAGATTCAACTTGCTAATATGCTATTTAGGACTTTTATGTCTATGTTCATCAGTGAAATTGGAAAGTAATTTTCATTTCTTTTGATATCCCTTTCAGGTTATGGTATTATGATTACATTGACCTCATAATTTAATTTGGGAAATGGTCCCTTTATTTCTATGTGCTGAAAGGATTTGTGTAAGAATGGTTTCTTTCTTCCTTAACTGTTTGAAATAATTTACCATTAAAGCATGTAGGCCTGGAATTTTATTTTTGTACAAGTTTATAGTAAGGAATTTAATTAAAGTATTTTTAGTTTGTTTTATTTTTGTGTCAATTTTGGTAAACTTTGTTTTCCTAGGAAATTTTTCTTTTATTTAAATTTCCAAATTTATTGTCACAAAGTTGTTCATAAATTTTCTTATGTTCTGAAGAATCTGTGGTGACATCTCTTTTCATTTCTGTGATTGGGAATCTGTACTTTATCTTTTTCTTGGTAAGCCTTGCCAATATTTATCAATTTCACTGTTTCTTAAAGTAACTGATTTGTTGTGTGGTTCATTCTCTCCATTTCTTTGTTTTCTACTGCATTAATTTATCGATTGTCTTTATTTTCTTCCTTTTATTTTCTTTGGGTTTCTTTTGCTGTACTTTTCTGACTTTTTGAGACAATATCTAGATTGTCAAATTTCCGGTCTTTCAGCTCTTCAAGTATAATGCATTTAAAGCTACAGTTTTCCTTCTACCAGTTTAGCTACATCTTATGAATTTTGATGTCTATTTTTATTATTATATATTAAAAATATTTTATATTATCTACTGAGAATGCTTTTTGATACTTTAACCAATTGCTATTTCTAGTTTTCCTAATCTTCAACATTTGGGGATTTTTTAGATTAACTTTTTGCTATCACTTTCAAGATTAATTCTACTATGATCAGAAATATTCTGAATGACTTTTTATTCTTTGAAAGATTTGGGGATTGGTTTTATGCTTAGTATATTGTCAGTTTTGATAAATGACTCATATGCATATTTACTTCCCTTCTATCCCCACATTTCATGTTACTGGCATCATGATTTGAAATCTATATATATTTTAAGTCTCATAGAAACACTATTATGTTTTTGTTCAGTCGATATTTACTTATTTTTACCCACAGTTTTTTCTTTTTCCTTTATTAATTCCTGTAGTTTCGTGTTTTTGTCTAGAGTAAATTTTCGTCTTCCTGAAGCCCTATTTATTTATTTATTCAAATTCAGATCTTCTGGCAATGAATTTGTCAGTGTTTGTCTGCAGATGTCTATATTTAACGGGAACTGTTGAAAGATCATTTTTCAAGGGTACGATATTTTAGATTGTCACCTAGTCTTGAACTGTTTAAAATTGTCATTCTATTGCAGACTGCCTTCCACCACTTTTATGATAAATTAGCTGTATTTCTTGTTGCTTCTTTGAAGATAATACATTTTATTCTCCTCTGGCTTAGTTTAACGTTTTGCTTTATCTTTCTTTTTCAGAAATTATATGATAATGTATCCAGAGGTGGTTTGTTTGTGTTTATCCTATTTGGTGTTCATGTTTTCTCTTGAATTTTTGAGTTAATGTCTTTTATCAGTTTTAGAACTAATTTTTGTTGTTATCTTTTAAATATCTTTTCTTCACGTTTTCTCTTTCCTGCCCTCCTGAGATTTTAGTTGCACATATGTTAGATTATTTCACTGTTCCAATATGTCTCTTATGCTTTTTATAAATTTTCCATCCTTTTTCATCTTTGTTTAAGCCTGAATATTTTCTACTATCACATTTTCAAATTTACAAAACCTTTCTCCTGCTCTGTCCAGCCTGTGGTCAAACTCATCTATTAGTTTTTTATCTTCATTATGCTGTTTTGTGATCTCTAGTTTTCATTTGATTCTTTTATGGATTTCAGTTCTCCACTGAAATATTTCATTTTTTTCATATATTGTTTTTAACATGATAATCTGTTATGGTAAAGTGTATGTAAAATAACTCCTGGGAATTTTGGATACTTTTTTTCTTTCTCTTTACTCTGACATATCTGTAATTTTTTTTTTTTCTGAATGACAGATATCATACAAAAAAAAAAAAAACTGAGGTGGCTCTGGATGATACATTTACCTTATATTCTGGTAGACTGCCTGAGTCGGGGCAGATAATCTTAATCTAATCAAGAAATGAACCAACTGAATCAAAATTTTATAGGTCTCTTCCACCTCTGATTCTACACTGTTTTCAGGCCTGACCTGATTTCTAGGCTTCTTTGATAAGTTCTGAACTCTAGCTAACATATCCTCAGCACTGGAAGATTGGAACAAACTCAGCTCCTTCACTGACTTTTGCTTGATTTCGTTGCCTATCACCTTATGCAACATAAAATTTGTCAATTACACATGTGGGAGCTAAAACCTTCATCTTATGGATATAGAGAATAGAATGATAGATACCAGAGATTGGGAAGGGTGGATGGAGATGACAGGAGGGAAGAGGAGCAGTTGATTATGGATACAAACATACAGTTAGATAGAAGAAATAAGTTCTAATGTTTGACAGCAGGCTAGGGTGACTATGGTTAGCAACAATAGTGTATATATTTCAGAGTAACTAGGAGAGAGGACGTGAAATGATACAAACATAAAAATAATAAACATTCAAGGTGATGACTACCCCAATGACTCTGACTTTATCATTACACATCCTTTGCATGTAACACTCAAATGTACACTACAAACATGTAAATTATTATATATCAATAAAAGGAAAAAAAACCTGAAGAATTGGGAGCAAAATACTGTCAAATGCCTAGGGGGACAGTAAAAGTATCTTGGACTCCTTTCTCTGTGCTCTGTGCATTCTTTCTCTCAGGGATCTCTTCCCTTATACTCCAGTCTCAGCATTTTTAAAAGTCAATTGTCAAATTTTGATAATTTTTGGAAATCCAGACTCTATGTTGGAAAATAAAAAAGCGAAAGCTTTAATTGCATAGTGAACCAGAACGATGTGAAAGAAGTTTAGTTGATATTTCTTCTCTCTATAGAGATCTATTTAATGTTATCAAAAATTTATAATTTTATTAAACAACAAATAGGCAGTGTCTAAGTGATAACCTACACTAAACTTAATAAACTCTAACATCCTTAGTTGATCCTACTTCTTAAGCTGACATAACTAGTAACCAACTGGTCAGGCAATAGCAAAAGTCGAAATGGAAAAGAAATACACTAGGAGCCACCTTACTCTTTGGCATATGCAATAGCTGGTGCTGAGATTTTCAAAATGGCTGATTTTTAGTCATTGACAGATAGCATTTTTAAAGTTGGTTGTTTTTATTACGCGAAGAGTAGAGTTGGCATTCTGTTGAGATGAATTTCAGTGAGGTTTATGGTTGTTCTTTCCATTTCTGGGCTCTTGTCCTATGAGATATTATCCATTTCAAAAAGTTGTGCTATTTCAGCAATTTCTTGTTCAACATTGACAGTTGCCATTTCACAAATATTAGATAGATTGAAAAGACCTATAAGATCATTAAATCTATCCCCCTGGCACTGTAGGCGAAGCAAGTGAAGCAAAACTATTATTTTTTGTTAGTTATATTTGGTAGGGTCGTTTCTAGTAAAAATAATATTGAGTGAAATGGATGAGGATGCCTAGATAAGTAAAAAGTTTCTGCCAGGAAGTTTTATTGTTGCTTTTATTTCTTACCAATTTGAATATTATTAATCATTAGGTGCCTATTTTATTCCCAAATGCATATTTTAAAACAAATTCTGAGTTCAATTTATATTCTTCATTTAAAGCCCACATTCTGGTTAATTTTAGCATTGATTTGATAAGCTGGCTCTGAATGGGATCCCACACCTGATAGTCTTGAAAATCATTACATCAGTGTGTAAAGCAATAAAAATTATAGACTGCATTATCTTTAATATAACAAAATATAATTTCATAGATGTTTGTATTTTTCTAAAGTTTAACAGTGGCAAAAGGGTTCTCATTTGTATTAAATAGCTAAGTACTATTGAATATTGTGAAATTTATTCTTTCACATTAATGTTCCAAAGGAAAATACAGTAAGGAGACATCTGTGTACAATTATTCAAATATTAGGGATGTATATTCATCTTATTTAATTAAAATTAAATTTTAGAAACTTAAGCATTTTATAAGTATCTGCTTTTTCATAAAGTATCCATGAATCCATTCTTTGGGCACAGAAAAATATCCAAAAATTAAATACCATATTTAAATACAAGAAAGATTTCTTTATAACCATACATCTAAAATACTTTTTATCTTTCTTGCTATTAAATACTATTTGATTAAATCCACTAAAAGTATTTTTCTAACATAAGGTTTGCAATACAAATCAAGCCACACATAAATGAGGAACAATCCCTCAGGAAATATCAAAACATCACCTCTTACAAATAAATTACAAGAAAAAAATAGCAAGAAAGTAAAGGAGACTACCTACCAGCAATTACACTGTCATTAATAGAAGCTAGTTCTGAAAGATTTGTCTTCTAAGAACTCCTGAAATGAGGTGGGGGGGTGTGTGCAATTAAAGTTGTTTCTTTCAGTCCCTGCTACATTATTTATTTAATTTTTGCTTATCGTGTTTGTAAAGCACAAAGAATCAAACATTTTATAAAAATCCTTTATTGGCCTCCCAAAATGTTATAGAATAAATTATGGATCCCACTGTCACCATGCCTGATGTTAGACATATCCTAAAATGTCTAAATTTCTGATACAAAATATTATATCATTAAATATAATTCAATATTATGTCATTGTACTCTCAAAGCACACTCAGAAAACAGATACTGCAGGCAGTCTCAACTCCAAAGACAACCTTACAATACAGTGTGAAGTTCGAAGTTAAGCATGGGCTGTGGCTGCTCATACTCCAGTATGAAACAGTGAAATGCCATTTGCAAAATTCCATTCCTCTTATCCTGCTTTAACTGTGTAACCCAGTGTTATCTGAAAAACGGAACAGATATTCATTAGTAAATGTTAAGTTCTCCTGGCATATATAACACTTAAATAATATGAATGAAGATTTCTATAGGTACAGAGCCCTTCTATTGGGAGAGTAATCACATAAATCTACATATGATATATTGATATTAATATTTTATCTCTAAAGATAGGGACTTTTTGGCAGGAGATTGACTGTTAATAGGTAAACAATAGGGTAAACCCATTAGGTCAAAGGAAGAAACTCTTGAGAAATAATTTTTTAAAAATCTATTCTAATTAGGAATTTTACAGATAGTTTAGTCTATGCAAGGAGGATTCACTTGCTGTAGTAACATGAGATTCCATACTTCCACTTTCCAGGTCTTGTGAGAGATGCTCCTTCAGTTGATGTCAGGAGCATGGATTTTTTTCTCATAATGTAAACATCTTTCGACAATGAGTGTGATTGTATTTTAATGCTATAGTACTTACTTTGTATATATCATTGCTCCTAAATGCAAAACGTCTCTTTTATATGATGTTCACCCTCCTGCCTCACCAAATACAGTCTGTTTCAGAATGAAAAACTCTGGCAGTGCTGGATTGATTGAGGATTTGCATGCTGATTTTCAACAGGTGCTCCCGCTAAAGAATGTCCATGTGTAAATTTGGCCACACACCAATGTCATCTTCACTCTCTGCCTTATCACCCTCTACCTAATCCACACTGTAACTATATGCTAGAATCTTAAATCTTTGGAACTTTGTAACCCATCTAATCTTATTCTCTCATTTAAAAGAAACAAAATCCAGGAAGAAGACTTAACTTGCCCAAGTTATAGTAGGTCCCAGTAAAGCTACTACTAGATACAAAGTGGTCTGCACTCCTGCCAATGATGTGTGACCTGTGGCATGTGGCTGTGCATGCCGGATGGTGCCTTCTCAAGTACTGGCACATCTTCTCCCAGCATCATTATCAGGGATCGCTCTTACCGTCCTGGAGATGAGGTGTACTTCTTGACCTTCGCATTGCTACCCCATTGGCTCCTATGCTGCCAAGCTGCAAGAAATTCTAGATTTCCATCCCTGAGCAATGAAAACATAAATTTAAAAATGAAAATATTTAAAAGAGATCTAAATAAAATATAATTGCAGGAAGAACAACATAATACTGGTGAACTGGTTTTATAAATTTAGGATACCACAACTTTGAATGTTAAAATGCTAAATTAGAAATAAAGAATCTAGTTTTGGGCTTCCTTGTAAATGCCATTTAAAGTTTTGGTAAATTTCTTAATCCCTCTGTTTCTCATTTGCCTTATCTGTAATTTCAGAGGATTGTATTAGGTGATCCTTAAGGTCTCTTCCAGGAAGAAATTTTTGTGATTCTTTATCATGCAAAGCAAAGTGGAGAATGGAGGCAACCACATAACAGTATCAAAGAGTAATTAAGGCTCAATATTTTGCTGTACTTTTTTTGCATATTTTAAATAAAAATTGTTTTTAAATCATAAATGACCAGTGAAATTACCTCTGCTTTAACTTTACTCTGTGTGCCAATGGCTGCAGCCAGAACTGCATGCTTGCCTCATACCCACTGATCCTGTAGACCATGTTAAGCAGAATGTTAGCTTAAGCCACATGAAATTGGCATACACTGCACTTATATTAAAATGGATCCATATTCTCTGTGTCAGAATAAGATCAGCAATGCACACAAACATAAATAAATGGAAAACTTCAAGGCTTGTTTACATAACTACATTCTAGCTTATATGTGAAGGTTTTGCAATTAGGAAAACTTTGCTTGTCAAAACTGGTCATTTAAAATTGGTTCTCACTTGCTCTTCCCTGTGACTGTTTTTTAACATGATTTTTAATCACCTTCTTCACCAAAAATAAGTTTAAGTGTCTCTTCAATTCATTTGCACTTCTACTTTTTCAGCTTTTCCTGGCTTTTTTTTTTTTTTTTTTTTTTTTTTTTTCCTTGTATGTAGCATTAAAGAGTTCTGCTCTGGTTCCCCTGTATTAACCCTGGGGCTGAATTTTGCTTTTTTATGCACATACCAACACATCAGTAGTAGAGTAAACTTTTAGTTGAGTCCTTCAAAGAATATTTGAGCCTATTGTTAGAACAATGCATGCATCTAAAGAATAATTTGTTCACCATTTTTCACATTTCAAAAATTTTCCCAAGAACACCCAATTTTTAAAACCTCTGCTGTGAAATCCTCTATTTCCCATTGAGACTAAAATGGAAATAGTTTCCCAATTAAATATTTCCCTTTACTGTATCCCCCATCCCCAAGCCTAGTCTCTTTTTTCTGTTTTTAGTCTGGCAGTGGACACTATATTCAAAATAGGAATCAAGTTAATGCCTTACAAAGGTATAGTATCACTCTTTCTTCTCATCTTCTTCCTCTTTGATGAGATAACCAAGTAAATCCAGGTTGCTTTTTCTAATACAGTTGTGCTCTATGCTGATGGTTTTGCAGATTTTCCCACAATATCCTTCAAATCCTTTTCTGGGTATATGTTCTGCATAATTGGCTCCTTGATCCTGTACTTATTAGTTTATATCTTTATACCTGAACTGCATTTGGCATCCTCTGCCTTAATCACCTGCAATTCAAATCCTTTTCAATCTGATAATATTGCACCTTATTATTTGCTAAGACTTCAATTTTAGTATCACCAGCAAATTCAATGATCTTTTCTTCCCTGCACACGTCCCAGAATATGTAGGTCTTATTCCCAGAGCTCTGGAAAGCATCTGATTTCTTACCTCCTTGGAAGCTGAGCTTGCCATCTACGACTGCTTTTTGTCTACTACTTTTAAATTAGTTTTCTGCTACAATATGCTATTTTACCTCCCATTCCCTTAGTCTGCTTTAGATATAAATCTTTAATGTGCAACCTTGTCAAATGCTCTTTGAAAACATTTTTTTCTTATCTATTGAGGCAGTGATGCCATCCAAGAGCTCTGGAAGATTAGCTAAATATGGTCCCCCATGTGTGAGTCCTTCTTGACTATCTCCATGCAATCTTGCTAGAATTCTCTACTGACATTCAGAGCAAGCCAAGCACTCTCTTAAGGTAGACAGACAATCTTAATTGGACAGACAAAGCAAGAAATAAGCATTTCTAGTTTTATTCCCCTACATGATTAGGGACAGAGGAATAGAGCCCAAATTTCCCGGGACTTATCTGGAGAGGACTACATGTTGGTGGAATGAGGTTTGTCATACAAGGGTCAGATGAGGGCAAAGTACAGTTGTGTGCAGCCCACGAGTTTATGCAGGCACTCGGTGTGGCCTGTCCAGGCAGTCCAGTCTGGGCTGTTGAGCTGAGAGACTTTGTTAAGTGTTTACAGTATGGCAGACCCTGTTCTACTGTGTGGTTTTTTTGTTTTTTGTTTTTTGGGTTTTTTTTTTTGACAGAGTTTCACTCTGTCACCCAGGCTGGAGTGCAGAGTACAATGGCACAATCTCGGCTCACTGCAACCTCTGCCTCCCATGTTCAAACAATTCTTCTGCCTCAGCCTCCTAAGTAGCTGGGATTACAGGCACATGCCACCATGCCTGGCTAATTTTTTGTATTTTTTTAGTGGAGACGGGATTTCAACATGTTGACCAGGCTGGTCTTGAACTCCTGACCTCAAGGGATCCACCCGCCTTGGCCTCCCAAAGTGCTGGAATTATAGGCATGAACCACTGCGCCTGCCCAAGCAGACCTTGTTCTAAACCATTTACAGTCTTTTAATCTAAGGACATTATTTTGAAATAAATATAGGCTTATAGAAAAGTCGTAGAAATAATACAGAAAATTACCAACTCTCTTTTACCCTGCTTCTTCTAATGATAGCATCTTGCATAATCATGGGATGATTATCAAAACTTAGAAATTAATGGGTATAATATTATTAATGAAACTATAGACTATTACATTTTTTACAAGTTTTTCCCTTAATGTTCTTTTTCTGCACTAAGTTGTGCTTCATTAGTCTTTTCCAATCTGTGACAACTCCTTGACTTTCTTTGTCTGGCCTGCGACAGTCTCGTTGTTTCTCATGATCTGGCACACTTTTGAAGAGTATCACTTAGGCATTTTGTAGACTGACATCCAATGGTTTCCATTTTCCTTCTGGTGTTATCTCACAATTTCCTTAAGACATTGTGCAGTTTTTGGCAGTAATACCACAGAAATAATGTGTCCGTTCCAGTGACGGGCACATCAAGGAATAATGTTAACCTTAATCATTTGGCAAGATAGTGTCTGCCAGCTTTCTCTACGGTAAAGTGACTATTTTTCCTTTTGTAATTGATAAAGATCTTAAGGGAAATACTTGGAAGTTACGCAAATGCTGTGTTTCTCCTCAAACTTCTGCACATTAATTTAAGCATCCATCAGTGTAGCTTGCCTACAATTATTATTGCAATGGTTGCCTATTGGTGATTTTCAACTTCCCTCATTTCTTCTACATTTATTAATTGCAGTTCTTCTGTGTAGAAAAGCATTTCTCTCTTCCTTTCTTCTCTTTTAAAGAAAATGATTTCACGTTAATATAATGCAATTATCCTTTTTATAAAATAAGAGCTTTCCTTTCCTATTTATTTATTTAATTATTTACATCAGTGTGAACTCATGGATATTTATTTTATTCTAAGGATGATGTATAAGAAACCCTCCAAAATTTTAACAATATGAAAGTATTAATAATTATGTGTGAGAATATCAGCAATACCTATGTTAAAAAATGTATCTAGGAAAATATGTTTATAAGGTACTCAGCATGCATAGTTTAGCTGATGGATAAAATGGCTTATGAGTATTACCCCCAGTGACAACCAGATTTCCATCAATGAATTAAAAATTTAAAAAGCACCATCATTCCTGTATCTTACCTGAAGAAATGTAGGGTTGGAGGGAGGTGAAAACAGAGATATACAAATTCAATATCAGAAATGATTGTGTAGTTGATAATTCTAATAAGCAGGAACAGGGAAGGTAGCAGAGTGTGATATTTGAAGGGCACAAAATGATGCCCACAAGCTGTCTATGGAGGAAGTCAAGTCTGGGGAGTGGGAACTACTGGCATATAGCAGAGAAAATTGAAACTGATAGGAGGGATGATGAAATAACTCTGCCAAACATGCCTTGCTCACCCAAGGTTGTTATTAATAAGTTGCTGACACATAGTTACAGAACTTATTGCTGATGCACTAGACCTTGGTAATCAACAAAACTGAATCCCAAAAGGATAGGACGGGGGGTACTGATATAACTTCTGTCCCTGTCATACCTAGTTAGGAACTAGCACAGGCCTGGGCTTACAGGTCTATCTGTCACCTGACCCAGTTGCAGGGAGTAGAAGACAAAAGCTGGAGAAATGAAGCAGATGGCATGAATGCCTTTATCAAGAAGGAAATCAAAGTTTTATAGCAATATTTTTGTTGACCACATATATTCATCCATTATTCCATCTATCCCTTTGCTTCTTCAACAAACATTTATGGAGTACATATTGTATTTCAAAGACTGTGATAGGCTCTGAGAACTCACTGGTAAACAAGGCATGATCCTTGCTCTTCAGAGGTATTTATAATCTTCAACTTTCCTCTAAGGCCCTGTTTGAAAATTCCTGACTCCAAATTATACATTCATCAATTCAAAATATTTGTAATTGAGATCTATAATGATTTGTAAACCATGATATGTTATAGAGATATAGAGATAAAGTCTGTGGATTTGTTCTACAGAACCAATCTCTTGTTATGCAGAGATAAGATAAAGTCTCTGGATCTAATACATAAACAAAGTTGGGATGCAGCATGATAAGTTCTATGATGGAGATGTGCACAAGATCAGTGGCAAAAGATGGAAGAGGCACCTAACTCAGACCAGAAACATCTAAGGATTTTTAATAGCAAAGACATTGCCCCAAGTCCTGAAAAGAGAGTGAAGGTTTTCAAGTTAAGCAAGTATTGAAAGGATTGCAAAAGATTAGCCAATTCTGGATGCAAGAGACAGAAAACTGCACTTATTATAGCAAGCCATAGAGTGAGGTGGGAGTATAGTGATAGACCTCCTGGGCAGGAGAGAGCTAACATAAGAGAGTAGAGAAGTAGACAAGGAGCAGATAATGAAGCACCTTGGAAAACCCTCTGCAGAGATTAAATTTTATCCTGAAGGGCACCAGAAGCTATTTAGGGAGGAAAAAAAAGGAAAAAGAAAAGGTGGCTTGATCAGATTTAGATTTGGGGTAACCACTTTGGAGGCAGTGTAAAGAATAGATATGAGATGTAACACAATAGACAAGGTGGCAAGAAAGAACACCATGAAAATAAATCAGTCAAGAAATAATCAAACAATACAGAGGGCAGCCATCATGGTAGAAAGAATGGGATGGACTCTGTATGCATGTATGTGGAATGTATGAATGTAGTCACTGTATGACTGGGAAAATGGGGCACCATCCTCACAAAGAAGGAAAACTAGAGGTGCAGCAGATAGAAGTGAAAAATCAATTTGCACATGATGAATTAGTGGTGCCTATAAAAAAATCAGGAAATGCCCAAATAAGAGTCATAATTCTGGGACTCAGAGAAATCTGAACCTGTTATAGTGATTTGGGAAGCATGTATTCGACAAACAGTCATTTCTCATTTACTAGATGTCAGACTATGTTAGAAATGCCATTGAATGATAGGGATCAAGTCCCTGCCATCAAGGAACTTACAAACTGAAATATAGAAGACAGCAAGGCCAGAAAAATAGAAACAATCTTTGTGGAGTGGTATAAGAGATTGTTCTCAACTCTGTATTTTCTCATCATTTCCAGTTTTTCTCAAACTTGCATGTGCATATGAATTGCCTGAGGATCATCTTTTTTTTTTTTTTTTTCTTTTTGAGACGAGGTCTCACTCTGTCACCCAGACTGGAGTCTGGAGTGCAATGGCATGATCTCGGCTCACTGCAACCTCTGCTTCTTATGTTCAAGCAATTCTCCTGCCTCCAGCATCCTGAGTAGCTGAGATTACAGGTGTACACCACCATGCCCAGCTGATTTTTGTATTTTTAGTAGAGATAGGGTTTCACCATGTTGGCCAGGCTAGTCTCAAACTCCTGACCTGAAGTGATCCACTCGCCTTGGCCTCCCAAAGTGCTGGGATTACAGGCATGAGCCACTGCACCCAGTACCCTGGGATCTTAATAAGGCAAAGATTCTGATTCCATAAGAGGTCTGAGGTGGAGCCTGAGGTTCTGCATTTCTGACAAATCCTCACATGACGATGATGAAGCTGCTAGTCCGTGGACCTCACTGTGAAGAGTATGGTTGTTACCCTCCAGTCAAAGTAGCTAAGAGGCATCATTAGAGAAAAGAGTGTTAGATCAAGCAAAGGAGGTTCTGACCACTGGGACAGGAGGAGGGAATGATGGCAGGGAAAGGAGAACCAATTCTCCATGAAAGAAGGCTTGTGAGTACCTGCGACACCATTCACCACATGCTACTCACAAAACTTCCATGAATCTGCTCAACCAAATTCTGTTAATGAGTGAGATAAATATTATTAACATACTTTTTTTTTTTTTTTTTTTTAACTGATTTTTTTCTTTCAATGTAATATGAGGATCCTAGAAAAGGAGTGTGAAATGGAGTCAGAGCTTCAGTTTGAACCTCAGGTTTGTTTTATTGATGTGTTACATGGATGGTGTTTACTTTCTGTCTCCACGTCTCAGTTTCCTATTCTTCCAGTTCCAAGATAGTACTTGCTATCGTCTGAATGTTTATGTCCCTCCAAAATTCTCATGTTGAAACCCAGTCACCATTGTGATGGTTGTTAGGATGTGGGACCTTTGGGCAGAGATTAGATCATGGAGGCATAGCACTCAAGGATGGGACTGGTGTCCTTACAACAGAGTCCAAGGGAGCTCCATCACCCCTTATGCCATGTGATGACACAATGAGAAGGCTCTGTTCTGTGAAATAGAAAGTGGGCCCTCACCAGCCACCCAATCTCCTAGCATGCTGATCTTGGACTTCCAGGCTTCAGAACAGTGAGAAACAAATCTGTGTTGTTTATCAATTTATGGTATTTTTGTCACAGCAGCCTGAATGAACGAAGACAGCACTTCTTTCCTGTGAAGATCACAGAACTAAGGAACACTAAGATGGCTACTGCAGGACCAGGAAAAGAATCCTTGTTGCTTTTCCTATTTTGTTCATTCTTTCCTTTCTGTAGGGAAAAAGCTTTTCTCCATGTGAGAAAGATGATGTCCTGAGACATAGAAGTGATGTGCTCACTATCACTGGGATAGGGAGTCTCTCCAAGTGTGACTCTCAGGCCAGTAGCACTGGCATCACTGTGAGTGTGTAAGAAATGAGATATCATGGGCCCTAAGCTTACCATTGAATCTCTGGGGATGGGGCAAGGTCTCCAGGAGATTCTTATGGATGACAAAGTCCAAGAACCACTGTTCCACATGATCCCAGCCCCAATGAGATGCCCTTACCCAGGATTTGTGGGTTATGGGTGCCCCAGGTTCATGTGTTTCTCCTCAGCCAGGTGAGGATCTGAGATCCCAAATAAGCCTAGGAAAGAAACACAGCTTCTTCCTCAGCCCTCAGGCCAGAACTAAGGGCTGGCCAGAACTTCTTCCAAATTCCCTCACACATGTTAATGTTAAATAAAACCACTTTCCGGTGATCTCATCATCACAGTTTTACACACTTATACATAACAAAGATTTCCCTTTATATTTATAAAAATAAATCAGAGAGGTCTCAGAGTGAAAAAGGAACACAGCTAAGTGGCTGGCCTGGGCTCCACACCAAAGCTTTGACTCCAATTCTTTTTCTTACTACTTAAAAGAGATTCACAACAATTGCTTCCAGATTTGATTCCTTCCTCTTTTTCCCTAAAAAGATCCCTTATCAAATCAATACATTTCATGAACCAGACCACATCTGGTGTTTGTTTTGAAAGCCTGTACAATTTGGGCTCTGTCTTCAGAAAATTATCTTAGCTCTTAAAAAATTACCCTGAGCACATTGTCTTTCTTCTCTCAATTAGCAAAAGGCCTGCTCATGGCTCAGTCACCAAAAAAATAAAAATATATGTCAGAAAAATGGAAAACTATTGTTCTCCCTTAGCCATTGCAGTAGAGCATAATGACATATGGGACAATGGAGAAATCTGCAGAAAGTCCTTCCGAATTTTAGCCTAAGGACAGGCCCAAATCACTAGTCAGTATTAAAACTATAATCCTAGACTACCTTTAAAATATACTTTGCCTGCATAACTGTGATGATCAAAATCCCACTTTAACCAACCCACCAAAAATTCGAATGCATAATGGAGAAAATACATAAAGAAAAAAGCTATACGACTTTGTAAAGCAAGGATTCTTTCTCTCTGACCCACACACAAACACACACATGTGCACACACATGCATACAGATACACAACATTAAAAGAAAAAGTTACCAATAATTTTCTCCACACAAGACTAAACTCCGTTCCAAACAGTTTTAAGGCAACAGAAAGTGGTGAGAAAACTTCCTCAGAGATCTGTGAACGCCTGCAAGATTCCTTGTGACCGAAGGACTGCTTGTTTTGAAGACTAATGAGATTAATGAGTTCTCACTTCTGCAAGACTATGGGAACAAGGAATGTCTAGCTCAGTTAGGATATCTGGTAAAACTTACTTTTTATGAAAACAGAGCATTGATAACTTTTAAAACTTTAATAAATATTAAATACTGTATGCATATTGTGTGCATGAAATCATATTTCACATTACTATTAGGTTTCTAGAAGATAAGTGATAACGTTCTTACATAAGAAGATAAGTTCTTACATAAGAAAAGAACTTCAATGCTTCAAATTTAAAACGTTAACCATGTGTTTTATTAATCAACTTATATATATATGTACTTGAAAATTAAAACAGGTAACATTTTTATGTTTCCCTCTTTAAACTATTTTTATATACATATTTCATTTTAGAACCTCACAACAAAATTACTTCAGATAGTTGTAATATCCACACTTTACAAATGAGTAAAATAAAACAAAAAGAAATTAAGTGAATTTCCCAAGTTTAGAAAGCAAGCTAGTGTCAGAGGCAGGACCATAACCCAGGTTGCCTGATTCCAATTTTCAATATGATTATTCATATTGAAACTAATGAACGAAATGAAGATATTTGCGGAATATACCAGTCAGAACTGTTTCCAATCATCCCCAAATGTAACTTTGATCATTCCAGATAATCCTTCATTTTTGATGTCAGTTACATCCTCTGCTGGTGGTCTAAAATCAAATTCAGAAATTCAGACAAAAAATACACATGCAAAAAAGTAGAATAATCCTAAGGATGTTATGTCTGAATATGAGACTTGAACTGAAGGGTAAGAAGTAAAACTGAGAAATCACCATCTCAGGCACCATGTGTTCATTCAATTCAACCCAAATGACAAATATAATATGTCAACTCCTGCTAGGTGCAGAAAATGAAGTAGTTCCAGACTGTAAGAAACACATCATGTTATATGAATATTCGATTAAAATGAAAGTATGGAATTACATATTTTAAGCAAGATGTAATCACTATTATATGGTGACAAATTGTTTTTACAGTAATTAGTTTATGTTGGTAGTTACTAGATTATTGTTATGTGCTTCTAATATGTTGCTGATGTTTTCTAATGATTCAGTTGAAATAGACAAGTTATTAATATAGATTGACAATGTCAAGTAGAAAAAGTTTATAGCTATACCAAATAGATGTATTTAATTTGAAATATTTAAATAATAAAAAAGTATATTTGAACAACCTAATTATTTTGAGAATCAAAAGATTAAATAACTGACACCTTTGGAAAAAAATAATAGGCTTCGCAGGGCATTCTCTCATGCCCAATACTCTGCTGTGCTTTTTAAGGGAAATTACAGCTGCCAGAGTTAATTTAATTTAACACAATTTAATTGTTGAATTTGTATTTTGTACACATCATTGAAGGCCCTAAAGCAACAGTATGTTTTTCTTTAAATGAATCATGTTTTTTTACACAGTTTAAAGAAATGATTGGTTTTGAGGACAGCAGTGAACTGCAAAGAACTATCAAAGGATGCAAAATACCATCCAACAAAGTTTCCCTGACACCAATCCACCAATGAACGCGCTACAAAATTAAAAAATCTATTTCACTTCTTTTACAAAACATAATTTAGTCTTAATTCCCACTAAATAAAAACACCACAGTCACAGAGCTTGGATTACACCTGATATCTCCCTCACAACTTACCTTCCCTCTCCCCACTTTCTCCAGCATTCACCCCTGCCCACCTGCATGTTTTAACTCTCTGTGTACAAGAGCATCCCATTGTCTATACATATGTGTCTCACATATAATGTATGCATTTTATAAGTTGTTGTTAATATCAATAAAAGCACAATAGTCTCTAATCCCAAACAAGCTAGTGGATTTACTTAAGGATACTACAATTTAATGAAGAATGAAATATTCTAAAAAATTATCTTATAACCAGCTTAGGTGATGAACAGTTGGGTGTGTAACTTCTGGATTCATCTGTTTTCAAGTCACAGCTTCTTTCTTCCTGCCTCCTTAAAAGCCCTCATCCTAACAGGTTTCCTGGTCTGAATCTCTAGGGTTCCAGAGTAAAAAGGCAGTGCCTGCCCTTGAAACTACATGCTCCCCTTCCTTTTTAAAGGCAGAATGATACGCCTAAAAGCAAATGATTTTGTAATAAGATAGAGTTGCAAGACATATTTAAGTCCTTTTAAATACATGTATACAACGTATTTCTCAAATCTTACTGTGTTTTAGGAACTATATACTTAAGCATTCCTTTGCACTAGTAAAAGCAGCTACCATTATTATCTGCATTTTACTGATGTGTGACTTTCTGAAAGTTACAGTCACACTGCAAGTAAAGACACATAATTTTTTTGATGGTTGTGATCAACCCTGAGCTGGTTTTCAGTGGGACGTTCAGTTGTTATATCTTCTTTTTTATGCTGCCTGACTTCTACATGGACATTCATTTAGAGAGCCATGAATATAGTTGATTGCCATATATGAAACTCATGCTGAATTCTGCTTTCATGTTTCCTCTTATGACAGGGAAGTTACTTTGATCTCCTGGCTTTTGCTTTCAGCCAAATGCTTTGCCTTTCTCAGGAACATAAGGAAAACATAGCCTCTCTCCTCTGTTCTGTAGGAGACTTGGTGAAAGTTTAGGCCTTTCTCACACTAACCCACACAGCCATTTTTACTTTCCATGCCTTGATGGTCATAGGATAGAATTCCCAGAAGTTCTAGAAACAAGTTTGATTGTTCATTGTCCAGTAGTAGAACAGGCTTGGTCTCTTTTACCCCCAGGCATCCAAATTTAGTAGAAGTTCTACTGATAATTCCTCTAGAAGCTGAACAGTGGAATGAGGTGGGCAGGAAGCCTCTTTCTCAAAGAATTTTATCAGTCGCTGTCACTTGTGGTGGTGCAGGGGAGCTGGCACAGCCTGACTTGTGAAAGCCAATTGTTAGCATCTCTTCCCAACTTCACAATGAGTGCTGGCACATTGGTGGCTTGAAATCAGCCATGATAAGAGTATTTATACCACAGAACTGAAAACACTACAAATTGCAGCTTTCCACCCGCCTCCACCCCCACCCCCGAATGCTGCTTTTTAAACATTTGCCAGCATTGCTCAAGCTTCTCTTCAAGTTCCTTTTGCTTCCCCCAACCAGGAAGAGTTGTATTTTTGTTTTTCTGTGGTTAAGTGTGAACACATCAAGATCCACATGTATTCTCAAATCTTCTAGTTTTATAGGTGCTGCAATCCTCCTTGGACTATTAGAGACCCTATATTTAGTGTTCTTAATGAAGAAGAGTAAACCATTTTAAAGAAAGTAGGAGAAAACTGATTTATACTTCACAAACTACATTCACGAAAATAAGATCATGCAGTTGCATGTGAAACACGTCCTAGTATGTCCCAATGGGCATGGTGTTGCCAGAAGAGAGTAGCAGTCTCCTGGGTTTAGAAACTCATTAGAGTGGTCTTCTTTATGGCCCGCAGGGGCTGACACCAGTGCTTGCTGCTTCAGGATGCAGACCCTAATTAAAATCCTGGTGATAAAATGTCATTGAAAAGTCCACTCCCAGAAATATGAAATAGGTATACATTTCCTATTCATTCTGCTAAATACAACTACATGGACATTATACGTTAAGTAAACACAAGACTCTGGAAGGTGGGGACAAGAGGACAGGCTAGCTAGGGATCTCAGGACATGGGACTGGCAAAATAATGAGTTCCCTGGGATTTCTCAGACACGGAGCTGAAATACTCAGCAACCTAGAAACCTAAGACCCAGACAAAAGAAGCCCCAGCAGGATACTACTCTGTCTAGTAAAAGGACAAAGAAAGGGACAGACTCTAGAAGGAAAACTTTTAGACAATCATTATTCTACTCCAGCCAAACATCACAAAAAAGCAAACAACAAGTAAAAAAATCAAATAAACAAAAACTGAGACCTCAGCACTACCCATGATAGTAAAAACTAAATGTGAAGCTCAGATTTCTACCCTTCTGTGGCTGTTACAAGTGGCCCAACACCCCCACTGAGCTGGTGTCAAAGAAGGCAAAGGAAGTACCTGGAACTTTCACACTCACTAGCTGATGAAGAACTCCTTTCTTCCTTCATGGTATGAGTGGCAAAGATAGAGACAATATGGGATCTCAAACTTCTACATCCTGCACTGTAACTGTCCCTACCATGGTGTCAGTGGAGGCCAGTTGGAAAGTCAGACCTTCTGCTCCTGTCCAGCAGCCCAGCAGGACCAGAAATCATCTCCCTGCCACACACACACACACTCAGGGGTAAATGGAGGCCAGGGAAGAACCTGGGCTTCTACCTCCACCTGGCAGTAACAAGGTATCCTTCTCCTTCCCCTGCTGCAGTCTGTCAATAAGCTAAAAATGAATAAAATAAGATCCAGAGTCTCGTAAGATAAATAAAAAATTATTCAGTTTTCAAAAAAATTACTCATAATACTAAGAACCAAAGGGTTCTCAAAATGAATGAAAAGTGTTTGAATAATCTGACAAAATTTTAAAACAGCCTGGGTAATAACAATTCAATGAGAAACTACAAACATGATTGAAACAAAGCCTGGCAGAGACACAACAATAAAGGAGAATTTCAGACCAATATCCCTGATGAACATTGATGCAAAAATCCTCAATAAAATACTGGCAAACCGAAGCCAGCAGCACATCAAAAAGCTTATCCACCACGATCAACTTGGCTTCATCCCTGGGATGCAAGGCTGGTTCAATATATGCAAATCAATAAACGTAATGCATCATATAAACAGAACCAAAAACAAAAACCACATGATTATCTCAATAGACGCAGAAAAGGCCTTTGACAAAATTTGATAGCCCTTCATGCTAAAAATTCTCAATAAATTCCATATTGATGGAATGTATCTCAAAATAATAAGAGCTACTTATGACAAACCCACAACCAATATCATACCGAATGGGCAAAAACTGGAAAAATTCCCTTTGAAAACTGGCACAAGACAGGGATGCCCTCTCTCACCACTCCTGTTTAACATAGTGTTGGAATTTCTGGCCAGGGCAATCAGGCAAGAGAAAGAAATAAAGGGTATTCAATTAGGAAAAGAGGAAGTCAAATTGTCTCTATTTTCGGATGACATGATTGTATATTTAGAAAACCCCATCATCTCAGTCCCAAATCTCCTTAAGCTAATAAGCAACTTCAGCAAAGTCTCAGAATACAAAATTAATGTGCAAAAATCACAAGCATTCCTATACACCAATAACAGACAAATAATGAGTGACCCATTCACAATTGCTTCAAAGAGAATAAAATACCTAGGAATCCAACTTACAAGGGATGTGAAGGACCTCTTCAAGGAGAACTACAAACCACTGCTCAATGAAAAAAAGAGGACATAAACAAATAGAAGAACATTCCATGTTCATGGATAGGAAGAACCAATATCATGAAAATGGCCATACTGTCCAAGGTAATTTATAGATTCAGTGCCATCCCCATCAAGCTACCAATGACTGTCTTCACATAATTGGAAAAAAACTACTTTAAAGTTCATATGGAACCAAAAAGGAGCCCTCATTGCCAAGACAATCTGAAGTGAAAAGAACAAAGCTGGAGTCATCACACTACCTGACTTCAAACTATACAACAAGGATACAGTAACCAAAACAGCATGATATTGGCACCAAAACAGAGATATAGACTAATGGAACAGAACGGAGACCTCATAAATAATACCACACATCTACAACCATCTGATCTTTGACAAACCTGACAAAAACAACAAATGGGTAAAGGATTCTCTGTTTAATAAATGGTTCTGGGGAAACAGGCTAGCCATATGTAGAAAGCTGAAACTGGATCCTTTCCTTACAATTTACACAAAAATTAATTCAAGATGGATTAAAGACTTAAATGTTAGACCTAATACCATAAAAACCCTATAAGAAAACCTACGCAATTCCATTCGGGACATAGGCATGGGCAAGGACTTCATGACTAAACATCAAAAGCAATAGTAACAAAAGCCAAAATTGACAAATGGGATCTCATTAAACTAAACAGTTTCTGCATAGCAAAAGAAACTACCATCAGAGTGAACAGGTGACCTACAGAATGGGAGAAAATTTTTGCAATCCACCTATCTGACAAAGGGCTAATATCCAGAAGCTACAAATAACTTAAACAAATTTACAAGAAAAAATCAAACGACCTCATCAAAAAGTGGGCAATGTATATAAACAGACACTTCTCAAAAGAAGACATTTATGCAGCCAACAGACATGTGAAAAACTGCTCATCGCTGGCCATCAGAGAAATGCAAATCAAAACCCCAATGAGATACCATCTAACACCAGTTAGAATGGCAATCATTAAAAGTCAAGAAACAACAGGTGCTGGAGAGAATGTGGACAAGTAGGAACACTTTTACACTGTTGGTGGGACTGTAAACTAGTTCAACCATTGTGGAAGACAGTGTGGCAATTCCTCAAGGATCTAGAACTAGAAGTACCATTTGACCCAGTGATCCCATTACTAGGTATATACCTAAAGGATTATAAATCATGCTACTATAAAGACACATGCACATGTATGTTTATTGTGGCATTATTCACAATAGCAAAGACTTGGAACCAACCCAAATGCCCATCAATGATAGACTGGATTAAGAAAATGTGGCACATATATACTATGGAATACTATGCAGCCATAAAAAAGGGATGAGTTCATGTCCTTTGTAGGGACATGGATGAAACTGGATATCATCATTCTGATCAAACTATTGCAAGGTCAGAAAACCAAACACCACATGTTCTCACTTATAGGAGGGAATTGAACAATGAGATCACTTGGATGCAGGGTGGGAAACATCACACACCAGAACCTGTCATGGGGTGGAGGGAGTGGGGACGGATAACGTTAGGAGAAATACCTAATGTAAATGACGAGTTAATGGGTGCAGCACACCAACATGGCACATGTATACATATGTGACAAACCTGCATGTCATGCCCATGTACCCTAGAACTTAAAGTATAATTTAAAAAAGAGAGAGAGAGAGAGAGAAATACATCCACAGTTATAGTTGGAGACTTCAACATTCCTCTCTCAACAACTGATAGAACAAATAGGCAGAAAATCTGCAAGGATACAAATGAAGTCAAAAACACCATTAACCAATAAGATCTAATTAATGTTCATGAAAAGTCCGCTCAACAACATCAGAATACCCATTATTTTCAAGTGCCCAAAAAGCATATACCAAGATAGACCACATCCTGTATTATCAAACAAGCCTCAATAGATTTAAAATAAATGAAATCACAGAGAGTGTGTTCTGTGACCCAGTGGAATCAAACTAGAAACTAGTCATAGACAGATAACAGGAAATGCTCAAAATATCTGGAAACTAAACAACCCAAAATATCCTGTGGTCAAAAAAAAAAAAAAAAAAAAAAAAAAAAGGTCTCAACAGAAATTGGAAAAATTATACATTGAACTGAATAAAACTAAAAACACAATTTGTCAAAACTGCTGCAATACAACCATGGCAGTCTGAAGGGAAAATTTATCACACTACATTTATAAATTAAAAACAGAGGAAAATACTTTATAATCTGAGTATCCAACTCAAGTGCCTAGGAAAATAAGAGTAAAATAAACCCAAACCAACAGATGGAAGGAAATAATGAATATAAAATCATAAATTAATGAGATTGAAAGCCAAAAAAATAGAAAAGACAAATAAAACAAAAAGTTAGTTACTTGGAAAGATCAATAAAATTAACAATCTTCTAACAAGTGTTACCAAAAATAGAGAAGATACAAATTACTATTATCAAAAATGAAACAGGAGTTATTACTACAGACCTACAGACTTCAAAAAGATAAAAAGGAAATTCTACAACAATTCTATACACATAAATTTGATGACTTAGATGAAATGGACCATTTCTCAATTAAAAAAAAACCAAAATCTATCACAACTTACCCAACATAAAATATGTGATCTGAATTGCCATATAACTACGAATTTGTAATTTAAAAAGTCCCCCAAATGATAACTGTAAGCCTGTACGGTTTCAATGGAGAATTATATTAAATGTTTAAAGAAAAATAAACACCACTTCTATACAAAGTTTTCTGAACTAGAAGATAATGGAACACCTTCCAATTCATTTTATGAAGCTAGTATTACCCTGATAACAAATTCACCCAAAGACAGTACAAAAATAGAAAGCCACAGACCAAGATACCTCATGACACAGAAAGCTTTAAAAAAATAGCAAATAGAATTTATCAACACATAAAACCAACCATACACCATGATCACATGGTGGTTGTTCAAGGATAAAAGGCTGGTTCAATATTTGAAAGTAAATCAATCTAATCTACCACATTAATAGACTAAAGAAGAAAAATAACATGACCATATCAGTCAATGCAGAAAAAGCATTTGACAGAATTCAATGCTGATTCATGATAAAAACAAAACAAACAAACAAACAAAAAAACACTCCCAGGAAAATAGTAATAGAGTGAAACTTCCTCAATTTGATAAAGACCATCCAAAAGAAAACCTACAGCTAACACTATACTTAATGGCAAAATAGTCAATGCTTTCTCCATAAGATTGGGTATAAGGCAAAAATGTCCTCTCCTATCACTTTTTTTCAACATAGTGCTGTAAGTTCTGACCAGAACAATAAGGCAAGAAAAGGAAGTAAAATTCATACGGATTAAAAAGGATGAAAGAAAATTGTATTTATATGACATGATTGTCTATATAGAAAGTACAAAAGAAATTTTTTAAATGCCTAGAACTAAGAAATAAGTTTAGCATATTCAAAGGGTATATAAATCTAAAATGATTGTATTGAAATTGAAAATAAAAAAACTAAGAAACAAGTTTAGCATATTCAAGGGATCTATAAATATAAAATAATTGTATTGAAATTGAAAATAAAAAATTTGTATTTCTATATACTAGCAATGAAGGTGTAGACAGCAAAATTTAAAATATGATATTATTTACGATTGCTGAAAAAATAAAAAAGGAAATACTTAAGTGTAAATCTACCAAAATATGTATGAGATTTGTATCCTGAAAACTATGCAACACTGATGAAAGAAATTTTTTAAAAATCTAAGTAAATGGAGAGGCAAGTGGATTTATGGATTGGAAGACTCAACATAGTATGTCAATACTCCCTAAATTGACAGATAGGTTTAATACAATTTCTATGAAAACCCAGCAATATATTGTATAGATACAAAAATTTTCTAAAACTTATATGAAAAGGTAAAGAACTGGAATAGCAAAAACAATTTTATAAAAGATGAAAGGTATCAGCCTACTTGACTTCAAGACTTACTATATAGCTATGGTAATCAAAACTGTGTGATTCTGGTGGTGGGATACAGGCATAAATCAATGAAATAGAATAGGGAATTCAGAAATAGACCCACCCACACAAACATGCTCAACTGAGTTTGACAAAAGTGCAAAAGCAATTCATTGCAGGAAAGACAACCTTTCCAACAAATGGTGCAGGAGCAATTAGACATCCACAGGCAAAACAAAAACAAAAACAAAAACAAAAACAAAAAAAAACCTCAATTCATGATTCACATCTCATTAAAAATGCAAAATGTAAAACTATAAACTTTCTTAAAAAGAAACATGAGAACACTCCTAAGGATACAGGGCAAAGCATGAATTTCACAATGAAAGCATGCTCTATAAAATGAAATATTGACAAGTTGAAAACTTTTTCATTGAAAGACTGAAAAGATGATGAAGACAAGCTATGCAGTGGGAGAAAATATTTGCAAACAATGCATCTAATAAAAAAGACTAGTGTCTAGATTATATAAGGAATTTCCAAAACTCAACAGTAAAAACAATCCAACTGGACAAAGTACAAAAGACATGAAGAGACATTTAACTAAAACAATCACATGAACAGATGATAAGGAGGGGTCCAAGATGGCCAATTAGAAGCAGCTGCAGTCTATGGCACTCATGGAGAGGAATAAACGGGGCGAGTGCATATAGCACCTTCAACTGAAATATCCAGGTACTCACATTGAGACTGATCAGAGAAACAACTTGACCCACTGAGAATGAAGAAAAGCAGTGTGGGTTGATAGCCCACCTGGGAGTGATATGGAGCCAAGGGAATCACCACCCCAAGCAAAGGGAAGCAGTGAGTGATTGTACCACCTTGGAAAACCATGCTTCTCCCATTGATCTTTGCAACTGGCAGATCAGGAGGTCCACTTGTGGGCCCACACCACCAGGGCCTTGGGTCTGACATACAGAGCTGTGTGGACTCTCAGCAGAGCAGCTGCTCAGGCATGCAGAGAGACCCAGGAGTTTTACATTCCAGCCCCAGGACCCCTGGCAAAGGTGTCTGCAGCTCAGACAAGGTGGGAGGTCCATATATACCCCTAGGAAGGGAGCTTGACCCAGGGGCCTAAGCAGTGTTGGTCCAGGGGCCCCATTTCCACAGCACCTCACAAGATAGAACCCGCTGGCTTGGAATTCCAGTCAGCCACTGGCAACAGAACGGAGCCTGCCTGACACAAGACAAAGTCCCAGCAGGGAGGGGTGGGCCACCATCCCCTTTTTGGTCAACTCAAGACATTCCAGCCAGAGGACTTTGAAGAGTTCAAATGGTCCCAGTGAGGTAGGGACCCCACCCCCCCCACCGCCCCCCCCAGCAGAGCATGGTTGCTTACCATAACATGGACTGACTGCTTTTTTTTTTTTTTTTTTTTTTTTTTTATTATACTTTGAGTTCTAGGGTATATGTGCATAATGTGCAGGTTTGTTACATATATATACTTGTGCCATGTTGGTGTGCTGCAGCCATCAACTCGTCAGCACCCATCAACTCGTCATTTACATCAGGTATAACTCCCAATGCAATCCCTCCCCCCTCCCCCCTCCCCATGATAGGCCCCGGTGTGTGATGTTCCCCTTCCCAAGTCCAAGTGATCTCATTGTTCAGTTCCCACCTATGAGTGAGAACATGCGGTGTTTGGTTTTCTGTTCTTGTGATAGTTTGCTAAGAATGATGGTTTCCAGCTGCATCCATGTCCCTACAAAGGACACAAACTCATCCTTTTTTATGGCTGCATAGTATTCCATGGTGTATATGTGCCACATTTTCTTAATCCAATCTGTCACTGATGGACATTTGGGTTGATTCCAAGTCTTTGATATTGTGAATAGTGCCGCAATAAACATACGTGTGCATGTGTCTTTATAGTAGCATGATTTACAATCGTTTGGGTATATACCCAGTAATGGGATGGCTGGGTCATATGGTACATCTAGTTCTAGGTCCTTGAGGAATCGCCATACTGTTTTCCATAATGGTTGAACTAGTTTACAATCCCACCAACAGTGTAAAAGTGTTCCTATTTCTCCACATCCTCTCCAGCACCTGTTGTTTCCTGACTTTTGAATGATCGCCATTCTAACTGGTGTGAGATGGTATCTCACTGTGGTTTTGATTTGCATTTCTCTGATGGCCAGTGATGATGAGCATTTTTTCATGTGTCTGTTGGCTGTATGAATGTCTTCTTTTGAGAAGTGTCTGTTCATATCCTTTGCCCACTTTTTGATGGGGTTGTTTGTTTTTTTCTTGTAAATTTGTTTGAGTTCTTTGTAGGTTCTGGATATTAGCCCTTTGTCAGGTGAGTAGATTGCAAAAATTTTCTCCCATTCTGTAGGTTGCCTGTTCACTCTGATGGTAGTTTCTTTTGCTGTGCAGAAGCTGTTTAGTTTAATGAGATCCCATTTGTCAATTTTGGCTTTTGCTGCCGTTGCTTTTGGTGTTTTAGACATGAAGTCGTTGCCCATGCCTATGTCCTGAATGGTACTACCTAGGTTTTCCTCTAGGATTTTTATGGTATTAGGTCTAACATTTAAGTCTCTAATCCATCTTGAATTAATTTTCGTATAAGGAGTAAGGAAAGGATCCAGTTTCAGCTTTCTACTTATGGCTAGCCAATTTTTCCAGCACCATTTATTAAATAGGGAATCCTTTCCCCATTTCTTGTTTTTGTCAGGTTTGTCAAAGATCAGATGGCTGTAGATGTGTGGTATTATTTCTGAGGACTCGGTTCTGTTCCATTGGTCTATATCTCTGTTTTGTTACCAGTACCATGCTGTTTTGGTTACTGTAGCCTGGTAGTATAGTTTGAAGTCAGGTAGCGTGATGCCTCCAGCTTTGTTCTTTTGACTTAGGATTGTCTTTGCAATGCGGGCTCTTTTTTGGTTCCATACGAACTTTATAGCAGTTTTTTCCAATTCTGTGAAGAAACTCATTGGTAGCTTGATGGGGATGGCATTGAATCTATAAATCACCTTGGGCAGTATGGCCATTTTCACGATATTGATTCTTCCTATCCATGAGCATGGTATTTTCTTCCATTTGTTTGTGTCCTCTTTTATTTCACTGAGCAGTGGTTTGTAGTTCTCCTTGAAGAGGTCCTTTACATCCCTTGTAAGTTGGATTCCTAGGTATTTTATTATCTTTGAAGCAATTGTGAATGGAAGTTCATTCATAATTTGGCTCTCTGTTTGTCTGTTACTGGTGTATAAGAATTCTTGTGATTTTTGCACATTAATTTTGTATCCTGAGACTTTGCTGAAGTTGCTTATCAGTTTAAGGAGATTTTGGGCTGAGACAATGGGGTTTTCTAAATATACAATCATGTCATCTGCAAAGAGGGACAATTTGACTTCTTCTTTTCCTAACTGAATACCCTTGATTTCTTTCTCTTGCCTGATTGCCCTAGCCAGAACTTCCAACACTATGTTGAGTAGGAGTGGTGAGAGAGGGCATCCCTGTCTTGTGCCAGTTTTCAAAGGGAATTTTTCCAGTTTTTGCCCATTCAGTATGATATTGGCTGTGGGTTTGTCATAAATAGCTCTTATTATTTTGAGGTACGTTCCATCAATACCGAGTTTATTGAGCATTTTTAGCATGAAGGGCTGTTGAATTTTGTCAAAAGCCTTTTCTGCGTCTATTGAGATAATCATGTGGTTCTTGTCTTTGGTTCTGTTTATATGCTGGATTATGTTTATTGATTTGCGAATGTTGAACCAGCCTTGCATCCCAGGGATGAAGCCCACTTGATCATGGTGGATAAGCTTTTTGATGTGTTGCTGAATCCGGTTTGCCAGTATTTTATTGAGGATTTTTGCATCTATGTTCATCAGGGATATTGGTCTAAAATTCTCTTTTTTTGTTGTGTCTCTGCCAGGCTTTGGTATCAGGATGATGTTGGCCTCATAAAATGAGTTAGGGAGGATTCCCTCTTTTTCTATTGTTTGGAATAGTTTCAGAAGGAATGGTACCAGCTCCTCCTTGTATCTCTGGTAGAATTCAGCTGTGAATCCATCTGGTCCTGGACTTTTTTTTTGGTTGATAGGCTATTAATTATTGCCTCAATTTCAGAGCCTGCTATTGGTCTATTCAGGGATTCAACTTCTTCCTGGTTTAGTCTTGGAAGAGTATAAGTGTCCAGGAAATTATCCATTTCTTCTAGATTTTCCAGTTTATTTGCATAGAGGTGTTTCTAGTATTCTCTGATGGTAGTTTGTATTTCTGTGGGGTCGGTGGTGATATCCCCTTTATCATTTTTTATTGCGTCAATTTGATTCTTCTCTCTTTTCTTCTTTATTAGTCTTGCTAGCGGTCTGTCAATTTTGTTGATCTTTTCAAAAAACCAACTCCTGGATTCATTGATTTTTTGGAGGGTTTTTTGTGTTTCTATCTCCTTCAGTTCTGCTCTGATCTTAGTTATTTCTTGCCTTCTGCTAGCTTTCGAATGTGTTTGCTCTTGCTTCTCTAGTTCTTTTAACTGCGATGTTAGAGTGTCAATTTTAGATCTTTCCTTCTTTCTCTTGTGGGCATTTAGTGCTATAAATTTCCCTCTACACACTGCTTTAAATGTGTCCCAGAGATTCTGGTATGTTGTGTCTTTGTTCTCATTGGTTTCAAAGAACATCTTTATTTCTGCCTTAATTTCGTTATGGGCCGGGCGCGGTGGCTCAAGCCTGTAATCCCAGCACTTTGGGAGGCCGAGACGGGCGGATCACGAGGTCAGGAGATCGAGACCATCCTGGCTAACACGGTGAAACCCCGTCTCTACTAAAAATACAAAAAACTAGCCGGGCGAGGTGGCGGGCGCCTGTAGTCCCAGCTACTCCGGAGGCTGAGGCAGGAGAATGGCATAAACCCGGGAGGCGGAGCTTGCAGTGAGCTGAGATCCGGCCACTGCAGTCCAGCCCGGGCTACAGAGCAAGACTCCGTCTCAAAAAAAAAAAAAAAAAAAAAAAAAAAATTTCGTTATGTACCCAGTAATCATTCAGGAGCAGCTTGTTCAGTTTCCATGTAGTTGAGCGGTTTTGATTGAGTTTCTTAGTCCTGAGTTCTAGTTTGATTGCACTGTGGTCTGAGAGACAGTTTGTTATAATTTCTGTTCTTGTACATTTGCTGAGGAGTGCTTTACTTCCAATTATGTGGTCAATTTTGGAATAAGTGCAATGTGGTGCTGAGAAGAATGTATATTCTCTTGATTTGGGGTGGAGAGTTCTATAGATGTCTATTAGGTCTGCTTGCTGAAGAGATGAGTTCAATTCCTGGATATCCTTGTTAACTTTCTGTCACGTTGATCTGTCTAATGTTGACAGTGGAGTGTTGAAGTCTCTCATTATTATTGTATGGGAGTCTAAGTCTCTTTGTAAGTCTCTAAGGACTTGCTTTATGAATCTGGGTGCTCCTGTATTGGGTGCATATATATTTAGGATAGTTAGCTCTTCCTGTTGAATTGATCCCTTTACCATTATGTAATGGCCTTCTTTGTCTCTTTTGATCTTTGATGATTTAAAGTCTGTTTTATCAGAGACTAGTATTGCAACCTCTGCTTTTTTTGGTTCTCCATTTGCTTGGTAAATCTTCCTCCATCCCTTTATTTTGAGCCTATGTATGTCTCTGCATGTGAGATGGGTCTCCTGAATACAGCAGACTGATGGGTCTTGACTCTTTATCCAGTTTGCCAGTCTGTGTCTTTTAATTGGAGCATTTAGTCCATTTACATTTAAGGTTCATATTGTTATGTGTGAACTTGATCCTGCCGTTATGATATTAATTGGTTATTTTGCTCTTTAGTTGATGCAGTTTCTTCCTAGCCTTGATGGTCTTTACATTTTGGCATGTTTTTGCAATGTCTGGTACCAGTTGTTCCTTTCCATGTTTAGTGCTTCCTTCAGGGTCTCTTGTAAGGCAGGCCTAGTGGTGACAAAATCTCTAAGCATTTGCTTATCTGTAAAGGATTTTATTTCTCCTTCACTTATGAAACTTAGTTTGGCTGGATATGAAATTGTGGGTTTAAAATTCTTTTCTTTAAGAATGTTGAATATCGGCCCCCACTCTCTTCTGGCTTGTAGAGTTTCTGCCGAGAGATCTGCTGTTAGTCTGATGGGCTTCCCTTTGTGGGTAACCCGACCTTTCTCTCTGGCTGCCCTTAAGATTTTTTCCTTCATTTCAACTTTGGTGAATCTGGCAGTTATGTGTCTTGGAGTTGCTCTTCTCGAGGAGTATCTTTGTGGTGCTCTCTATATTTCTGGAATTTGAATGTTGACCTGCCCTACTAGGTTGGGGAAGTTCTCCTGGATAATATCCTGAAGAGTGTTTTCCAACTTGGTTCCATTTTCCCCCTCACTTTCAGGCACCCCAATCAGACGTAGATTTGGTCTTTTTACATAATCCCATACTTCTTGCAGGCTTTGTTCATTTCTTTTTCTTCTTTTTTCTTTTGGTTTCTCTTCTCGCTTCATTTCATTCATTTGATCCTCAATCGCTGATACTCTTTATTCCAGTTGATCGAGTCGGTTACTGAAGCTTGTGCATTTGTCACGTATTTCTCGTGTCATGGTTTTCATCTCTTTCATTTCGTTTATGACCTTCTCTGCATTAATTACTCTAGTCATCAATTCTTCCACTTTTTTTTCAAGTTTTTTAGTTTCTTTGCACTGGGTACGTAATTCCTCCTGTAGCTCTGAGAAGTTTGGTGGACTGAAGCCTTCTTCTCTCATCTCGTCAAAGTCATTCTCCGTCCAGCTTTGATCCGTTGCTGGCGATGAGCTGTGCTCCTTTGCCGGGGGAGATGTACTTTTATTTTTTGAATTTCCAGCTTTTCTGCCCTGTTTTTTCCCCATCTTTGTGGTTTTATCTGCCTCTGGTCTTTGATGATGGTGACGTACTGATGGGGGTTTTGGTGTAGGTGTCCTTCCTGTTTTATAGTTTTCCTTCTAACAGTCAGGACCCTCAGCTGTAGGTCTGTTGGAGATTGCTTGAGGTCCACACAAGACCCTGTTTGCCTGGGTATCAGCAGCAGAGGCTGCAGAAGATAGAATATTTCTGAACCGCGAGTGTACCTGTCTGATTCTTGCTTTGGAGGCTTCCTCTCAGGGGTGTACTCCACCCTGTGAGGTGTGGGGTGTCAGACTGCCCCTAGTGGGAGATGTCTCCCAGTTAGGCTACTCAGGGGTCAGGGACCCACTTGAGCAGGCAGTCTGTCCCTTCTCAGATCTCAGCCTCCGTGTTGGGAGATCCACTGCTCTCTTCAAAGCTGTCAGACAGAGTCGTTTGCGTCTGCAGAGGTTTCTGCTGCGTTTGTTATTGTTTACTCCTGACTGCTTCTTTAAGCAGGACCCCGATCTATTCCTCCTCACTGGGCCAGATCTCCCAGTCAAGGCTTCCGGCCACCCCCACCTGCATTCCACAAACAGAGCTCTGATCTCTCCCTAGAAGAAAGTACCAGCAGGGAGGGGCAGATCGCCACCTTGGTTGTGTGGACCACTCAGCCATTCTAGCTTCTGGGCTTTGGAGAGTTCAAGCCAACTGGGGCAGAGGTGGCTGCCCAGCATGACAGGGCTGCTTTGTCAAGCTGTGGCTAGATTGCTTCTTTAAACAGACCCGGATCTCACCGGGTGATATCTCCCTGCCGAGACCTTCAGCCACCCTCACCTGCACATACTCTACGGACAGAGCTCTGTTCTCTCCATGGGATGGAGTGTTGTAGTGGAGGAGTGGGGGGTGGTGGGGGGAAGATGTGGGCTGCCAACTTTGTTGTTTGGATGACTCAGCTGATCCAGCCTGTGGGCTGTAGAGAGTCCAGGCAGACAGGGGCAGAGGTGGTTCCCCAGCACAATAGGGCTGTTTTGTTGAGGCATGGCCAGACTGCTTCTTTAAGCAGGATCCTATCCACTCCTCCTTGTGAGTGGGTCCTCCTAGCCACGGCTTTCAGCCACCCCTGCACATGTTCTATAGCACACAGAATTACAATTTCTCCCTGGGTTGGAGTGCCCAGGGGGCATGGCAGGCTACCATCTTGGCCGTTCAGACATCTCAGCCAGTCCAGACAGTGGGCCTTAGAGAGCCCAAACTGATCAAGGGCTGAAAGGATCCCCAACACAGAAAAACTGCTCTACCAAACAGCAGCCAGACTGTTTCTTTAAGTGGGTTTCTAATCCTGTTCCTCCTGACTGGGTGAGACCTTCCAACTGAGGTCTCCAGCCACCTCCTACAGGCACATTTTGACCAGTTACATGTCAGTATCCCTTTAGGACAAGGGGACAGAGTTTCCAGAGGAAGGAGCAGGCTGCCATCTTTGCTGTTTTGCAGACTTTACTGGTGATACCTCCAGGTACAGGAAAAACTGAGGCAACTAGGGTCTGGAACAGACCCCCAGCAAACCCCAGCAGCCCTATGGGACAGTGGCCAGACTGTTAAAAGAAAAACAAACAAAAAACAACAATTAGAAATTACAAAAACTCTATCCAAAGGTCACTAATCTTAAAGATCTAAGGTAGATAAACCCAACAAGATGAGAAAGAATCAATGGAAAAATGCTGAGAACTCAAAAATCCAGAGTGTCCCTTTTCCTCCAAATGACTACTACACCTTCCCAGCAAGGACTCAGAACTGGGCTGAGGATGAGATGGCTGAAATGACAGAAGTAGGCTTCAGAACATGGATAAAAACAAACTTTGCTGAGCTAAAGGAGAATGTTGTAACCCAATGGAAAAAAGCTAAGAATCATAATAAAACAATGACGGAGCTGACAGTCAAAATGGTCAGTTTAGAGAGGAATATAACTGACTTGATAGAGCTGAAAAACACATTATAGGAACTTCACAGTGCAATAACAAGTATTAATAGCAGAATAGACCAAGTGGAGGAAAACATCTTAGAACTTGAAGATGATCTTTCTGAAATAAGACGGGCAGACAAGAATAGAAAAAAAAAAAGAACGAAAAGTAATGAAAATAAAAACCCTTTAAGAAACAGAGAATTATGTAAAAAGACTGAATCTGCAACTATTGGGGTACCTAAAGGAGATGGGCAGAATGGAACCAATTTGGAAAACATATTTCAGGATATCATCCAGGGAATTTCCTGAACCTAACAAGACAGGTCAACAATCAAATTCAGGAAATGTGGAGAATCCCAGTAAGAAACTCTATGAGAAGATCATCCCCAGAACACATAATTGTCAGATTCTCCAAGTTGGAAATGAAAGAAAAAATGTTAAGAGCAGCCAGAAAGAAAGGCCAGATCACCTACAAAGGGAAGCCCGTGGCTAATAGCACTAATAGCAGAACTTTCAGCCAAAACCCTGCAAACCAGATGAGATTGGGGGTCAACATTCAACACACTTAAAGGAAGGAATTTCCAACCCAGAATTTCATTTTCAGCCAACATAAGCTTTATAAGTGAAAGAGAAATAAGATTCTTTTCAGACAGGCAAATGCTGAGGGAATTTGTTACTACCAGAATTCCCTTACAGAGGCTCCTAAAGGAACCACTAAATGTACAAAGGAAAATCCATTACCAGCCACTACAAAAACACACTTAAATACATAGACTAGTGACACTATGAAGCGACCACATAAACAAGTCTGCAAAATAACCAGCTGGAATCATAACAGGATCAAATTCACAGATAACAATACAAACAAATATAAATTGGATAAATGCCCCAGTTAAAAGACACAGAATGGCAAGCTGGATAAAGAACCAAGACCCATCAGTATGCTCTCTTCAAGAGACCCATCTCACATGCAAAGACACACATGAGCTCGAAATAAAGGGATGGAGGGAAATTTATCAATTTTTCTAAAAGGATGGAGGAAAATTTGCCAAGCATATGGGAAACAGAAAAAAGCAGGAATCACAATCCTAGTTTCTGACAAAACAGAGGTTAAATCAGCAAAGGTCAAAAATGACAGACAAGGACATTACGTAATGGTAAAGGGTTCAATTAAGTGAGAAGAGCTAACTATTCTGAATATACATGCATCCAATACAGGGGCACTCAGATCCCTAAAGCAAGTTCTTAGGGACCTACAAAGAGACTTAGACTCCTGCACAATAATAGTGGGAGACTTTAACACCCCAGTGACAATATTAGAGAGATTACTGCGACAGAAAATCAACCAAGATATTCAGGACCTGAGCTCAGCTCTGGAATAAGTGCACCTGATAGACATCTACAGACTTCTCAACCCAAAACCAACATAATGTACATTCTTCTCATTGCCACAAGGCACTTACTCTAAAATTGATCACATAATAGGAAGTAAAACACTCCTCAGTAAATACAAAAGAACTGAAATCATAACAAACAGCAACAGTCTCTCAGACCACAGCACAAGCAAATTAGAACTCAAGATTAAGAAATTACTCAGAACCATACAACTACATGAAAATTGAAAAACCTGCTCCTGAATGACTTTTGGGTAAATAATTAAATTAAGGCAGAAATTAAGAAGTTCTTTGAAACTAATGAGACCAAAGAGACAATGTAGCTAAATCTCTGAGACAAAGCTAAAGCAGTGTTCAGAGAAAAATGTGTAGGACTAAATGCCCACATCAAAAAGCTAGAAAAATCTCAAGTTAACAACCTAACCTTACAACTAAAAAAACTAGAAAACCAAGAGTAAACAAACCCCAAAGCTAGCAAAATACAAGAAATAACCAAGATCAGAGCTGAACTGAAGAAGATAGAGACATGAAAAACCTTTCAAAAAAGTCAATGAATCCAGGAGCTTTTTTTTTTTTTTGAAAAAATTAATAAAATACATAGACCACTAGCTAGACTAATAAAGAAGAAAAAAGAGAAGATTCGAATAAACACAATTAGAAATATTGAAGAGAATGTTACTACTGACCCCAAAAGAAATAAAAATAACCATCAGAAACTACTAGGAACACCTCTAAACACACATCAGAAAAGCTAGAAGAGATAGATAAATTCCTGGACACATACATTCTCCCAAGACTCAACCTGGAAGAAATTAAATCCCTGAATAAACCAATAACAAGTTCTGAAATTGAGGCAGTAATAAATAGCCTACCAACCAAAAATAAACCTAGGACCAGACAGATTTACAGCTGAATTATCCGAGAGGTACAAACAAGAGCTGGTACCATTTCTACTGAAACTAATCCCAAAAATTGAGGAGAAGGGACTCCTCCATAAATCACTCTATGAGGCCAGCATCCTACGGATACCAAAACCTGGCAAAGGTACAACGAAAAAGAAAACTTCAGGTCAATATATTTGATGAACATTAATGCAAAAATCCTCAACAAAATACTGGCAAACCGCATCCAGCAGCACATCAAAAAGTTTATCCACCACAATCAAGTAGGCTTCATCCCTGGGATGTGAGGCTGCTTCAACATATGCAAATAAATAAATGTGATCCATCACAGAAACAGAACTAAAGACAAAAACCGCATGATTATCTCAGTAGATGCAGTAAAGGTCTTCAATAAAATTTTACAACCTTTCATGTTAAAAACTCTCAGAAAACTAAGTATTGAAGGAACATACCTCAAAATAATAAGAGCCATATATGACAAACCTACAGCCAATATCATACTGAATGGACAAAAACTAGATGCATTCCAAGTGAAAACCAGCACAAGACAAGGTTTTTCTCTCACACAATCTTATTCAACACAGTATTGGAAGTTCTGGCTGGGCATCAGGCAAGAGAAAGAAATAAGTGTACTCAAATAGGAAGAGAGGTAGTCAAACTATCTTTGTTTCCAGATAACGTGATCCTATATCTAGAAAACCCCATCGTCTCAGCCCAAAAGCTTCTTCAAGCAACTTCAAGAAAGTCTTAGGATCAATATGCAAATATTTCTAGCATTTCTATACACCAACAACAAGCAAGCCAAAAGCAAAATCACGAATGAACTCCCATTCACAATTCTCACTAAAAAGAATAAAATACCTCAAATACAGCTAACAAGGAAAGTTAAGGATCTCTTCAGTGAGAACTACAAACCACTGCTCAAAGAAATCAGAGATAACACAAACAAATGGAAAAACTTTCCATACTCATGGATAGAGAGAATCAAATTGTGAAAATGGCCATACTACCCAAAGCAATTTATAGATTGAATGCTATTCCCATTAAACTACCATTGATGTTCTTCACAGAATTTAAAAAAAAAAAAAGAAACTATTTTAGAACTCATATGGAATCAAAATAAGCCCAAATGGCCAAGGCAACCCTAAGAAAAAGGAATAAAGCTGGAGGCATCATGCTACCCAACTTTCTATTCTACAGGGCTGCAGTAACCCGAACAACATGGTACTTGTACGAGAACAGACACATAGATTGATGAACCAAATAAAGAACCCAGAAATAAGACAGAACAACTACAACCATTTGATCTTTGACAAACCTGACAAAAGCAATAGGAAATGATTCCCTAATTGATAAATGGTGCTGGAAGATCTGGTTTGCTACATGCAGAAAATTGAAACTAGACCCCTTCCTTACACCATACACAAAAATCAACTCAAGATGGATTAAATACTTAAATGTGAAACCCCAAACTTTAAAACCCTAGAAAAAAACCCAGTCAATACCATTAGGACATAGGCACAGGCAAAGATTTCATGACAAAGACACCAAAAACAATTGCAACAAAAGCCAAAATTGACAAATGTGATCTAATTAAACTAAAGAGCTTCTGCACAGCAAAAGAAACCGTCATCAGAGTAAATAGGCAACATACAGAACGGAAGAAAACTTTTGCGATCTATCCATCTGACAAAGGGCTAATATCCAGAATCTACAAGGAACTTAAACAAATTTACAAGAAATAAAACAACCTCATCAAAAAGTGGGAAAAGGATATGAACAGACACCTCTCAAAAGAAGACATTTATGTGGCCAACAAACGTATGAAAAAAAGTTCATCACTGGTCATTAGAGAAATGCAAATCAAAACCACAGTGAAAGACCATCTCACACCAGTTAGAAAGATGATCATTAAAAAGTCAAGAAACCACAGATCTAGTCAGGTTGTGAAGAAAAATGAATGCTTTTACACTGTTGGTGGGAGTGTAAATTAGCTAAACCATGGAAGACAGGGTGATGATTCCTCAAAGATCTAGAGGCAGAAATACCATTTGATGCAGCAATCCCATTAAGGTGTATATCGCCAAAGGAATATAAATCATTATATTATAAAGATACATGTATGCATCTGTTCACTGCAGCACTGTTCCCAATAGTAAAGACATGGAACCAACCTAAATGCCCATCAATGATAGACTGGATGAAGAAAATTTGGTACATGTACACCATGGAATACTATACAGCCATAAAAGGAATGCTATCATGTCCTTTGCAGGGACATGGATGGAGCTGTGAGCCATTATGCTTAGCAAACTAATGCAGGAACAGAAAACCAGATTCCACATGTTCTTACTTATTAGTGGGAGCTGAATTATGAGAACACATGGACACATGACAGGAAGAGCAACACACACTGGGGCCTGTGAGAGGGTGAGGGGTGGGAGGAGGGAGAGCATCAGGAAGAATAGCTAATGAGTGCTGGATTTAATGCCTGGATGATGGGGATGATCTGTGCAGTAAATCACCATGGCATATGTTTACCTATGTACCAAACCTGCACATCCTGCATATGTACCACTGAACTTAAAATAAAGTTGGAAATAAAAAAAAGAAAAGATGATCAATAGCATTAGCCAATGGGAAAATGCAAATTAAAACCACAAGTTATTACTCCATACCTAACAGAATCACTAGTATAAAAAATAGTTACAACACCAAAACCTGATAAGGATGCATAGAAACTGAGTCACTCATGCACTCATGTAAAATAATACAGCCATTTTGGAAACAGTTTGATTATTTCTTAAAAATTTCAACATGCAACTACTACACAACCCAGCAATTGTACTCGTGGGCACTTATCCTAGAAAAACAATGACTTACATTTACACAAATACCTGTATGTAAAGTTTAAAGAAGCTTATTTGTAAACTATGAATTATTTCGGCTAGTAATTTATAATAGCCCAAAACTGGAAAAAAACTCAGATGTCTTTCAATGGTTGAACGATTAAAGAGTCAGTACATTCGCACGATGAAATACTACTTAACAATAAAAAGACACAGACTATCGATACATAAAACAACCTGAATAAATCTGCAAAGAATGATGCCAAGAAAAAATACTCAATACCCAATGGTTACATACTATATAACACTATTATGTAACATAATAGAAATAACAAAATTATAGAAATAAAGAATAGTGGTTACCAAGGGTAAGGAAAGGATGAGGAGGAAAGAAAACAGATGTGAATAGACAATGGCCACCTGAAGGATCTGATGATGATGAAAATATTCTACATATTAACTATTTCAATAATGATGTCTCGATTGGGATACTGTACTACAGTTTTGCATGATGTTATCACTAGGAGAACCTGGATAAAGAATATATGAACTCTCTCTTTATTCTTTCATATAATTGTATGTGAATTTAAAATTACCTCAATATAAAAGAGCTTAATTAGAAAGAAAATCTGACCTAACCAAATTACGAGAACAGAGGTGCTGCTTGGTCTTCTTAGCTTGCCAATTCCACGCTGGGCTTGCCCCTGCGTCATGCAGCAAACACTCATCTAGAGCAGCTGTGGATACCTGGAAGTGTTCATGGCATGACGCTCACACAACTGCCCACAAGGCCTCTCATCCTGTGCATCCTAGACGTACCTGTTTCTGTCCTTATGATGTCTTCCTCTTTGTAATTCCAACTCATTACTTTACACCTACCACTTTAACCCCTTCTCTGCCTTCATCCTTTCACTGATTTCCTGGGCATCAGAATGCCCTTTCTGTTACTACCTAAATCTGTCCACTGTGTCTCTCTTGCCATAAGAAGAAAGGGTCTCCAGTGCTCCAACTCATAAGTGGAGCTGGATGTTCTGAGGGAAATTGCAAATCTTTATTTTTTTCATTTTTCTTCAGTATAATCCATAGATTCAGAAGAAATTGAAATTCTTTAAAACAGGAGGCATAGAAATGAAACTAACATGAATTAGGTATAGATCACCAAGGCATAGTAACCATAAATTAGAAAGTGAGGTATCTCCCTCTGACTTGCTGTGCATTAATCTACCCATGTTTGTGGTCAGAAGCATTTTTGAACAAGACAATGAACTACGCTCTGCACCATATTCAGGCTCCTGAATGTTTCCTTTTTCTCAAATCATTCATAATTTACATCTATTTAAAACCAAAGCCAAACAAACAATTGACAAACAGAGAGATAATTTTGGACTCTCTAATTTTAACTATTAAATGCTGTATTGTTAAAAAGTGCGAGTTTCTCATTTAAAAAGGGGGGGAAGAAAGCAAAACCAATATTCTCTCTTTCATTAACCTTGAGTCATGAATTCAGATGTTCCCTAAATTAACATCCTTATCTCCTGCTTGATGTGTATCGCCTACACTATGGTGCTGAGACGATGGTAAATATCCTGACTTCATTGGCCTTGTTTAAAACAATAAAAATACACTGAGCAACAGCATCTGTTCTCTGATATACGGCGATACCAACATCGATTCTCACTGGAGAGAGTCGAATGAAAATCATTGCTTTCAAGAAGTTTCCTTGCTGGCCTATGTTCTATCAGAGAGAAGAGCCAAGGAAGACACACCTCTTCCTGCTATGATTTACCTCCAGAGTAGATGAACGGCCCAGCCATAGCCTTGCCTTGTTTCAGGCACAGTTCTAGGCTTATAAATAATTTAAAATGAGAATAAAGAGCATGTGTGTGGAAAACAAACAAACAAACAAACAAACAAAACCACTAGATTTATCCAATAGTGAAGATGGGCAGACAGTGAAGCCGACAGATGTAGCAAATAAGTTCTTTATTTTTATACTATGTGTTGTAAACTCTATCAAAGAAAAGGCTGGACATCATCTGTCTGCTCTGGGAAAATGCGCACTCTGCACATCTCGGCTGTGCTGAAACATGTTTCCCTGGAAGGAGAATTGGGTTATCAAGCCCTTCTTGCATAATAACTGATCACAGAGGCAAAGACTATTCTCCCCACTCAGCCAGGCTAGTGTGCCTCATGCTCTGTGCACCAGCCTCAGGCCTTCTCTGGATGGGGACTCACTTCTCCATCCTGTAGAGGATGCAGGCACTGTTCTGAACCTGCTCTCTGGGTGTGTTAGATTCCATAACATTGCAACAAACATATCACTGAATTTACTCTTTAGAGGCAATGGGACAACCAACTCTTATGATATAAACAAAGCAGGGAAGAAATGGTGGTTCCCCTTTAAACAGCATTTCTTGGGGAAAGAGAAAGAAGAAATGCCCTAATATTCAGAGTCATGACTCCTGATTTCTGCTGAAATCCGAGGCACTTTTTAAAATAAGTCAAACAATCACCCTGGACTTTCTTCCATCCCCTCCCTCCAGTCTTCCCCTTCTTGTCTTTAATTGCATAGAATTTCATTTTCTAGTTTTCAAAATTATATTTGTAAAAATTTCAAACCATATTTGGGAAGGTTTACTTTAATTTTTTCCCCAGCTACCCTTTCAAACTAAAGAATCTTCATCTTAAAAGAAACTAAAATATTAAATACTTTCCCAAATCCAAAAAGGGAATGAAATTACACAACATTTCAAAGACGCAGCCAGCCTCTGACCATGTTCCACAACAGGGAAACATGTGAGTAGAGTACCAAACAGAAATATTTTAAGAAGAATGCTTGCTGCTAAAATGTCAGCTAAAGCCGTAATTTCTATGTTTATTGACATTAACGTAGGGTGCTCTTTCAGGAAAAAAAAAAAATTCAAACTATCCCACTCTCCTTCGTTGTTCTACATCTGCATTTGGAGCCAGTCAAACTTTGCAAGATACTTCTGATTTCTCTTTGTTACTGCTCCCTTACAACTGCATTCATTGTCCCCATTTTATTCCTAGCTTTCTCTTCACACCCAAGAGGTGACTCATTTCAGTGGTAAATGAACAAGAATATGCCCAAGGTTTGAAAATTTTCAAATGAGAGTGTTAAGTGAATGCAGAAGATTATACTTAAAATACCTGTCACAACTCAGGTGGCATCTGTTTCAAGAGCACAAATAATCCAATATTTTGTCGTCTCATCATTCACGGCTCTTTCAGAGAAAACAGAAAGCAGAACGAGCTATGAGCGAAACCAAATAAACAAATTTTGGTTAGACAAGGGGGACAAACTGGGCTATTTTAAAACCTGAAAATGTAATCACCTTACTTGCTTATGTGAAATGCACATGTTTTGACAAAGTTCTAAAGCCTGCATTTTCTGAATTAACATGGTTATCCAAATACCAGTTGATTTAAAGTGAGAATGATAGTGGTGAGAGTGAAGATGGCATAGCTACTATGCTATATATAAGCTAAATGTAAAAAATTACACTTTTACACACACATATAAACTTTTAAAGTGATTAGACAGGACTTCTTTAATTCGTATAATTAAAACAACCATATACATTTTGTTAGGGGCCAATGGATGCCTTTGGAGAATTTTAAATATATTAAAAATATAAATTATACAATTTATTTTCTATTTTTTTCTATTTATATAAGCAAAACAAAATAGACATGTACTTCTTCAAGGCTGCCATGCAAGTTGCTGAGATGCATGATTCTATATAATTCCATCACTCCCATACTTATATCAATATTTAGAAATTTGCTCTAGAGAGAGATTGATTTACCATATGTGGTGATAACAACCATTACAAACTCCCAATATTTCACAAACCATGATATAAATTGATTTTACTTCACACTCCTGGATGCCATTAGGCTCCTCCCCTACCAGGGAAATTGTTTCCATGGTAACTGAAAGAGAAAAAGCACAGGGAGGAAAAAAAAAAGGCACAAAAAGCTAACGAAATGAGATATCTATGGAATAAACAAAATATGGGAAAGTGTTGGATATCATAACACTTTTATTGCTTCTAGACCCATATACATTTAAAGATGCTAAGGCCATACTGTCTGACAGATGAGATGTAAAGGAAATTCTTTGCCTGAGGTTGGACTTGTTAAAATGGCCAACAATCAGCAGGGCTGCCTGCTATTTCCCATCGTAGAGGACGCTTTATAAATCAAGCCTGCTGAATCTTTCCATCCACCAACAACTCTGCAGAACCAGTGTGGACATGGTCAGAATAATTCAGAGTATAGCAGATAGTTGGGTTGGAAGCAGAGTTGTTCACAGGGGCACCGAATCACCCTTCATAAGGTAGCTGCAGTTCTTGTTTCCACAACACACAGAATTCTCTGGTGGGTGTCAAGTGTTAAAATCCATTCAGATCTGTTGGGGCATTGAGGAAGCTCTCTTGAACGAAACATTAGGTTGCACCTGCTTGTATCTTTTTCCTCATGTTGCTGAAGTAAAATATGCAGCTAACGTAATTTAATTTTTATTAGATTCTGCATATATGTGGCTTTTAGAATGAACTCAGGGGAACGCACATTACTTATAAACATATACTTTTTAATTAATTTTTCTTTGTAATTCAAAGTAGATGTCTAATGCATTCATGGAACGATATGGGCTCCCTCTGGGGGGCAATTTTAATACCTGCAATTCCCTAGCTTGTTAATCAAAGACTTTTTAGCCTTGTAGATAATTTATATCTGCTTAATGTTCAAAAGGTTGAAAATGCAGCTATATGAAAAAAAAAAATCCTTACCTCTGACAAAATCAGAAAAGATAAAAACTTCATGGACATTCTACAGAAATGAGAAATGCTAGAAATATTCTTTCTGTCTGAGCTTCGTTCTGTGAAAATATTTTACAGTTTTATGAAGAAAAAGAAAGTATTTGTTTTTCCAGAAGACACAATGAAATTGCCTGGTTTAAAATGCAGCAACGTCCAGGATTCCCCATCTCAGAACGTGCCTATTTCCAGCAGTTTTGTATTTTGAAAGAATGCCTTTTTTGGTTCATATAAAAATGTTATTGGCCAAAAAATTTCATAGAAGAAATTTAAATGCGAGTGTTTAGCTTAGGTTTTAGTTCATTTCTGTCAGCTCTGAAGCTCTCCTGTTGTGTTTATGCATCACCCTATCATTAAGCTCATTTTCAACTGAACATAGTCAGACCAGGTGATAACAATGGATCCCACTGCACCCACGGGAGTGACTTTAGACACAAAACTATACAGAGGAGGTGCCGTGAATCACAGAAGTAAAGGGGTTGGAAGACCATGTTCTCTCCATCTGTGTTCCATCTCCATGGTGTGGCACTGGCTCCAACAGGTATGTGCATGGCTGTGTGGGCATTTGCACACATACAAGCACATTCACACTTGGACACATACATGCACACATACCTACATACATATACACACACTGTTTAAAATAGGTACACAGCTACATTTTAACTAAAAGTGTCAGCTCTACAATGGGGATAAGAAAAAGGAATTATGGACTCCCAGACATGGAGGGAAGATTTGAGAATTTCCAGTCTAATCTTTCACACAGTGGTGGAATTTCCTATAGCAGCACTGAATGGGGGTAATTCAACCTAGACTTAGAACTCCGGGCATGGGAATCTCACTAGCATATGAGCCAGCCTAGAGCATTATGGGACAACTGAAATTAGAAAACTCTCCTTTTAACCAATGTTACATTTGCCATTTAAAAAATTCTACTGTATTGTGCTCTGAAGCCAAAGAGAATAGATTGATTTTCTTTTCCATGAAGCCTGAAAGTCCTCAAATATGTTTGAACACAGTTCTCTTACTTTTCAGAAAAACATTCTCCTTTGCCTCATTTATTCCTCTCATGATAAGACTTCTAGAACCTTATCATCTTGGTTGCCATAGTTAAATCTAATTTGGCATCCAGACTCAATACTGTACTCCAGATATGGTTATAATTTACACAAACGAGAGTACACTGGACTCTGTTTTCCTTTCTTACCACATGATGCTTTTATTGGTGCAATCTAAGATCAGGTGGTCTTATTTTCACAGCCAGGTCATGCTGTCAGCTCACATTGAACTTGTAGTTACCTTAACCGTCCTAGATCTTTTTACTGCTTGACTTCTAGCCTTCCCATTCTGCACTAAGCCTGCTGACTTTCTGAAGCTAACTGCAGACCATTATGTTTATCACTACTACAATTTATCTCAGAGGTTTTAAGCCTTTCTTTTAGCCTGTTCATATCATTTTCAATCTTAGTTCTATTATTTTAGTATTTGCTGCTAATCTTGGATTTTGAATCAGTCACAAAGCTGGATGGGATATGATTTATGACTCAATATACCTCCTCAGTAAAGTTTTACAGAGGCCCTGATGAAGAAATGATCTCTAGGCTGCTTCCAGAGACTTCTTTTGGAGGAAGAGTCTCTGGTGCGATTCCACCTAGCTGCACTATCAGATCTTATTTCTACACTTCACCCATAAAGGGAAACTATGAAAGAGTTGTATAAATCCCTCTTGCAACTAAGGAATACTCTGATTCTCATTTACTGTTTGATGTGTACATACAAAGAAAGAAAATGTGATTAGTTTGGTGTGACTGATATAGCTTGTGTTGTTTCCAATATTCTTTCTGTTTACTCCTTAGATTTAATGGGCATTTCTTCTTACTACTATTTTTCTATGTTACAATTATCTACCTCCATATAAATTATTGTAAGAATCTTATCTGGGCTTTTTTCTCCCTCGTTTGAGACTTCTGCTAGTGTAAGAAAATCTCCTGCCAAAAGCATTCTTCCTGATCGTCATGAAACACTGCCATTTCCTTACTGAGAACCCAAGCTTCAGGCTCACAACCTATAGTCTAAAAAGCTAAATTCTGTCTTTTAATACCATCTCTTTGGCCTGCTTGGAAGTCACTACATTCATAGGAATGAACTGATATTACCTACAACCTCAAGTCTTCAAAAATACTTTACTTTTAAATAACTATATTACCTCTTTGGGTAAATCTATAGAATTTGGAAAAAGACCAATAGATTTGATGACTCTAGATAAGTCCTCTGTCCTTGAGACTGTGGTTTCTGTGATGAAATTTAGTACTTCCAAGAGCTAGGTCAGGACAATGGGTTCTTGGCTGCCTTTCTATCTGTGGTAAGAACTCTCCTCCAGTTGGTCAGGAGCTCAAATGGGATGAAAATACAAGAGAAGGGATAAAGCAGCATGAGGTAAGAGAACCAGAGTGATTCTGGGTCCTACTGAGCTGAGAACTTACCAATTTCTCCACAGCCATGCAAGGCCATGGGTGCTAGGCAAAAGATAGCATGACTCCTCCCTGACGCTCAGATAATCCCTCCAGCTCCATATCGCACCCAGCACCTCCTAATTCAGAACACTTGTCTCTGCTCTGGTGCTCCAGTTTCCAATGTGATTCCATGTGCCTTATCTTGGACCATCTAATTCACCCTCTCACACTGGGGCTTTCTCTATGCTATCAGGTTTAATGCTAATTCCACTCTTGAAGTTATTTCTTAGATCTGTTATGTAGTATATTCAGGGGATCTTTTGATGCTATGGACATTTTGTGACTCTGTGTGTGAGGAATGAAGTGAGAATTAAGGGATGGAGTAATTATTGCTTGCTAAGTATTTGTTTAGATGACCTCTATTTTCAGGACCACAGTATACCCACTAGACCAAAGAGGCTATATCAAAATGGTTATTTCAAAACCTTTCTCCTGGCTCTCTGTTCAGCTTCTGACCTCAGCTCCATTGAAGTGGGTCTACCCTGTATCACCTGACACACCTTGCACCCAGGCCTAGCCCCAGGAACCCAGCTCTGAGTTCTGACTCCTGCTTGCTGAGGAGAGGATGTTCAATAATTGCATGAAGCCATTGAGCTAGTTTTGCACTATTTGACCGCTCCCAGTTTCTTTGTTCTTATTATTGAGGGAAGAAAACCAAATTCTTTTTTATGCTGCTCAGTATTCCTTTGCCAGCCCACATAAGAACAGAATCTGGGACAACCAACACATGTTGGAAAGATTTGAGGGAGCATAAGAGCTCAAAAATGGAGCCTGATGATACAAATGTAATAGTGGCTTGAGTTTGGGGCACCACAATATTCCCTAGATTTAGATAGTTATTTTTGTATAAGAGTGCAGTAGCATTCAGGTGGCTAGAAAAGGCATGGGACACTGCCAGGCATCAGGGGTGAGCTACTGTAAGGGAAGAGGCTGTTCTTGTTGAGGATTGCAGTGAGACTAAGCAATAGGAAATGGGGCAGTAGGAGGATATTTGATTCTGTTCCTGAAGGAAGTTAGAATTTTCTCATGCCCCAATCTTTTTTTTTTTTTTTTTTTCTTTTAGACAGAGTCTCACTCTGTCACCCAGGCTGGAGTGTCGTGGTTCAATCTTGGCTCACTGCAACCTCCACCTCCCAGATTCAAGCAATTCTTCTGCCTCAGCCACCTGAGTAACGCCACCACACCCGGCTAATTTTTGTATTTTTAGTAGAGACAGGGTTTCACCATGTTGGTCAGGCTGGTCTTAAAGTCTTAATGTTGGGATTCCCTCAAACTGCTCAAGACAGTAAGGTGACTATACCTCCCAGGCAGATAGTTCTGTGCTTTCATCTACTGCCTTTTGACTCACAAATGTGGATGTCCAGCCAAGACTCTCCCCAGAGTGACAAGGTGATCAATCTAACTCCCATGGATAACCTCAAAAGTGTCTAAAATTCAACAGACCCAAACTAGGATACTTGATTTACCTTCTTTTCTGAGCCTGCTCCCTATGTCAGTAAATAGGAATTCCCTATATGAGTGAATAGCATCACCATCCATCTACAAGCAAAGTCAAAAACAGTAGTTCTTCCTTCCTCCCACACCCACACCCAATTCACCAGCAAGTGTTATTAGCACTTCCTCATAAATATTTCCTGTTGCTCTGTAGGATTTCATCACACATGCCGCCTGAGTTGTCCTACTTATTAATCTGCTCACTTCTTTACTTAGTTATTATCTGTCTCTTCTACATGTAAGTTCTATGAGAACAGAAGCTTATATGTCTATTTCACCACGATGTTTTTTTTGTTTGAAACAGGGTGCTCAGTAAATACCTGATGAATGCATGTCACACTGTGAAAATCACCACCTCTTCCTTAATTTCTAAATTCTCCTTATTTAAACAAGTTTAACAGTGCTTTCTGAATATCAACAAAATACAGTTTCTGAATATTAAAAAAATACATAAAATCTTAGCTCACAATGACAGTAAAGAGAATTAGTGATTCAAATAAAAATTATCTAGTTACTGAACCTTGTGCACTGACAATCATTGATTTATAATAGGAAAATGTTTCTAGTTAACATTTTCATGAGAAACCGTTAATTTTTAATCTTCTGTAAGACATTATATGAGAGTTCAACTTGATGCAAAGTAAAGTGAGTGGCAAGAGAAATCGACTTCTCCCTTGATAGTCTTACCTCAATACTTACTTATAGATGTCCCTTGAAGGGACATAAAATGTTATATGAAAAATCAATAGGAAACATTAATAAAGTATGATTTATAATCTGGAAGACATGATTTAACTGGGAATGATCTCGAAATCCATATTTGAACAGTTGTGTGCACAGTTCAAATAAAAATCTATGCATAAATCTATAAGCATATAAATGGAAAACACTCAGTTTGAATGTATACCAAGTTTGTACATATAAATATCAGTCAACAAAAGCTCATTCAGGTAGAATAAGTAGTAGGTAAAAAGCCAAAAGGCTTGGATGCTCGCAAGTTGCTCATCAACCATTAATTAACTTGCCAGGCCTATAAAAACCAATATAATTAAACATTATCATCACCAGAGTTTATTGAGCAATTACTATACACCAGGCACTCCATTAGAAGCACTTTACAAAGTATTAATTCACTTAATTATCAAAACAATCTTATAAGACAGTGCTATATTAAAAAACCCTTTAACTAAAACCTCAAACCAAACGATTTAAAGTAACAATTATTTATTATTAATTGCGATTTGGGGCTTGCTTGGCAGTTTATCTCTGGTTTCTCCTAGGATCACTAGTGCAACCGCATTCCTCTGGAGGATTCACTGGGATGGGAGGACTAAGATGCCTAACTCATATATCTGACATCTGGCTTCTCTTTCAAAAATCTTGGGCTTCATCACAATATGGTGCTTTTAAAGCAAAAGCAGAATCTGCCAGGTCATTCACATAACGTCATTTACAGTGCATTTTATTTGTCAGAACAAGTCACAGGGTTAGCCCAGATTCAAAGAGATTACCCCCTTGGTCAAGAGGATTAGCAAAGTCACATTACAGAGATGAGTATATAGTGGGATGGCAGACTTTGTGCTCATTAGACAGTCAACCACAAATATGTATTATTGTTATTTGTATTTTACAGATGAGAAACCCAACACAGAGAGAGATATGGTGGCTTGCCCAAGGTCACAGCAAGTAAGTAGTGGTGCTGATATTTGAACTCAGGCTCTCTAGCTGTGGAACCACCATACCTTCAAAACAGTATCGGATGAGGTCATGAGACATGACTCCTTTCCATATATTACTTTAAAAATGTTTTTTTAAAAAAGAAAGAAAAAGGGTTCGAGACATGGGACCATTGCTTAAGGAAGGGTGCACAATGGGGTTATAAATCAACACTCTTAGACTGATGTATTCTGTGGGAGAGGGGCTCTGCAGAGGGATCTGGGAGGCTAGAGGAGATCCATAGTATTGTTCAGGAGATAAATGAGGGATAGGGTGACTATCTTGGGACTCCCAAGAATAAGCCACTCTCCTATCCTACCTCTGTGTTTCATATTAACACAATAAAGAGGTTAGAGTTGAAGGCCCTTAGGTATTGTCCAACTTGAAGATGGCATAGTCTTTCATTGTAATGAAGAAATTTTACACACACACACGCACACACACACACACACGCACGTGCACTCGCGTTTTTGTTTTCAGATTGAATCAATTCCTGTGTCTATGCAAGTTTAAATCAATAACCTTTTTTCATATATGCTTGCTTCTGCAGAACGAGGTCTGTGACACCTAACGCAGAGTTTCAGTGTGAGGATACATAATTGGAGATGAAAGTAATCACTTGATTTAAGGCATTTTTACTTGTTACATTTATTTCTCATGTCCCACAATGGTGAAATTCTTTATTAAGAATTATAATCCACATAGATTTTTGGTATTATACAAGTAAACAGTTAGATACTACCACAATGTATATACTGAGATAACATTTTTGGGGGTGTCTGTTGTTCATAGAACAAACACTAAACTTAAACGTTGTCGTCTTTACATGTGTTCCCTCAGTGGCTTCTCTTTCTCTTCTTCAGGTCACCCTATCCCTCATTTATCTCCTGAACAATACCATGGATCTCCTCCAGCCTGCCAGATCCCTCTGCAGAGCCCCTCTCCCACAGAACACATCAGCCTTACAGTGTTGATTTACAACACCGTTGTGCACCCTTCCTTAAGTAATGGTCCCATGCCTCGAACCCTTTTTCTTTCTTTTTTTGAAAAACATTTTTAAAGTCATATATAGAAGTTTTTTTAAATTTTACTTTACATGCAGAATATGCAGGTTTGTTACATAGGTATATGTGTGGATGGTGGTTTGCTGCACCTATTGACCTGTCCTCTAAGTTCCCGTCCCTCACCCCCCACCCTGCAATAGGTCCCGGTGTGTGTTTTTCCCCTCACTGTGTCCATGTATTCTCATTTCAAACCCTTTTCCAATATGACCTTGGCTCAGTTAACCATCATTTGGGGATATAGCTGATAAAGAAACTTATGGCATATTAATTTTCCCAATTTAGGAAAGCCAAAGATTAGGTAATTGAGGGAGAAGATGATGTTAGTAAAAGCAAACAAACAAAAACTTCAGAATCAAGAGTAGAATCTGAGTGATATGTGGAATATCATTCAAATATCTTTTACCTTATGAAAAAAATAGAAAATTAGACCAGGTCAGTAGCTGGTTTTCAGAAACTGGGAATTTGTAGAACAAACAGAAGGAACAGATTTTGAGAAAGGATAACATGAGAGGCATAAAAGTCCTTGCAACATCCGAGGTCTTTACTTGATCTATAAGGCCCCACGCAGGCTGACCTGTATCTTGCCTCAGACTCCTTTCTACCATTCTCATGGTGCATGCCAACTCTCTTGGCTTCCTGCTGTGCCTCCAACCCTCACGTTCCACCTCAGAGCCTTTATACTCTTCCTGTCTCTGCCTGTAGTGCTCTCCCCCAGACAGTCTCCTCTCTTCTGAGTGCACAGTTGGTACCTTCTCAATGATGCCTCCCTGCTCTTCCTGTTTGGTACTGAAACCTGTACCCCTCTGTCCCCAGCACTGCTGATCTCCTAGTTCTATACAACCTTCGAGTTTCTTCCATAGCATTTATTACCTTCTCACATATTGTATAATTTCCTAACTTCATTACATGTAGTATTTATTTCCTTACTCTGAAACTTAGGGTGTAAGAGGGCATGAATTTTCATCTATTGTAATAGGCTCCAAAAAAAAAAAATGTTCTCCATTTTTCAACCTTCTCTGTATTAGTCTACTACATTAGTTTGCCATAACAAAATACCACAGACTGGGTGGCTTAAACAACAAACATTTATTTTCTCACAGCTCTGGAGGCTAAAAGTCCAAGATCAAGGTGCTGGCAGGTTTATTTTCTCCGGAGGTTTCTCTCTTTGAATTGCAGATGGCCAGCTGCCTGCTGTGTCCTCAGATGGTCTATTCCTGCAGAGCACTGAGACTGCAGCAATGATCTAGCAAAACATGGCACAGCTCGTGACAGAGAGCCTGGCCTCAGCTATCTCCCATTCCTTTTTCACAGGCACACATAGGAAGGTATTTTTAAATTTGCAGAAGCTTATTTTAAAGGGAATAATAGATTAGACTCGTGAAGACTTTTGCTTAGGGCTCCAAATCCCTAGCAATAAATCCTTACCAATGAACTATAATCTCCATTAAAAGAGGTCATGGACATAAGCAAAACTCTAGTGCCTACCATGACATCTGGCAAAAGCAGACTATTAATAAATATTTGCAGAATGAATGATTAAATGAATCAAGGGTTACAAAGAAAGGTTGCAAACATTGAGAGACTCTCAAAAATATGCTGGTAGTATCAGAGAAAGGCAGATTCCTTTCTAAATCTCCATTCTCATTACTAGAAAGCAACCAATAATTTCTTTCATTTTTAAAGCATCCGTACAGATGCCCAACCAATATGCTGAACCATCAATTAAAATAAACTGTACAAAATGCCCACTCTGCAAAGTGTGCCTGCCTCTGGCACATGTTCCATTTCAACACTGGAATCACCAAAATAACTAATGTGGCTGTTCAGTTCTGGGGTCAGCAACTTGTTCTCTCAATTTCTAAATCCCAAGGCAAACAGCTTTCAGATGCTAGAATGAAGAAAGCTGAAAAGAAATTGCCAGTTCTTTTGTTGTCTTATTAAGTCTGGTGTATTCTATTTAATCACATCTTCCTCTTGGAGAAATCAACTATTCGAAGAAAAATACATTCCTAGTATCTGAATGCTGTCTTTCAATAACTAGCAAAGATCAAAGAGGGTGTATTTTCTAATCTTTGAACATTAACAATGTCCCTTGTACTGCAAAATGGAATTACTTAGGGCTGTTACAGAGACCCCTGTAGTTTTGAGCATATAAATGAAATGTCTTAATACGGAATATGAAATTAATTGTAACATATTTAATATCCCTCAAATAAATTGGAAAGAACAAGATATTTGGCACTTGGGTATTTATTTTAAACATTTTACCAAGTGCACAGGACCTTGTAATGTATCTGTAATATTTAACAGAGATAAGATATCCTACCCAAGCTCAGCATTTTCTTCTCATGTTTGTAGTTTTTGTTATAAGAAAATTGGACAGTTTTATCACCAGGTGATATTTATTAACCAGTGTCTGGGAAAGGGGAAAAGACAGTTTACTGCTGGATCAGCAGTGGCCTGCCAAGAAAATAAAAGGACACTCATAGTCAGTGATTTTAATCTGTTGGTCAGTGCCCTGATCAGGATGTCAGCTTTCTTTTAGGAAAATGCAGAGAAAAGGTTCAGAGTACACAGTACTAAAGTGTATAACTTCTGTTTTATTATTTGCAAAGGGTAGGACACTCATTGACTGGTGAATTTATTCTCTATGTTTGAAAGATAGCACTTTGATTTATTACCCAATGAAGAACTTCTTATTTTTGTAATCGCCTTATCATTCCAAGAGGATTCCAGTGCATAGCTCATCTTTCCCTTCTTTCTGATGTCCCTTATACTTGTGCCTTTTAATCATAGGATACTTTGCCCAAGAATGCATTTTCAGAAAATTGAGATACACATTCTGTATGGATGAAGGCAACTGTGTCATCTACATTTTCCACGATTCAGCCATGCCCTTTGTTCTTGGACATGATAGAAAATCTGTTTTCACTCTCAATTGGAAAGCCAGCATGGGTTAGACCAGATGGCTGTTGACCTTCAGGCAATAGAGAATGGGAGAGATTCCCAACTGTTCTCATTACTCTGGGCAATGACCTCCTTTGGAGCAACAGCCTCAAGAAGCTGACACCTAGAAAACTTACTTTCTCCTTGAACACTAGACTCTCTGCTGGTTGTTTGTTGAGAAGCTCTAGGTTGCCTAATTGTCGTCGTGTCAATGCCTTGTGCCATTGTTATATGCATTACACTTTATCCATTGAAGGCAAGCTGCTGGCATTGTAAAAGTCTTGATAAGTAAGTGAAAACATTTAAGTTTAGATGTCTGAGAATGTGATAATTTTTTTTTTCAATTTTTATGTTCCTGTGCATGGATCACAGTAGACACTCAATATGTGTGTGGAGGGGGGAGGTGGGGAAGGGTGTTGAGAGTGTGTTTGGTTGATTGAATGCTTAAAAGATAAATGTTCTAAATGTATTATTCGTAAGATAGTTGCAGAAAATGTATTCATACAGAAACATAACACATTGCAAGCATTGTCTCACTTTCTTTTCCAGTGGTGCTAGTGACTTTTGCTAGACTAAGAATTTAGAACTACGTAACTAGTGAGCAGAAGAGATAGGACTTGATTAAGTCTCTCTGTCCAATTCTGATGCTCAAATGTTTAACTTTCAATGTTCCTACTACTTCCTCTTTTGTTACCATGGGGAAATGACTAAGTAGAGTTAAATTTACATCCCCAAATCATGGAATAATGTCTCTATAAAATTTCTTCAAAAGCCCAACCCTACTCATTCTTTATTTACATACTTTAAAGAAAGAAATGGCTACATGTGACTTTCATCAGTATACTGGCTACAAAGAATTGAAAGAACTGATGAATGCTTGACAGAGATTGGAATAAGAATATTTTTCTCTTCTATTTCTATCAGGTTGCCTTTTCGATCTGATCTGATCTGACATCTCCCCCCAGGACGTCTGAGTGTGCAGGGTTATCAGTCCTCTGTCTTGCTCCTATCATCTAGTCCAAGAAAAACTGGCATCTTGCTGGGCTGGGTCTCTAGCTCTCTGGCCTGCATATATTAAATGAATAAAACTGAAAGAATTAGGTCACTGGAGCAAGTGTATCCACTTATTGGGCCACAGATGAAGAGAAATCTCAAATGTGCTCTTCATTATAGAATGTATCTGAAGCCAGTGTTATATTATATATTGGTTGAAATGCAGATAGAACAGCCCTTTTCACCCACACAAGTCATACAAATATAGCTTCTTGGCAAACTTACATTCACACACAAGGTGGCAGTAAGTAGAATTTTTTTTTGTTTTACTTTGATCTTAAAACAATCCACTTCCTTATACCTTTGTGCCATAATTCTGTCACCTGGATCAGCGAAAGTAATGATTCTTCAGGAGGCAGAGCAAAATGAGATGAACCTTCCTGATGAAGAGAGAAAAAAAAAAAATCCCACAATCCCAGGTCTCAGTGGACAGAGGGACTGACGGAGTATCTTGTGGCTCACTGGGCACATTTGTGCTGGTCCACTGGAGGGTAAGCCCCAAGTTAGAATGAGTAAAAATATCTATTTAGGTCTTATCCTTATTGTTAGCTCCTCTGTAGCAAAACTTCTGCGGAAGCAAACACCTTTCTTCCTTGTGCTGTGTCTTATTTCCCTGGCACCGCTCATCCCTCTGAGTATATCAGTTAATAAGTACTGACCAATTTAAAAAGGATTTTTGTTTATATTGCAACACACTCAAAAGACAACCACTATATGTCTCAACGTCCCCAGTTTTTTATCCTTGAAAAAGTGAAATTGGGCACGTTATTTACTGGGTACTTTTGAAAAGACTAGATAATAGCTCTTCAATATATCCTGCATTAAGCAGCATCAAAATGATGCATGAAAATAGTATCTGACAATGACTCGGTAAGAGTGTGTGTGTGTGTGTGTGTGTGTGTGTGTGTGTGTGTGTGTGTACATGGTTATAGCATGTTAATGTATCTGCCTATAGTTTAGACTTCATTCAGAAAATTGTTCTGATCTGCTTAGGGATATTTTTACTAGAATTTGTATTTATTATTTGGCACAAACCTATTCATTTCATAGTCATCACTTTAAAACTAGCACAATTGATATGAAACCATGTTGAATTTTGAAGGAAATTAACCAATCAATAATCAGATTTTTTTAAAAAACCCATTTTTGAAAAAGTGTGTATCTTGTTGCTTTGCTAAGAAAACACCTCACAATACTTTTTTTCCTTTACTGAATAACAAAGTTGTTTACAATGATGGCTTGCAGGGGAGACAAATACCCTCTTCCCTCTTCTGGCTATAATCCCATCAAAATTTCATTTGGCTAAGGGAAATAATAATAGATTTCAAGAGCCAACTCTTCCCTATTGGTTTTGGCTGCTTAGAATTTTGAGAAGAATTTTGAGACTCCATCCAGACAAGGAGGAAAAGTGTTGTTATCAATTAGTGATGTTGTCTTTGAGAGCACAAGTAGGGAATTAAGTCACATATGCCATATAGTTGGCATCTGTGCTTTAAGACTTTTCTTAAAGATAATCACTTTTATTGAGTTGAATCATTTGAAAAAATAGTTGTATATAGTGAGTGATATAAATGGTTTACATTTGTTGAATATCATGTTTTAAAGATTTAAATTTTTATATGGCACAAAATAGAAGACATGGCAGAGATTTCATCAGTTTAATAAGTAACTTTTATATTGCCTTTTCCAGGTTACAGAGCACACTTTAAGACATAATCTCATATATGCTCCAACGAGCCTACGAATAAAGTATTGTATTTTCCCTATTTATATATGCTTGGTCTAAGACAGAAAAAAATGCAATATTTTATCCAAAATTACACCCAGGATAAAAATGCATGCCTCACAAAAGTAGCAGAGTAAGGTTGTTGAAAACTCAAGGAATCTTAAGAGAGTTATATTCTCTAATCATAAAGGATCTAAAACAAGTCTGAGAGAATGCCTTTTGGACATCCCAGTGAACGGTTGTTACATAATTGTTCTACTGTATGATCCAACCAAATCAAACAGCTTATAGTTCCACAGTAAAATAAAACAACACAAAACTATAATTTTTGACAATCTGTCCCTTTGCTCTGAAATGTCCCTTCCCCACTTTTACTGTCTGGCTAGCTTCTACATATAATTCAAGACAATTCAGGACTTCTGACTGCATTACTTCTTCCTTCCCACAACTGGAATCCATTTCATCTTCTATACATTGATCAACCAGGAATCTTCTACCACAACCTCACACCAGGAAGCTTTGTTTTCTGCCCATCTTCTTAGCGTTCTCCTGGGAGGAAAAAATGGAGTTTTATATTTTGTTAGATTACCAGAACATCAATGGTCCATATGGAATCACCATGCTTTAAAATACCCAAAGATATGCTTGATGCAGTTTTCTTTATGTCTCTTGAAAATTCCCATTTTCTCACCTCCATGTGGTAAGTGGTACTTAGAAGGACCACTTCTAAGTTGTTGCTGGGGGCCAAACAAGGAAGCTTTCTCATCCACTCCATGGAGGTGGATGGCTTATTAGATACAAAGATTTTGCTTTTCTCTTTTTTTTTCCCCCTCACTCTTTCTCTGCTTCCAGAGATTGGCTCTAAAATTCAGAATATGGAGTCAAGAGAATGTCTTTACTTGGAGTCCCCACTTAAATCTTTAGGCACAAGAAACACTCTCTAATCCAAGTTTAGTGGAAACTCTTTATTAATATATTAGCTGAAAAAGTCACCTTGACACTTATTCCACTAGTGTGGTTTGTGGTAGTAATTCATCTAGGAAAGATTATTGACATGGAAGGCGGTGGTCATTCTGGATTCCCTGGCTATAATAGCATCCAATAACTACAAATCCCCAAGATTGTAATACTCCTTAGACAGATTTCTATAATCGTATTTACCAATTAATTGGAATAAAGTAAAACTTGCAACTGAAAACTCACTAACTTACCACATCCTTTTTCTTCAGTTTTTCTTAACTTTTCAAGATGTTACTTGATTTGATTCATTTGGTCATCTGATGTAGTAATCTCCTTCATGTTACCCCATTAACACAATTTAAAGTCATATTGAAGTTTTTGAGCCAATTCACTGAAATGTATAAATATACTTCCCCTGTAATTTTGAGACAATGAGGGGATCATCACATGTTTAGGGGGAAGGTCACTATATGCAACTGTTAGCTCCTCTCATACGTTCTGTTTTACTGCTGTTATTCTCATGATATGCAGTAAAATGGTGGTGCTGTGGGAAAGCCAAAGAGCTAAGATATAGATTCAGCTCCATCATTATTTCTTTTCCTTCTATTACATTTCTTCAGAATTCATCTTTCTTTGCAAAACATATAAACTAGACCAGATAGGATTCACCTCACCTTTACCCTGCTTGTTTGTAGATAATTTTTAAATGACTAGAAAAGCAAAGAAAGATATTGTAAAGGAAATATCAAGATTGAAAACATCGAAGTGTTTGTGCTAATATGTGGCAAATATAGTTCACTATAGGTAAATGCAAAATAATGAGCTTTCCAGTAAAGAACATAACATTGGAAACATCTGTCTAATGAAAAGGTGCTGTGGCATTCTGATTAGAAACACATTTGAGAAGTTGCTACAAAATTGTATCCATTTAGCCTTTAGACGATGCAGAATTGCAGAGAAAGAGGGAGTTAAATTACTAAAACCAAAGTATTGTAAATCAAAGGTAGAATTATGCAAACAAAGTATGCACTTGCTCTTAGAAAATACAAAGCGTGGGTCACTTTGTTTTTAAATCAAGATATCAAAATTACTGGAAATGGGCCACTTGATGGGTCCAAAATGACTAGAAATTTCAAAACAAGTTATACAAAATTGGGAGATATACTAATTTATAGAAATAGTAAAGTAAGTCCATTGGAAACAAATGAAAAGTAAAGAGACTCAGTGTTACAGTATTGAGAAAAGGGGAAAAAAGTGTAAAACTTCACAAAGTTACATAAATGTGAATGTGTTTTAAAAATTCCTTGAAGCAAGATAATCAGTAAAATAAGAATACAGTTAAATACTATCCAAGCCAGGATTACAGAATCCTGAATGGAACAAATCAGAGTGTAGCACGAAATTCAATGGATCCAAATTAACTATTACTTTTTCAGCTTTTGAAATGACACTGATATATTTTCAGTTAATCCATAGATAAGGTGAGCTGCTTTGCTAACCCCAAGACTACCAGTTGTATGAATAAGGATTTATTGAGAAAATCCTTAGCCATAGTACAAATGCACTACCCCAAGTATAGGACTGAAATATTGCAAATTTTATTTAATTTGCATCTAAATAATTAAAGTATGAGTTTTTTAAGACTTGTGTCTCAAAGGGAAAATGCTAGATATCCTAATATATGATCAGAAATATTGAGCAATTTTTTTTTATTCACAAAAAGTCAAAGCTTCCCTAGCTAAAATGTAGGTCATAAGAGTTCCATTGTTGTATCAGGTCCTATCTTTTCTATTTTCAGAAAAAGTGTGAGTAAATTAATGAATTTATTTAAAGGAAAAAACACAAATCTTCATCAAAAAATTAAAATTTCTTATTTCATGAATTATGTTTGTAATTTCCTGAGATCTCATCAGAATTCTTGTTCTATCCATTAGTCTTCACATACAGATAAAGATATTTCATATTTATCATAGCTACAGAACATTTCTAACTACTTAGCAGATGGTTAAAATTCAGCTTTCCCAAAACACTTTTACAATTTTAATACATATTTTCTTTGCTGTCGTTGCTAATTTTTAGTTAAATGTCCATTATGTTTGCTGCCATTGATTACCACAATACAACAGTATGGACATTAACAGCAGCCCCCAAACATATACCTACCCATATTGTTTGAAAAAAAAGAGCCACAAAGTCTGGATATTTGAATGAAAAGACAGGACTTGTATTCAATTTTATTTAAATTGATTTAGTGGTTATTTTTCCAGTGTCTATTTTGTACAAGGCAGTTTGATTTCTAAAACATACCCCTAAAAGTCCACAAAATGGATAATCTCAACTTAGATCATCAAATGTGGGGCAGCTTTCATGTCCTTTGCTATGGGGGTTATCATGGCTTCCCAGTCTAATAAACATTTCTTCAGAGGTGCATCAGGGGCTTTTTATCTGGCTCACATGTCTGTGGGGTTAGTGCTGTTGGTGCTGAGAAAATGCCAGCGACATGGGTAACCTACAAAAATTGATCTTGATACCATAGTATAGGCCTGAAAAAGCTCCCAGTACTTGCACCCCACTTTTTCCATTTGCCCTTTAGAATCTGCATGTTCGGAGTGTGGGCTGGAGATGAAGGCTGGGTGAATGAGAGGAGCATTTACAGAGCATCTCCCTCTGCTTTTCAGACTGAATCCTGAAACAGCTGCTCAATGCTCTTTTATGTTTATTATCTCTCTGAACTCCTTAATCCTCCCAACATCTCTATGAGGCAGGCTGTACTATTATCCTCAATGTACAAATGGGTGAAGTTTGAGAAAATGAATCATCTGTCCCTGCAAAGCTGTTCTTATCTCCTCATAGCTTTCAGCAGGGCCACCTGGTATGTGGTTCAGTCTCAGGGGTGAGCCAACCAGTGCCGTGGGGAAGAAGAAATAGGAAAACTTGATCTATGTCTTGCTGAAAGGAAATACTGGCAGACAACTTCGCTACAGAGTTATCTTTTTCTCCTACAAAAATATAACCTTGACTAACTCATAGCCCCTCTCTAACTTTGGACATAGAGACAGTATGAGAACTCTCACTGATTTTTCTCCTGACATTTTTCTAAGTCCTCTCTACAAAGGGAATACTGTATTCACTATCTAAATCTCCAAACAACAACCTAGGGGTTGGTAAATTTAATCTAGTCAAGTATTTGTCTTTTCTAAGAAATTATCCCAATTTTTTTTTTTTTAAATTTCCGGTCTCATTATTTATTTATTTATTTATTTATTTATTTATTTATTTATTTTCTGAAATTATCCCAATTTCTGTGTTTGGCGCTGCCCATTTTTATTTTTTTGTTGTTGGTGCTGTTGTTTTTGTGTTTTTGTTTTTGTTTTTGTTCTTGTTTTTCCATTCATTTGGCAAATGTTTACCCAGCACCTACCGTGCTTCCTACATTATTTCTCACATCAAGGATCTAAAAAAAAGAAAAGCTTCCTGCACTTACGACATTGATTTTCTATGAAATGAAATAAGTAATAAATATGGTGCAATAAGGTAAACTGCATGATTAAGGTAAGTACAAGATATCCATGAGAATGTGAAGAAATGAAACTAAAACAGAAAAAGGTCAGAGAAATACTTTCAGGAATTTTGAAGGGTGAGGAAGGAGAATTGGTAGAAGAACAAAACTATGGGTAAGTTCCTGGGATGTTATTATGACTAGTGAACATTTATAGAATCCTGAGAGAAGATGAAAGTAGAGAGGAAGACAGGAGCCCTGATATGAAATATGAATTTTATCCTGAGGGCAGTGGAGAGCCATTGAAGGATTTAAAAGGAGAGATACATTTGATACAGATCGTTCTGACAGCAATGTGAAGAATGAGTTGGAAGAAGGAGACCTCATATATTAAGGAGTAACTGACACAACTATGATAGACTTAGAAACGTAAAGTCACTACCATTGAACATGAAAATTATTTGTAAGCTAGAAAAAGTGATTCTTCTGCCTTTTTAAGAACTATGCAAACCAATGTTGATAAATGAGTTATATATTTCAGTCATATCTGATCATACTTAATGTCATATGTTTTCTGCAGGTCAAATGTTGCTTCAAAGTTTGAATGCACTCTGGTTTCTCAATCTCCTTGTATTTAACTCTTAATGGTATTTATATGTTTACCAAGAAGTATATGTTGTCTTTGAAAAAACACTTGACTTGTAAGTAGAGGCAAAACCTAGCAACTCATATAAAGGGAGAAATCGGATAGGAATTTCATTATATACCTTGCACATATTCAGCCAGATATTGGATCTTATTTGCATATTATTGTGCATATTTTTTAAAAATCTAAGCCAAGCATGATGGCTCACACCTGTAGTCCTAGCTATGTAGGACACTGAAGCAGAAGGATCACTTGAACCCAGTAGTTCAAGGCTGAAGTTAGCTATGATCCTGCCACTGCACTCCAGCCTGAGTGACAAAGCGAGACTCTTTCTCTTAAAAAATAAAACCTAGTGGTCATAGAATTCGAGCAAAATTTTATATGAAAGAAAATGTGTTCCAGACTGTAACGAAGTTCAGACACTATGTAAAGTATTTTGTTCTCTAGGTTAAAATTTGTCATTTATAAATAGAAATATAGATTCTATACACGGTCTGATTTTTGAACTCAAGTTAATTAGGGCAATGTCTGACATAATATGTTATCTACATTTTGCAGAAGAAGAGCAATCAGAGAGAGTAAGTAATTTTCCAAGGGTAACACAGCAAGGAAATGATAAACCTGTCTCTTGTCTATATACTTGCTTCCACATCAAATGTATTATTTGTAAAGTGCTTTGTATTCTACAAAATGCTTCCATATACATTTTCTTATTTGGTCCATTCTGTAGGTGAGAAAGTTGAATACAGTAGCTATAAAAATATTACATCACTTGGATATAACTACAGGTATAAGGGCAAGAAGTACTGAGCACGGCACTGAAATCCCATTTTCAGAATAGAGATTTTGCCTCCTTCCCCCTACATTCTATTCCTCTGGAATATATTTATAGAAAATAAAGACAAGAAATTACATGAAAGTATACTCAGAGAAAGGGAAAGACAGAGGTCTCAGGTATTGTGACTTTTCTGGCATTGTGATTTATTCTTGAGATGTACAACCCTACATAAAAGCTTCCTTCTACAAACAGTCAATGAAAAGCCCTCTTGTATTAAACTACAGAAAAACGAAGGTAGAACCATTGAATACAGGTAAAAAATTTTAAAAGTGGCTCTCAGTATTTGCGTTTTATATAAAAATTAGAGCTCCATACACATATGTGAATTCACACACATGTACACACACACACACCATGTGTACCTTCTGTTATTTCTTCTACAACTCCAAAAAGATGTGAAGAATGAAGATTTCTATAAATTCTGTTAAATAATCATACCCTGTAAACATAAGTTATGCAATACTAAGAAATAAAAGTCTTAGGTTTTCTGGGGTTTTTTCCCCTAATGACTAAACAAATCTAGTCAATTATTTGATGACTTTGAATGACTATATTTTCTAGCAAACATTAATGAGAAAATGGATTTTAAGTTGAAATGACAATTGGAAAACAACAACAACAAAAATCCCTGTAACAATATTAAAGGTATCAACTAGTCCTTCCACAATAACTTTATCAGTTTATAAGATATCTACAATATTAAAATAAAATGGACATGCATGAATTCTAGTTCTGTTTCTGTCACTCTTAATTTGTTACCTTAGGCTAGTCTTCTCGATATTATTTGTCTATTAAAAAGAAATGATAATTTCTTACAAGTGTATCCCGTGAGTTTTTTTTTTTTTGACAAACAATATGATGTATCTAAAAAAGTCTTGAAATCTATGAAATGCCACTGTATAATATGTTGTTATTATTGCTGTTGTTTACTTATTTAGATTGAACTATTTTTTGCTCAACGTGGTCTTCTCAAGGGTTAAACATTTGACAATGCATAGTATTTTCATTACATTGAGAAAGACCTCATGGGTATAAGCGTATTAATTCAAAAGCAGAGATAAGCAATTGAAAAAATTAGGAGCAACAACTTCTCGTTTCTGACAATTATATATGAAAATATGTTCATTTCCCATACTTTTTTTTTTTTTTTGAGACGGAGTCTCACTCCGTCATCCAGGCTGGAGTGCAGTGGCCTGATCTCGGCTCACTGCAAGCTCTGCCTCCCGGGTTCACGCCATTCTCCTGCCTCAGCCTCCCCAGTAACTGGAACTACAGGCGCCCTCCACCGCACCCGGCTAATTTTTTTTGTATCTTTAGTAAAGATGGGTTTTCAACATGTTAGTCAGGATGGTCTCAATCTCCTGACCTCGTGATCCACCCGCCTTGGCCTCCCAAAGTGCTGGGATTACAGACGTGAGCCACCGTGCCCGGCTGTGTTCTTTGCTTTTATAGTTTCTTCGTCGTCTTAATTCTAACGACTTTCAACTCTACACAAATTCAGCAACATATGCCCATGGACAGGTTTGAAATATTTTTGAATTGGCCTTTGAGGTCTCAGTCTTCCAAAGTTCCCTGTTTTACCATAACCTCCCTTTTCCTAGTCCTCAGTTTCTCTCATCTCTACCCACCTATTCTTCAAGGCCACCAGTTCCTTGACCTTTTCATTGCTGTTTGATCAAGTCTTCTTGCTCCACTATTGAGCAATTAAGCCATGGTCTATCTTTAGAATCACTCATCATTACTCTTACTTTTCTTACTCCTTTTTCATTTTACTCTACTGATCCAGCCCATTCCCGGAGTTGAATCCCAACAGGTATGCAGGGCTAGGCCTCAGGCAAACGTCACTATACCCATACATCACTATACCTGGACAGCTGCTGGACAACATTGTCACCCAGATTGATGACACAAACAAATTACAGTTTTCAACTTAAGTGGTACACTGAATTAAGCGAGACTGTTTTTAGACTCTGAAGCTGATTGAACCTCATTTTATGTTCACTATGTATTACTCTATTATAACATGTGTCATATTATGATCCACACAGAGAGAGCACTTTTACCTACTCCCTCTTTGCTAATGCCAAAAGCTTCATTTCAAAGGCAGCTACCTCCATGTACCTCAAAGAGCTACCACACATCCCTGTCCTCATACTTCTCTTCCAAAACTTCCCACTGTCCTTGGTTTCTTCAGTCTCTGTCCCTTTGGCTTAATATCACTCTCTCTATTTATTGAACATCTTTTTCTGTCAACAAGACAGTTCCTTGACCCTACATCCAAAAGGCTGATATCCCTCCCCAGCTGAGACTTTCAGACAGATCAGAACACCAGGCCTCAGCCTGCCTGGGAATGGTGATTGGACATATTTATTACAATGACCTGTTTATGTATCTGTATCTCCTGCAAGACATTGAGACACTTGAGATCAACAACTACAGTTGAAGTCTAAAACATAGGCATTAAACTCCATAAAATAGGGTTGTATTATTCAGGGTTCCCTAAAGGGATAGAACTAATAGGTTAATAAGTATATAATATATATATACTTATTAAACTCCTATATATATAACTCATATATATATATATAAAACTCCTATATATATAGGAGTTTAATAAGTATTAATTTACATGATCACAAGGTCCCACGATAGGCTATCTGCAAGTTTGAGGAGCAAGGAGAGTCAGTCCAAGCCTCAAAACTGAAGAACTTGGAGTCCGATGTTTGAGGGCAGGAGGCATCCAGCACAGTAGAAAGATGTCATCTGGGAGGCTGGGCCAATCTTGCCTTTTCAGGTTTTTCTGCCGGCTTTATATTTGCTGGCAGCTGATTACACTGTGTCCACCATATTAAGGGTGAGTCGGCCTTCCTCAGCCCACTGACTCAAATGTTAATCTCCTTTGGCAACACCCTCACAGGCACACCCAGGATCAATACTTTACATCCCTCAATCCAATCAAGTTGACACACAGTATTAGCCATCACAAGTGTCTTCTGTGGACAACCTGCTTCAAATTCACCTTGGATTTTTTTAAATGTCCTTTCCTGGACCCTACCCAATATCTATCATATTGCTGTCACGGGGCTAAGACAGACACATGTGGTAAGTTCCCTAGGTGGTTCTTATGCGCTGTTTGGGAAGCTCTTCTCTCAAGACACATGTATAACAGTGGTGAGAAAGTAAGTGCTTTAGGACATCCAGGCAGGCTATAAAAATGTAGAAGTAAGGGTGGCTTCTGGGTCGACAAAAAAGCTCCTAGTATTTGGGTCTGGAAGACTGTTGGCTCCTCAATAAGATGGATTCAGAATTGCTAAACCTTTTGATATCCTGAAGCCAGAAACCTGAATTTCTATGTGAAATCTGATTATTTCCATTCAATGGCATATTATTCACAATTTTCTTAAAAACTCTTTGCAGTAAACATGTCTCCAGCCAGATTGTAATTCTGATTTTAGAGCACTATAATCGAGTGTAACCAGAAAACAAAAGTATTTGAGGACCAAGCAAGGAAGGAGGGACACTTAATTGAAACAGTCCAGAAGCAAGGAGAAGTATGAGAAAGAGGTCAAGAGAAGAGAGGATTACAAATGAGGGATGGTAAGCAGTGTCAGGTGGCAGGAAGAGGTCAAGTAGGATGAAGACTGAAAATAGACAATTGGCAATTAGGAGGTCATTGGTGACTTTGGGGACAGCACTTTCAGAGTTATAAGGCAGAAGCCAGAGTGTAATGGGCTGAGGATGAGTGAGATTAAAACAGAGAAAGAAATATCAAGTCTAGATTATTCTTTCCAAACATTTGGCAGTGACATTAAGGAGGGAGATAATGCAGGGCATTGGATGAGTGGAGCAGTACAAACAAAGCTGCTTTTGTAACTATTGAAATATAATATAGAAATCTGAGCAAATCCCCAGTGTATACCTCAGTGAATTCTCCCAAAGCAGAAAACTCTTTAACAAAGCTTAAGACACAGATCAGAATGTCACCAGCATCACGGAATCCCTCCTTACACCCTCTCTGTCATGATTCTGTTCTTCATCACCACCAGAAATTGCTCTCCTGATCTTTAATGTCACAGATTAGTATTGCCTTTTGTAAACTTTGTGCAAATGAAATCATAGAGTATGTAATCCTTTGTGTCCATTTATGTAACTCACAATAATGTTCATAAGATTCATCCACATTATTGCATATATCTAGGGTTCATTTATTTCCATTGCTATATAATATGGATAAATTACAATGTATTTGGCATTTGGGATTGATTTCTCCTTTTCCCGATTGTGAGTAGTGCTGCTATATACACTTAGTATGACTTTATGCACATATGCATGCCATTCTCCTGATTATATGCCTATGAGTGGAATTGCTGGGTCATAAGGTAAGCACATGTTCAAATGAATAAACACTTTTCCATTTTTCAAGTAATTATACAATTTATATTTACATCTGCATTCTCATCATCAGCATATAGGAGAGTCTATTGCTCCTTATTCTTGCAGTATTTAGTATTATCTTTCTTAATATTAGCTACTTGGTGTTTTATAATGTTATTTCATTGTGACTTCTTGCATTTTCTTGATGATCAGTTAAGTCAGGCCACTTTGCATATGTTTTTTGGCCACTTGGTTATCTTCTTTTTACTAAAGTGCCTACTCAACTCAAGCCTTTGCCCATTTTTTTTTCCTACTGAGTGATCTGAATTGTTTATTACTGAATTAAAGAGGATTCCTTTATATATTCTTCAAATAACTAAAGGGTACAAGGGTCATTTTTAGTTACATGTGCTACAAATATTTTCTCCCACTCTGAACATTTATTTTCGCCCTTATTGGTGCCTTGTGATGAACGAAAGATCTTAATTTAACACAGTCAAATTTGTCAATCTTTTCTTTACGTTTAGTGACATAAATCCTATAACTCTTATAGTAAGTCTTTTTGTATTATTATTATTATACTTTAAGTTTCAGGGTACATGTGCACAACATGCAGGTTTGTTACATATGTATACATGTGCCCTGTTGGTGTATACATATGCCATGTTCCCCCCTCCCCACAAGATGACCTCGTGTATGATGTTCCCCTTCCTGTGTCCAAGTGATCTCATTGTTCAATTCCCACCTATGAGTGAGAACATGTGGTGTTTGGTTTTCTGTTCTTGCAATAGTGTGCTGAGAATGATGGTTTCCAGCTGCATCCATGTCCCTACAAAGGACACAAACTCATCCTTTTTTATGGCTGCATAGTATTCCATGGTGTATATGTGCCACATTTTCTTAATGCAGTCTGTCACTGATGGACATTTGGGTTGATTCCAAGTCTTTGCTATTGTGAATAGTGCTGCAATAAACATATGTGTGCGTGTGTCTGTATAACTGCATGATTTATAATCCTTTGGGCATATATTCAGTAATGGGATGATGGATCAAATGGTATTTCTAGTTCTAGATCCTTGAGGAATCACCACACTGTTTTCCACAATGGTTGAACTAGTTTACAGTCCAACCAACAGTGTAAAAGTGTTCCTATTTCTCCACATCCTCTCCAGAACCTGTTGTTTCCTGATTTTTTAATGATTGCCATTCTAACTGGTGTGAGATGGTATCTTATTGTGGTTTTGATTTGCATTCCTCTGATGGCGAGTGATGATGAGCGTTTTTTCATGTGTCCGTTGGATGTATAAATGTCTTCTTTTGAGAAGTGTCTCTTCATATCCTTTGCCCACTTTTTGATGGGGTTGTTTGATTTTTTCTTGTAAATTTGTTTGAGTTCTTTGTAGGTTCTGGATATTAGTCCTTTGTCAGACGAGTAGATTGTAAAAATTTTCTCCCATTCTGTAGGTTGCCTATTCACTCTGATGGTAGTTACTTTTGCTGTGCAGAAGCTGTTTGGTTTAATTAGATCCCATTTGTCAATTTTGGCTTTTGTTGCCATTGCTTTTGGTGTTTTAGACATGAAGTCCTCACCCATGCCTATGTCCTCAATGGTATTACCTAGGTTTTCTTCTAGGGTTTTTATGGTTTTAGGTCTAACATTTAAGTCTCTAATCCATCTTGAATTGATTTTTGTATAAGGAGTAAGGAAAGGATCCAGTTTCAGCTTTCTACTTATGGCTAGCCAGTTTTCCCAGCACCATTTATTAAATAGGGAATCCTTTCCCCATTTCTTGTTTTTGTCAGGTTTGTCAAAGATCAGATGGCTGTAGATGTGTGGTATTATTTCTGAGGGTTCTGTTCTGTTCCATTGGTCTATATCTCTGTTTTGCTACTAGTACCATGCTGTTTTGGTTACTGTAGCCTTGTAGTATTGTTTGAAGTCAGGTAACATGATGCCTCCAGCTTTGTTCTTTTGGCTTAGGATTGTCTTGGCAATGCGGGCTCTTTTTTGGTTCCATATGAACTTTAAAGCAGTTTTTTCCAATTCTGTGAAGAAAGTCACTGGTAGCTTAATGGGGATGGCACTGAATCTATAAATTACTTTGGGCAGTATGGCCATTTTCATGACATTGATTCTTCCTATCCATGAGCATGGTATGTTCTTCCATTTGTTTGTGTCCTCTCTTATTTCACTGAGCAGTGATTTGTAGTTCTCCTTGAAGAGATCCTTTACATCCCTTGTAAGTTGGATTCCTAGGTGTTTTATTCTCTTTGAAGCTATTGTGAATGGGAGTTCATTCCTGATTTGGCTCTCTGTTTGTCTGTTACTGGTGTATAAGAATGCTTGTGATTTTTGCACATTGATTTTGTATCCTGAGACTTTGCTGAAGTTGCTTATCATCTTAAGGAGATTTTGGGCTGAGATGATGGGGTTTTCTAAATATACAATCATGTCATCTGCAAACAGGGACAATTTGACTTCTTCTTTTCCTCGTCGAATACCCTTTATTTCTTTCTCTTGCCTGATTGCCCTAGCCAGAACTTCCAACACTATGTTGAATAGGAGTGTTGAGAGAGGGCATCCCTGTCTTGTGCCAGTTTTCAAAGGGAACACTTCTAGTTTTTGCCCATTCAGTATCACATTGGCTTTGGGTTTGTCATAAATAGCTCTTATTATTTTGAGATACGTTCCATCAATACCGAATTTATTGAGCGTTTTTAGCATGAAGGGCTGTTGAATTTTGTCAAATACGTTTTCTGCATCTATTGAGATAATCATGTGGTTTTTGTCTTTGGTTCTGATTGTATGCTGGATTACATTTATTGATTTGCATATGTTGAACCAGCCTTGCATCCCAGGGATGAAGCCCACTTGATCATGATGGATAAGCTTTTTGATGTGCTGCTGGATTCTCTTTGCCTTATTTTATTGAGGATTTTTGCATCGATGTTCATCAGGGATATTGCTCTAAAATTCTCTTTTTTTATTGAGTCTCTGTCAGGCTTTGGTATCAGGATGATGTTGGCTTCGTAAAATGAATTAGGGAGGATTCCCTCTTTTTCCATTGATTGGGATAGTTTCAGAAGGAATGCTACCAGCTCCTCTTTGTACCTCTGGTAGAATTTGACTGTGAATCCTTCTGGTCCTGGAATTTTTTGGGTTGGTAGGCTATTAATTATTGCCTCAATTTCAGAACCTGTTATTGGTCAATTCAGAGATTCAGCTTCTTCCTGGTTTAGTCTTGGAGGGTGTATGTGTCCAGGAATTTATCAATTTCTTCTAGATTTTCTCATTTATTTGCTTAGAAGTGTTTATAGTATTTTCTAATAGTAGTTTGTATTTCTGTGGGATCGGTGGTGATATCCCCTTTATAATTTTTTATTGTGTTTATTTGATTCTTCTCTCCTTTCTTCTTTATTAGTCTTGCTAGCAGTCTATCAATTTTGTTGATCTTTTCAAAAACCAGCTCCTGGATTCATTGATTTTTTGAAGGGTTTTTTTGTGTCTCTATCTCCATCCCAGTTCTGCTCTGATCTTAGTTTTTTCTTGCCTTCTGCTAGTTTTGAATGTGTTTGCTCTTGCTTTTCTAGATGTTTTAATTGTGATGTTAGGGTGTCAATTTTAGATCTTTCCTCTTTTCTTTTGTGTGCATTTAGTGCTATAAATTTCCCTCTACACACTGCTTTAAATGTGTCCCAGAGATTCTGGTATGTTGTATCTTTGTTCTCATTGGTTTCAAAGAACATCTTTATCTCTGCCTTCATTTTGTTACATACTCAGTAATCATTCAGGAGCAGGTTATTCAGTTTCCATGTAGTTGAGTGGTTTTGACTGAATTTCTTAGTCCTGAGTTCTAGTTTGCACTGTGGTCTGAGAGACAGTTTGTTGTAATTTCTGTTCTTTTACATTTGCTGAAGATTGCTTTACTTCCAACTATGTGGTCAATTTTGGAATAAGTGCGGTGTGGTGCTGAGAGGAATGTAGCTGAGGGTCCTGACTGTTAGAAGGAAAACTAACAAACAGAAAGGACACCAACACCAAAACCCCATCAGTATAGTAAGTCTTGATGTCTAGTAGAGTATCTTTTTTCTACCCTGCTTTTCTTTTCCAAATATGTCTTTACTATTCTTGGCCATTGCATTCCAATATAAACTTTATAACTAAACTATCAACTTACACACTGACATACGTGAGCATGCGTGCGCACACACACATTCAAATAAAACCTTCTGTCATTTTTATGAGAATTTTATAGAATTTATGGATCAATTTGAGAATTCACCTATTTTTAACATTAAATCTTCTAGTCTACAAACATACACCTCCATCTATTTAGGTCTCTATTACTTTCTCTCAATATATTTTGTAGCTATCTATGCAGAGCTCTTTCAAAATCTTTCTTAGATTTATTCTAAAAAATATTGATGTATTTTGATGCTCCTATAAATTGTATAAGTTTTTAAATGTTATTTTCTAGTTGTTCATTGAAACCTTGGTAAAGTTACCTATTAATCTTAATAACTTATTTGTAAATTTTAATATTTTCTGCATAAACATTCAGGTCATTTAAAAATGATGAGAGTGGCCAGGTGCGGTGGCTCACGCCTGTAATCCCAGCACTTTGGGAGGCCGAGGCGGGCGGATCACGAGGTCAGGAAATCGAGACCATCCTGGCCAACACAGTGAAACTCCCTCTCTACTAAAAATACAAAAAAAAAAAAAAAAAAAAAAAGAAAAAGAAAAGAAAAAATTAGCCAGGCGTGGTTTCGGCTGCCTGTAGTCTCAGCTACTCGGGAGGCTGAGGCAGGAGAATGGCGTGGACCCGGGGGCGGAGCTTGCAGTGAGCCGAGATCGTGCCACTGCACTCCAGTTTGGGCGACAGAGCAAGACTCCGTCTCAAAAAAAAAAAAAAAAAAAAAAAAAAAAAAAGAAAAGAAAAAATATGATGAGAGTTTTCTTTCTTTGCTTCTAATCTTTACCCTACAATGTCGTTCCTTGCTTTTCAAGCTCTCTGAAACTTCCCTACAATGTTGAAAAGACAGGTGGTAACAGTCATACTTCCTTTGGTCCTGACCTCAGGTGGAAAACCTTAAATGTTTCCCCATTAGTTCTGTTTATATTATGGATTTTTAACCTTTCCTCTTTCTAATTAATAAATTTAAGGTTTTAGCTACTTCTCATTGGTTTTTATATGAAATAATTCAAAATCTGTTTAAAATTTTCATTCTATTTTCTCTTTTAACCAATTATCAATATAGAAGTGTTTAAATTTTCCAAATAGGAGTTTTCTAGTTATCTTATTATTTATTTTTAAATTTTACCAGGATGAGAGATCATGTTAAGTATAATTTAAACTGTTAAGATATATGTAAAGATTTACTGTTTAGTGCAAGATATGGTTAATATTTGTAAAAGCTTTATGTACATTTGGAAAAAATATGGGTTCTTCAGTTTTTGAAAGCAATATTCTATCTATGTCATTTAGGTTAACTTTGTTAATTATGTTATTTAAATCTATAGTCATATTAACATTTTTTTCAGATTGTTCTGTCAGTTTGAGAGAGAAATGTATTAAAACCTCTTTCTATAATTACCAATTTGCCTATTTCATTTCTAGTTTTGCTAATTTTTTGTGCATATACTTTGAGGCCACATTATTAATTGAATGTTACTTTAATATTATTGTATATTTCCAGTGAATCAAATTTTTTGTTATTAGAAAAGATGACAAGACATCATGATTATTTATGCCATTATAATTATTTTTATTGCTCAAATACTTCTGATTTTTGGCTTTTATTTCTTCCTGTATCTCCAAATATTCATCTTAGATTATTTGTCTTGTGCCTAAAGAATTCTCTTTTGATTGCATCTTTGTGGCAATTTTGCCCAGGTTGTCTTCATCTGAAAAGGTTTTCATATCACCTTTATTTTTTAAGGACATATGCATTGCATATAGAATTTGATGCTGGCAATTATTATCTCCTAGAACATTAAAGAGAGCATTTCTTTGTATTTTAGTTTCCTTTTGGTATGTTGACAAATGGACTGTTTTCCTGATAGTGGCTCCTTTCAAACTAATGTGTCTTTTCGTCTCTGCATGTTTTTATCACATTTGTCTTTGCATTTTTTTCAATAGTTTTTCTATGTGTGCCTACTTGTGATTTTCCTTGCGTTGATCCAGCTTAGATCATTAGGGTTCACAGTGCTTCTTGAATTTGTGTTTTATTTCTTTGCTCAGCTTTAGAAAATCCCCAGTTATTTTGTAACTATTTCCTCTTTTTTGAGACTTCAATTGCATGTATTTTTACTGTATATCCCGTCTTTTGTGTTTTCTTCTCTTTTTTTTAATCTTTCCATCCTTTTGTATGTCTGTTTCCTTGTGACTGTTTTCTTCTGTTCTGTCTTCTAGTTCTCCAATCCTCTTTTCAGCTATATCTCTTCTGTTGTTATCCATGTATTGAATTAATTTTGATCAAGGAAATTTTCAGTTTGAGAGTTTTAATTTGTTTCTTACTTGTCATTTTCAGTTCTATGTAAAATTGTCAAACTTTTTTTCACTTCCATGATAATATTAGGCATAATTAGTTTAAAATATTTGTCAGGTAATCTCATTATCATGATCTCTTGTGAATCATTTTCTATTATGTTCCTTTTTCTTTTACTTTTTATCAACTTGTTTTGTTTCTTCATTTGCCTGAATATTTTTGATTGGGTGCTGATCATCATCTATGAAAAATAGTAGAAATAATTTAAAGCCTGAAATTATATTCCTATGCACCAGGGCAAATTTATCTTATTTCCAGCAGGTGGCTAGGGATGTTTGCAATCTTAGATAATGTAAATATAAACCGAGGCTGAGATAACTTAAAGCTGACTTTCGGTCCCTGTAAAAGAAAGTTTGTTTCTGCCTTAGTCTTACTCTTGAATACTGACCTTTGGTTTTCAATCTAAAGGCTGAACAATATAGCAAGAGATCACGTTTAAAAAAAGATCTTGGACAAGGATGTTGGTAGCAGTAGAACTAGTAGGTAGCGGTTATGTTGAAAATATATTTCACAGATTAAAACAAGAAGATTTGCTGGCGAATTGGATCGTGAAAGAAGTAAAAATTTTTCCTCAGTTTCTGACATGAGTAATTGAATACTATATACTGAGATAAATAGGAATAATGGAAGAATGCACTTGGTGAGTGAGTATCAAGAATGTTATTGTAAACCTGTTAAGTGTTGAGAGGATTATGATACATGTTATTTACCATGCAAATACACAATAGCAATAATATGACTATAGCATCCTATCTACTAAGAAAATATATATATACTCACAGTGCAATCATGGGTAAACCATCTTTACCTGAAACTTGTAAGAGTTCTTAATCTAACAATTACCATGACTCAGCTTGTAGCACCATTGACATTATCTATCTAATATATATCCCTGCCTGAGAGGACATCTCTCATGTCTTCTCAAAGTAACTTCTGCTGTATTAATTGTTACTCCATGTGTGATGTAGAAGGGAGAGAAATACACTCTAAGACTGGGAATAAAGAAGAGAAGAATTGTGATTCAGACTTTAGCTGACAGATACTCAAAACATGCAATTAGAGAGTGAGAAAGTGCCAAGCTGAAGATCCTAAGCAGCATCTACCATGGACTCCTTAAGCCCTGGAAATGTATCTGACCTATAGGTACCATCTCAAGAAGCATCAAAGGATAATGAATGGCTGCAAATTTGAGTTGACAGCACTGTGAAGTCATTTGTGTCTTTTTATTTTTACAAACACAAATCCACAGGATCTTGTATAACATTTTCTCTAACAGTAACCTTCTAAAAGGTTTGTGGAGGGTCATCTGAATGGAATTTTCCCTGTCTTTAGAGATCAAGAGGAATATTTTGTCTAAGTTACATCAGTAGTACAAGTGTATTACATCTTGAAACACATTTCCTACCCACAATTAGCTCAGATGGCATAGGCATCAAAAGACTGAAAGTTTAATTTTCCAAAGCTATTTCCAGCATTGCCATGAAACTATACTGCTGATCCTTCCACTGATTCAACATCTGAGAGTAGAAGTACCTCTTATCACTTTAGTTTATATAGACATATTTAAGAAACTAAAGGATATAAAATACTCCAGAAAAATAGTACTCAATCTCTTCATTACTATTACGCTCCTTCTTTCAAAAGTGCAGAATAGATAAGAGGGTAACTGATACCTAGAGGAGATCATGGTAAAACGAAAGACTTAGAAAGTAGTTAGAAGAGAGAACTTGAAATGTTCCTGACACATAGAAATAATAAATACTCAAGGTGATGGATGTTCCAGATATTCTGACTTGATCGTTACACATTTTATGCATATAACAAAATATGACTTATACACTATAAATATGTAAAATATTATATATCAATAACTATTGCTTGTTAAATTAGTGTTTTTAATATGGGATTCCATAGGTACTTATCTGTGTCATAGAACAACCATAACTATTTCTTCTTTTCCCAAAAAATAAACACTGAATTTTCCTTCCACTTTTCCAACTTCTGTAATTTAGGAAACGGGCCAAAAAAGGGTGATATACTGATGATAAATCTGTTCATAGTCAATTTCTCTCATTTAAATTTAAAAAATAAACATCAATAGATGATGTCTCCCTGGAAAACAAATTCACTGAAACTGAAAGTAAATGAACAAGTATTTTTTCTTTTTACAACAATCTATAATGTTAATTTTAGATGCATAACTAATATTTAAAGGGATAGCCACATTAGCTATCAGGTTTTGGAATTCTTTGCTAACATGACCAGTTCAATACTAAAATCCTAGAGGGCAAAATTTTAATGAATTTGGTTTGTGTTGGGTTTTGTTTATATCTATCACAATCAAACCTAGTATTGAAAATGTTGGGTCACCATTTGATATCTCTTGCTAGTTGTATATTTTACAATTGTCCCTTCATTTTGTCAACAATACAGAAAATCTACATGTTGAATAAAAAGAACAACAATTATTTTCTTTTTAAACAAAGAAATTAGATGAGAATGATTCCTGTCCCGAAGATCATATTACAGGAAGCTTCTAAGTAGCTTTCCAATCTTTATTCCATGAGATTCTATATGCTAGCGAGAACATATTAGAACAAGAAATAATTTGACATAAGGCAGTTTTGGCAATAGAGTGAAACAATGGCTTTTACCAAGGACACCTGGAATGAAATGGTAAAGAAGTTATATAAGATGAAATGAATTTTACCCATGCTGTAACATTCCATCTACGTCTTCTCTGATAAGAAAGAGAAAAAAATATTTGAATATTTTATCATATACTTAACATTATAGGAGATAGTTAAACCAATAGACTAAGTAATAATTACACTTCTGTCATTTGCTATAGATGCTATATAATTTAACTCTTACGTTTTAAATGATCAATTTTCCCCTGTAATATACTTTGAACAATTACTTCCTCATTCTATTGGTTAAAAGCTAGAAGAAAAAAATTGCTGTAGTAACTTGGGTTCATTTTCTTAAAAAGAATACATTCAAACTTGGGGGATCAAAAATCAATATTTTACATAGTAAGTATGAGAAGAAGGTAGCAGATTTCATGTCTATGTGTACACAAACACATACATGCAAGTACATGTATACATAAACACACACTCACACATCCTCCATTTGATGTAAATACAGCATGGAGCCTTATCTTTTCACTGTTGGAACATCCAGGGCAGCACAGAACTTATACTTCCCTTACAAAGTTACAAAACACACAATTGTTACTCTATAAAGTGAATTGTGTATCATGTTTTTGTGGTTATTCAGTTAACTAAAATGTACTTTCAGGTTTTTAAACCTAATATCTAGAATATTTAATATAAGTAAAAAAAGAAAAGTCCAATAGAACTGAAAAAGAATACATTATTGTTTCTGCCAATGTCTTACCCCAGCACTTTTCAATAAAAATATAATGTGAACCACATATGTAATTTTAAATTTTCTAGTAACCACATTAAAAAACAAATATGAAAAAGAAAAAAGTGAAACATATTAATAATAAATTTTATTTAGCTCAAGATAGACAAAATACATTCATTTCAATGTATAGCCAATATAAAAATTATTGAACCATCTTGTGTGTTCTTTCAGATTAGCTTTCAGAATCCAGCGTGTAAATTACTCTTAAAGCACATCTTACTTTGAACTAGATTTATTTCAAGTGCTCAGGAGCCACATGAGATGTAGTCCTATGAAGACTAGTGTTGATTTCCAAATCAACACCTTTTCTTAATCTCTCTCCTAATTTCCTTACTCATATTCCCAACTGCTACCATTCATCTCCAACTACACGAATATACTATGGCTGATAGTAATATTTTTGTCCTCCCTCTCCAAATTAATTGCTTCACCTCTTATATTCCCTGATTTTGGTTAATAGCATTACTAACCACACTCACATAATTGTACAAATTAAAAATCTGAAGGATGTTCTCCACTTTTCCTTCTCCCTCATGTATCTTCAATTTAATGTACATCAAAGACATACTGAATTTGCACCCTCTTGTGTTTTCCCATTGTCTTTAAGTTGCTAAAACCTTAAACATAGATATCTAAATTCTTGAAGACTTCCCAACTCATCTTGCTATATCATCCATCCATTCTAAATTCTTCAGATCACGCTCTACACTGAAGGGAAACTGATCCCTTGAACAAATGTGCTATTAGCTTTAAAAAATTAAAAAATTAAAATGGAGGCCGGGTGCAGTAGCTCACACCTGTAATCCCAGTACTTTGGGAGGCCAAGGCAGGTGGATCACCTGAGGTCAGAAGTTCAATACCAGCTTGGCCAACATGGTGAAACCCCGTCTCAACTAAAAATACAAAAATTAGCCGGGTGTGGTGGCGCATGCCTGTGTAATCCCAGCTACTCAGGAGGCTGAGGCAGGAGAATCGCTTGAACCTGGGAGGCGGAGGTTGCAGTGAGCCTTGCACTATTGTACTCCAGTCTGGGCAAAAGCAAGACTCCGTTTCAAAAAAAAAATTAAATTTAATTATACTACTCTCTTAAATATGTCCTACAGATTATTTTGCCTATATATTTTATTTAAAAAAAAACATGTTGTATTTTCTCTATGTATTAATTGTTAGAGATATAGCAGCAAACAGTACAATTTTCTTCCTGTTTTCAAGGAGCTCAAAGTATAGTGTCTACGGCACGCCCATTCAAAAAAATTTTTTTAATATGAGCCCAGACTATATTTCCAGTTCCCCTGTTCAAGTAGACACTTTACTAGGTTGAGCAACCAAACCTCAAGTCATCATCTTTAGTGATCTAAGACTTTCAACACATATTTTCATCAAAATCTCTAGGCACGAAGTCGTTGATTTCAAGGCACATCAAGCTTTTTTCTTAGGTTAGTAATGAATACTGTAGTTTATTATTGTACAAACTAAGATTTTGTACGTAAATCTTTAAAGGGAAGAGAAATGGTTCTAATTTTAAATAAGAGTGTTAAATATTATTTTCTGATTACATTTTATGTATCTACCATAATAATATTGGACTGTGGTCTCTTATACATATTACACTCTTAAATTTATCTTTTACCTTGTTTATTTGTTTCAATTCCCTCATTTCTTCCCGGTTCTAATCCACATTTATTGTTTTTATGCTTGTTTTTACTCCTATAGAAATCTACAAAATAAGAACCTCTGGATTATGAGAAATAATATATCTTTTGGGGTACATATTCCACTCAATAAAATTCGTGTGACTCGCACTACAAAGTTGGATAACTCTTAAGGCACTTTGTTATAGAGTAAAATGTACCATTACCTTAAGTATGGGCTTATTCAAAGAACATAAATGAGAAGCATTTCAGAAAATCCGAACGTATTGGAATAAGATGAATAAATTGCGTAAAAAGGCATTTAAATTTATCTTTACCTCAAAAAATATGATTACCAGCCAGGCACGGTGGCTTATGCCTGTAATCCCGGCACCTTGGGAAGCCAAAGAGGGAGGATCACGAGTTCAGGAGATCGAGACCATCCTGGCCAACTTGGTGAAACCCCGTCTCTACTAAAAATACAAAAAAAAAAAAAAAAAAAAAATGAACTGGGTGTGGTGGCACGTGCCTGTAATCCCAGTTACTCGGGAGGCTGAGGCAGGAGAATCGTTTGAACCCCAGAAGTGGAGATTGTAGTGAGCCGAGATCGCACCACTGCACTCCAGCCTGGCAACAGAGAGAGACTCCGTCTCAGAAAGAAAAAGAAAAAAAAGGATTGTCTAGTTTTAGATTAAAACTAGTTATAGCTAACAATTAGTTTTGTTTAACAGAATCCTGGTTGAAACAATACTGCAATGCTTTCTTCTTCTTGTTACTGTTATTCCTTTTTCTTTTTTGGTCATTGCCTACATAATCATTATTTAATCAAGCAAACAACCAAAGAAAGTCTCTTTCTGATCATATTTATGTTATGTTTGGCCTTTTATTATGATTGATGCTGATCGATAAACTAGCTGATAGCAGAAAGTTAGAAAGAAGAAACTCTCATAGAGCCCTTCTGAGGGCCAAGTATCACTCTGCCCAGTATTTTCTGAGTTTTTTTCCAATTTGTCTACATGAATACTCTTCGTGTACTAGTCAGGATACATTAATATCTGTAAGAAGCAATCCCAAAATCTCACTGGCTTTACTATAATAAATAATTATTTTTCACTGACGTTGTTATTTAACATATATCGAAAGGATGAGAATAAAAGAACTAATAAAATTCCACTGAAGCATTCAGGAACCCAGGTTCTTTCTACCTAATAATTCTGCAATCCCTTGGGACTTCTTTTTCCTTCAGTAGATCTTTTGGATGTGCCTGGAGCTCAAAGAAATTAAGAGTGGGAAGAAATGTCCAGGAAGTTTTATGAGCCAGGCTTGGAAATGGTGAACTTCACTTCCAATACTTTGTCGGCCAGCATGCAATTACAGGATCTTGTAAGTATAGTGTTCTTGGATGCCAAGGAAGAAAAAGAAAAGGTTTTTGCATACAACGTTGTATTTGTGGCATGTGAGGAACTCAATATTTTTATTCTCATTTTGTAAAAGAGAATAAGAGATATTAAGTACCTTGCCCAAAATCACATAGCTAATAGAGACAACGATAGCATTCAAACCTCAGTTGTCTGACCCTAAAGTCATTTCTCTTTCTACAGTTTGTTTCAGGTTGATTATTCCTTTCTTAGACCTTCCAAAATAATGGGGAGACACTGGCTGCTCTATTCTCACTCCATCACTCTTTTTAGTAACTTATTTGATTTATGTCTTTGAAACAAGCACTCAGACATGCTTGACACAGTCCTTCTAACCTGTTTAAAGCAACCAGGTTTCAGAATATTCTTATTCATCTGCCTGCTATATGGGAAGTGCCTGCCTAGTCAGGAACACCTTACAGCTCTTCCTGAGATTAGGGTTTGGAGTGAAGAGGGAGTTTTAGGTCATGAATCCAAACCACTTCCCCCAGTAAAAATTGTCAGTAATATAATTTATATCTTAATCTTTTCATCTTGATTTTCTCTCCCTAATGGTTCCAAACTTCTGAGGGGGCAGAATAGAGTATTATTAGCCTTATAGTCATCTACTCTTGTATTTATTTTTCTCTAGAGTAACAATTTATTAAAGTGCAAAATGAAAGTGAATGTATGTCTAAGGTGACTAACTCTTTCCCATAAGGAAATGTAGTTATTGGTAAGTCCAATATAATTAAAACAATAGAGAATTTTTATTTATTACACCATACTTAATGGTTTTATTTTTAATTGTGCTGTTTGACCTTGAATATAACCAGTAATAAAGCAGTACCTTGAAATGGGTGGTAGGTAGCAGAAATAAAACCAAGAAGAGCTTTGTCTTAGTTTGGAATGCATACAAGCATGCACTCAGCATGAACAGGTGATTAATGCAGATCCCTGACATGAGAGGGGAAGAAACTGAATCTTGGAGAGAACAGACTAGGCAAAAAGTTTGTGACAAAAGAGGAATGAGGACAAGAACCCCCTGAGACTTGGTACAGTTTTCATTATTTAATTGTTGAAAGCAAATTTATTCTTTATTAGTAGTACTTAAATCACTTGTATCGAAAGAACATATCCAACATATACTCAATGGCAGAAGATTAATATTTCACTTCAATCAACCCATGAATTCAATTAATTAGGGCTGGACTTCAGATCATATTTTTAATAAGATTATTATTTTTAAATGAATATCTCTGTTTTTACAGTGGAAAACAAAGAAGTTTAAGTAACACTCTCTAGGCCATATTATAAGTGCAAAGCTGAGCTAGGAAATAAGCTAAAAGTCCCTGTCTATCCCTTATAAGTACAACATAATAAAATTCATTATAATAGCAGTCTAGTTTCATCATAAAACCATAACAAACCATACTTATGTTAAAAACAAAGTAATATTTTGCCTAGTAAAACTATAGTAAATTGGTTCTAGTAATAGCAACACCATAATAATCATACTGAAAAATAGCTGCATGTTACAATACATATATTTACTACACTATTATAATAATTGTAGTTCCACCATAGATTTCTTTTATACAAAAGCTAAATTTACTCCAGTAATTGCATTTTCTTTTTCTTCTGCATAATTATAAATATAAAAGTGTAACTTTTGATGTGATGTATGAAAGCTTCAAATTTATTTTTTACCATTATTAAATTATTTAGAATTAAGAATCATTATTTGGAAAAAAAAAATAATTTCCCAGAACAAATATATCTACCTGCATAAGAACAGAAAATTTTTTGTAGGATGCCAAAATTAAAAAAAAAGAGTTAATGATGAAATTTAAGCATAAAAAATAGTTTCATATAAAGGGGAACAGCACACACTGGGTCCTATGAGAGGGTGGCGGGTGGGAGGAGGAAGAGAATCAGGAAAAATCACTAAAGGGTACTAAGCTTAATTCCTGGGTGATTAAATAATCTACATAACATGCCCTCATGACACACATCTACCTATGTAACAAACCTGCACATGTACCTCTGAACTTAATATAAAAGTTAAAAAAAGGTTAAAAACCGGGGCGCGCCCAAGATGGCCAAATAGGAACAGCTCCAGCCTCCAGCTCCCAGTGTGAGCGACACAAAGGACGAGTGATTTCTGCATTTTCAACTGAGGTACTGGGTTCATCTCACTGGGGCATGTCGGACAGTTGGCAGTTGGTGCTGGTCCACGAGTTCAACCTGACCAGTGAGAGCTGAAGCAGGGCAAGGCATTGCCTCACCAGGGAAGTGCAAGGGGGAAGGGAATTTCTTTTCCTAGCCAAAGGAAATTGAAACACACGACACCTGGAAAATCGAGTAACTCCCACTCTAATACTGAGCTTTACCAAGGGTCTTAGCAAACGGGCACACCAGGAGATTATATCCCACACCTGGCCCAGAGGATCCCATGCCCACGGAGCCTCCCTCATTGCTAGCACAGCAGTCTGAGATCTAACTGCAAGGCAGCAGCGAGGCTGGGGGAGGGGCACTTGCCATTGCAGAGGCTTAAGTAGGTAAACAAAGCTGCTGGGAAGCTCGAATTGGGTGGAGCCCACCACAGCTCAAGGACGCCTGCCTGCCTCTATAGACTCCACCTCTGGGGACAGGGCGTAGCTAAACAAAAAGCAGCAGAAACCTCAGCAGAAATAAATGTCCCTGTCTGACAGCTTTGAAGAGAGCAGTGGATCTTCTAGTACCGAGGTTGAGATCTGAGAATGGACAGACTGCCTGCTCAAGTGGGTACCTGACCCCTGAGTAGCCTAATTGGGAGACATCCCCTACTAGGTGCAGACTGACACCTCACACCTCACACAGTGGAGTACACCCCTGAGACAAAGCTTCCAGAGCAAGAGTCAAACAGCAACACTCACTGTTCAGCAATATTCTATATTCTGCAGCCTCCACTGCTGATACCCAGGCAAGCAGAGTCTGGAGTGGACCTCAAGCAAACTTCAACAGACCTGCAGCTGAGGAACCTGACTGTTAGAAAGAAAACTAACAAACAGAAAGGACACCCACACCAAAACCCCATCAGTACATCATCATCATCAAAGACCAAAGGCAGATAAAACCACAAAAATGGGGAAAAAGCAGTGCAGAAAAGCTGGAAATTCAAAAAATCAGAGCCCATCTCCCCCTCCAAAGGAACACAGCTCATAGCCAGCAACGGAACAAAGCTAGATGGAGAATGACTTTGATGAGTTGAGAGAAGAAGGCTTCAGTCGATCAAACTTCTCAGAGCTAAAGGAGGAACTATGTAACCAGTGCAAAGAAACTAAAAACCTTGAAAAAAGATTTGGCAAATGGCTAACTAGAATAACCAATGTAGAGAACTCCTTAAAAGAACTGATAGAGATGAAAACCATAACACCCGAGAAGTACGTGACAAATGCACAAGCTTTAGTAACTGACTCGATCAACTGGAAGAAAGAGTATCAGCGATTGAAGATCAAATGAATGAAATGAAGCAAGAAGAGAAGTGTAGAGAAAAAAGAGTAAAAAGAAATGAACAAAGCCTCCAAGAAATATGGGATTATGTGAAAAGAACCAATCTACATCTGATTGGTGTGTCTGAAAGTGATGGGGAAATGGAACCAAGTTGGAAACGCTCTGCAGGATATCATCCAGGAGAACTTCACCAACCTAGTAAGGTAGGTCAACATTCAAATTCCAGCAATACAGAGAGCACCACAAAGATACTCCTCAAGAAGAACAACTCCAAGACACATAATTGTCAGATTCACGAAAGTTGAAATGAAGGAATAAAATGTTAAGGGCAGACAGAGAGAAAGGTCGGGTTACACACAAAGGGAAGCCCATCAGACTAACAGCAGATCTCTTGGCAGAAACTCTCCAACCAGAAGAGAGTGGGGGCCAATATTCAACATTCTTAAAGAAAAGAATTTTCAACCCAGAATTTCATATCCAGCCAAACTAAGTTTCATAAGTGAAGGAGAAATAAAATCCTTTACAGATAAGCAAATGCTTAGAGATTTTGTCACCACTAGGCCTGCCTTACAAGAGACCCTGAAGGAAGCACTAAACATGGAAAGGAACAACTGGTACCAGTCATTGCAAAAACATGCCAAAATGTAAAGTCCATTGATGCTAGGAAGAAACTGCATCAACTTACGAGCAAAATAACCAGCTAATATCATAATGACAAGATCAAGTTCACACATAACAATATGAACCTTAAATGTAAATGGACTAAATGGTCCAATTAAAAGACACAGACTGGCAAATTGGATAAAGAGTAAAGACCCATCAGTCTGCTGTATTCAGGAGACCCATCTCACATGCAGAGACACACATAGGCTCAAAATAAAGGCATGGAGGAAGATCTACCAAGCAAATGGAAAACAAAAAAATGCAGGGGTTGCAATCCTAGTCTCTGATAAAATAGACTTTAAACCATCAAAGATCAAAAGAGACAAAGAAGGCCATTACATAATGGTAAGAGATCAATTCATCAGGAAGAGCTAACTATCCTAAATATATATGCATCCAATACAGGAGCACCCAGATTCACAAAGCATGTCCTTAGAGACTTACAAAGAGACTTAGACTCCCATACAATAATAATGGGAGACTTTACCACCCTACTGTCAACATTAGACAGATCAACGAGATAGAAAGTTAACAAGGATATCCAGGAGTTGAACTCAACTCTGCACCAAGTGGACCTAAAGACATCTATAGAACTCTCCACCCCAAAGCAACAGAATATACATTCTTCTCAGCACCATATGACACTTATTCCAAAATTGGCCACATAGTTGGAAATAAAGCACTCCTCAGCAAATGTAAAAGAACAAAAATTACAACAAACGGTCTCTCAGACCACAGTGCGATCAAACTAGAACTCAGGACTAAGAAAATCAAAACCGCTCAACTACATGGAAACTGAAAAACCTGCTCCTGAATGACTACTGGGTATGTAACAAAATGAAGGCAGAGATAAAGATGTTCTTTGAAACCAATGAGAACAAAGATACAACATACCAGAATCTCTGGGACACATTTAAAGCAGTGTGTAGAGGGAAATTTATAGCACTAATTGCCCACAAGAGAAAACAGGAAAGATCTAAAATTGACACCCTAACATCACAATTAAAAGAACTAGAGGAGCAAGAGCAAACACATTCAAAAGCTAGCAGAAGGCAAGAAATAACTAAGATCAGAGCTGAACTGAAGGAGATAGAGACACAGAAAACCCTCCAAAAAATCAATGAATCCAGGAGCTGGTTTTTTGAAAAGATCAACAAAATTGATAGACTACTAGTAAGACTAATAAAGAAGAAAAGAGAGAAGAATCAAATAGACACAATAAAAAGTGATAAAGGGGTTATCACCACCAAGCACAGAGAAATACAAACTACCATCAGAGAATACTATAAAAACCTCTACGCAAATAAACTAGAAAACCTAGAAGAAATGGATAATTTCCTGGACACTTGCACTCTCCCAAGACAACCAGGAAGAAGTTGAATCCCTGAATAGATCAATAGCAGATTCTGAAATTGAGGAAATAATTAATAGCCTACCAACCAAAAAAAGTCCAGGACCAGATGGATTCACAGCCGAATTCTACCAAAGGTACAAGGAGGAGTTGGTACGATTCTTTCTGAAACTATTCCCATCAATAGAAAAAGAGGGAATCCTCCCTAACTCATTTTATGAGGCCAACATCATTCTGAAGCCAAAGCCTGGCAGAGACACACACAAAAAAGAGAATTTTAGAGCAATATCCCTGATGAACATCAATGCAAAATTTCTCAATAAAATACAGACAAACAGAATCCAGCAGCACATCAAAAAGCTTATCCATCATGATCAAGTGGGCTTCATCCCTGGGATGCAAGGCTGGTTTAACATATGCAAAACAATAAACATAACCCAGCATATAAACAGAACCAAAGACAAAAACCACAAGATTAACTCAATAGATGCAGAAAAGGCCTTTGACAAAATTTAACAGCCTTTCATGCTAAAAACTCTCAATAAATTAGGTATTGATGGAATGTATCTCAAAACAATAAGAGTTATTTATGACAAACCCAAAGCGAATGTGATACTGAATGGGCAAAAACTAGAAGTGTTCCCTTTGAAAACTGGCACAAGACAGGGATGCCCTCTCTCAACACTCCTATTCAACATAGTGTTGGAAGTTCTGGCTAGGGCAATCAGGCAAGAGAAAGAAATAAAGGGTATTCGGATAGGAAAAGAAGAAGTCAAATTGTCCCTGTCTGCAGATGACATGATTGTATATTTAGAAAACCCCATCATCTCAGCCCAAAATCTCCTTAAGCTGATAAACAACTTCAGCAAAGTCTCAGGATACAAAATCAATGTGCAAAAATCACAAGCATTCTTATACACCAGTAACAGACAAACAGAGAGCCAAATCATGAATGAACGCCCATTCACAATAGCCTCAAAGAGAATAAAACACCTAGGAATCCAACTTACAAGGGATGTAAAGGACCTCTTCAAGGAGAACTATCAACACTGCTCAGTGAAATAAGAGAGGACACAAACAAGTGGAAGAACATACCATGCTTATGGATAGGAAGAATCAATATCGTGAAAATGGCCATACTGCCCAAGGTGATTTATAGATTCAATGCCATCCCCATCAAGCTACCAGTGACTTTCTTCACAGAATTGGAAAAAACTGCTTTAAAGTTCATGTGGAACCAAAAAAGAGCTCGCATTGCCAAGACAATCCTAAGCCAAAAGAACAAAGCTGGAGGCATCACGCTACCTGACTTCAAACTATACTACAAGGCTACAGGAACCAAAACAGCATGATACTGGCAGCAAAACAGAGATATAGACCAATGGAATAGAACAGAACCCTCAGAAATTATACCACACATCTACAGCCATCTGATCTTCAACAAACCTGACAAGAAAAAGAAATGGGGAAAGGATTCCCTATTTAATAAATGGTGCTGGGAAAATTGGCTGGCCATAAGTAGAAAGCTGAAACTGGATCCTTTCCTTACTCCTTATAGGAAAATCAATTCAAGATGAATTAGAGACTTAAATGTTAGACCTAAAACCATAAAAACCCTAGAAGAAAACCTAGATAATATCATTCAGGATAGAGGCATGGGCAAGGACTTCATGTCTAAAACACCAAAAACAATGGCAACAAAAGCCAAAATTGACAAATGGGATCTAATTAAACCAAAGAGCTTCTGCACAGCAAAAGTAACTACCATCAGAGTGAACAGGCAACCTACAGAATGGGAGAAAATTTTTGCAATCTACTCATCTGACAAAGGACTAATATCCAGAACCTACAAAGAACTCAAACAAATTTACAAGAAAAAAAACAAACAACCCCATCAAAATGTGGGAAAAGGATATGAACAGGCACTTCTCAAAAGATGACATTCATACAGCCAACAGACACATAAAAAAAATGCTCATCATCACTCGCTATCAGAGAAATGCAAATCAAAACCACAGTAAGATACCATCTCACACCAGTTAGAATGGCAATCATTAAAAAATCAGGAAACAACAGGTGCTAGAGAGGATGTAGAGAAATAGAAACATTTTTACACTGTTGGTTGGACTGTCAACTAGTTCAACCATTGTGGAAAACAGTGTGGTGATTCCTCAAGGATCTAGAACTAGAAATACTATTTGACCCATCCATCCCATTACTTGGTATATACCCAAAGGATTGTAAGTTGTGTGGCTATAAAGATAAATGCACACGTATGTTTACTGCAGCACTATTCACAATAGCAAATACTTGGAATCAACCCAAATGTCCATCAGTGACAGACTGGATTAAGAAAATGTGGCACATATACACCATGGAATACTATGCAGCCATAAAAACGGATGAGTTTGTGTCCTTTGTAGGGACATGGATGTAGCTGGAAACCATCATTCTCAGCACACTATTGCAAGAACAGAAAACCAAATACCGCATGTTCTCACTCATAGGTGGGAATTGAACAATGAGATCACTTGGACACAGGAAGGGGAACATCACACACCGGTTCCTATTGTGGGGAGGGGACAGGGGGAAGGATAGCATTAGGAGATATATGTAATGTAAATGATGAGTTAATGGGTGCAGCACACCAACATGGCACATGTATACATATGTAGCAAACCTGCACGTTGTGCACATGTACCCTAGAACTTAAAGTATAATTTTTTTAAAAAAGTTAAAATAATAGTCAGTTATATATAGAATACAGAATAACCTGAAGTAACTGCACTTAACAGAAAATAAGTTATTTAATCCAGTTCATGTCATCTCCATGAGAAGACCAGCTTTTCCTCAAGTGTTGATATGGACCCATGAACCTGGACTCTGCCTGCTTCTCCAGCCCTCAGAGAAGAATGAGGGCTTCCCAGGAATTTGTAAGAAAAAAAGTTGACCTAAAGTAGCTCAGCAACATGCTCTGGGGAATGTAATACACTGCCGAACAGCAATGAGCCTGGGAAGAAACCCAGACAGCTTCTTGGCCATGACTAAGCTTAGCTCATTAAGTATAGACGTCTATTACGAGAATTCAGGTCTGAAAAGTTTTAACAAAAGAAACTTCCACTTCTACAGAAAGCAAAGTTCCTCTTCCTCTGTCCTTCAACTGGAGTGTTCATACTGTGCCACAGACTAGCCTGATGCTCATCAAATCTGTTCCCATTTCCTGAACATAAACTCTACTGTCCAGCCTGTAGATGATTAGGAGGGGTTCACAGGACCAGACCAAGGGAACATGGGTGAAGCTGGATTTTGCCACTTCCAGGATCATGCACTTGTGATCCTCACTGTGCTGTTTTCCTTTTATAGTAAGTAAACATGTAGCACTAAGAGATAAAAAGTGCCCAAGTCTCTAAGTCTCCTGCTCACAGGAGTGCTTCCCAACCCACATGGGCCATTACTTGGGCATGCAATTAATCCTCACGGCATTACACCACTGAGAATCTGGCGATGTTTGTTATAGCAGCTAACCTTTTTTGATATAAGAAGCCAAATGCCAGTGCCCTCTCTATATTCTGCTTTAACGCTATTGGTAGAAGCAGTCACAGAAAACAGTTTACTATATTATTTTTTCTCTCTTTCCTTCCTCCCTTCCTTTTTTAATCTCTCTCTCTCCCTCCATCTTCCCCCCTTTCCTTTCTTTCTTGCTTCTTCCCATTTTTTTTTCTTCCTTGTGAATGGAGTTGGGTAGGTAGAGAGCTGCAATTCTCCCTCATCCCTTATCTCCATGTTTTTCCTTTCTTTCACTTCTCAGTACTATCTCATTACTTGTGTTTTGAATTGTATTTAGAATAATACTGTAAACTACAACATATAATATTTTGATTGTAACCTACAAAGAACCTCTGTCAAATATCTATACAAATCTAGCACAGAGATTTAAGCAATAAAAGGTTTACGTATAAACTGTCTAAATAGCTTAAGGATGTATTGCAACAGAGAATTTCCCATTATTTAACACTACTTAAAGTAAGGTAGAAAAACACCAGCGATTTTAATTTCGAGCTCTATAATTCCTAAGGCAGAAAAAAAGAATTATGTTTCATTCTGTTTACAGGTTTTTTTTTTCCCTGTGATTTCCTGCCTATTGCTTGTTTTCAGAACTTGCATTGCATTGTCTCCTTCAATTCAGCTTCTTGTGCACACCTCTGGCTCTACAGTTCAAGATGATCTCTTTTCTTTTTGCAAGAGAATTCACATATCCAGCTGCCTATCCCCACATAGCTGCTGTATTTCATATGAGTTGTTTCAGAATATTCCCACAATTGAAATAGGTTATCTCACTGTCTTCCCATTGCTTTTGTTTTCTTAAATAGAATTCATCTTACCATACCTCTTACAGCCTATTACAAAGTATTATCCAGAACATACAAATATGTATCAGGGACATGCTCTCTTTAGTAAATTTCCTCTCAGGAAAAACCTTGATAGAAGGAAAAGCAGTAAAGCTTCAAGTGCAATATAGGTGTATGTATCAGGCTAGGTTATTATTTTTCAAAATTATCTAGAAGTACATTTTTTACAGAAACTGTTAAAAACCAGCTTTACTCTAAATGAAGTTTAATTTTTTTTATACATTGCTAACCTAAAACATAACAATTAACATCTGGTTAATTGGTTTGTAAGTCAGAAGCATGGGAAACCCAGCCCACTGCTTCATGTCTCTGCTCCCCAACCTGAAGAAAGCACTCTATGTTATCCTTTAAGTGGTCCCTGAGAGCGACACTTTATAATCCTTACTGTAGTATTAAAAGCAGTTGTGATCAACTAATCAGAATTAAACCTCAAGTTAAAACCTACTTGCTATATCTTTATTACAGAATTACTGAATATGAGCTTTAAGATCAGAAAAGCCTATGTTCAAATCTCTGCCACTAACTTTTTGCTAAACAAGAGGACATTTGGAGCATTACTGCTAACTGGTGTCAGTTTAACAACTGGCCTCTAGAAGTGAGCCCAGAACATGGTGTGAGGCACCCATCTTTCTCTTTGTTGCTCAGCCCCCTTTGGGGCAAGAAGGTAGCCTCAGAGGGTAAAGTCAAATCTAGCTCAGGCACCTGCCATCTTGTGGGTCCAGAGCCCTGACAATTTTCCTTCACTCCAGATTTGCGGGCATCTTTTTAAAACCCCTAATGCAAAAAGTCTTATTTTCATCCACCCTTAGATGGAGGAATTGCCAGCACATCTACTGAAGTGTGGCTACACTTCTGTCCAGGGAGTTTATATATGTCCTTCTTATGATATCATCCAAAATGTGACCTACTTGGGGGACTTTTTGTGCTATAGCAAAATACTCACACATGTGCACATGTGTACTCATACATGAAACTTCAACCCCTGCTACATATGTCAATTACCTAAAGCAAAGTCCTGCAAGTGATCAAGTGTAACATATATGTTATTTCACTTGTCTTTATGAGGGTATCTATTGTGTATTGCTCTTCAAACTACTTCATACTATATCACAGGGGCTTGTGGCACGATGTCTCAACCAAACAATTCTACTCCACTTTAGATAATTGAGATTCTAGGTGCTTGGATTTAGAAATGGTGATCTCTGATCACTAGAAATAGGCTTATGAGGGAGTTTCCTTTAAATTTTATTAATTATGTAAATGCAAGGGCCAAATAACTACCTCTAGTATTAAGAGAACAATGGAATAAGAAGTTTCATAAATTTGGTTTTTAGAATGCCATGAACAATTTACATAATATACTCAGGAGCTTTCAGACATCCATTAAGGGGGATATAGATGTTCCACTGAAGGCCCAATGTCAAGGAAGAGCAATAATGCTCCTAAAATAAAACTACCTTAGAAACAAAAGAATCTAGATTAATGTCCTGCTCTCTCTACAAGTCTAAATGAAGTGTTTTTTGAAGAGAGTTTTTGTATGTTTTTTGCTACTGTAAATACCAGGTTCTGGAAGCTTCTACTGACCCAGCCACTCTGTACAATTGTGGGAGCTTAGAAAACAATGGCCAAGCTTGGGAGTGTGTATTAATCTGCTTTCATGCTGCTAATAATTACATACTTGAGATTGTGTAATTTATAAAGGAAAGAGGTTTAATGGACTCACAGTTCTACATAGTGGGGGAGGCCTTGCAATCTTGGGGAAGACAAAGGAAGAGCACAGGAACTTCTTACATGGCAGCAGACAAGAGAGCATGTGCAAGGGAACTCTCATTTATAAAACAATCAGATCTTGTGAGACTTATTCACTGTCACAAGAACAGCATGGGAGGGACCCGTCCCCATGATTCAATTACCTCCCACCAGTCCCTTCCACAACACATGGGAATTCAAGATGAGATTTGGGTGAAGACACAACCAAACCATAATATTCTGCCCTTGGCCTCTCCCAAATCCCATGTCTTCACATTCCAAAACCAATCATGCCTTCTCAACAGTCCCCCAAATTTTTAACTCATTTCAGCATTAACTCAAAAGTTAATGAAGAATGGAAAGGAGAAAACAATTGTTCAAATTGGGACAAGTAATTGAAGGTACAAACATGTTAATTTGGGACAATTAATTTAGAGAAAAAATGTTTCAAGCAGTTTTATACATTTATTCAACATGTAAAACAAATTTTTAAATAAATGCATAAAGAAAGACCTTTGTAAAACAGAAGTCTACGTTTCATTATATCTCTATTGGATACCCCTCCTCAGGGTAATAATGCCTTTCTAGGTTAAAATATGAGATGTCCACCAAATAACATACTCTCCACACTTCTGCAGCCACAGAGTAGGAGGACACAGAAAGTTAGCTTACAGCCATGAGTTGTTAATTATTGAACAAGATAATAGTAATAATTATCATACTTCAAAGAAAGTAAGTATAGTATCGCTTGCTATCTTGATTGTGTTAAGTGAGCATCGGCTCTGGTCTGACTGTAAGAACTATAGTCACAAAAATAAGTTGAAAAGCTGAGAGAAGTGCTGGTTATTCTATGGCTTTTGGTATTAACCTCCTCTTTGGATTCATTTTCTTCTATACAATGACTTGAGTCAGAAGTTATAGTGAAAAAAGAGGAATGCAAAAATACTAGTTTTTGTGTCCTGCAAGGGGTAAACAGGGAAGAAAGGGAAGTCTTTCTTAGGAAGATAGACATGCATATAGATTTTAGAAGAAAGTTTTTTTGTGTGTGTTTAAACTAATAGTCTACAAGGGTGCTCATTTACTTGTTTTCTGTAACTAGTACCAAATTTGGCAGTTCTTTTCTCTCAAGTGCTCTATTCTTTTTGTTGTTGCTGTTGTTTGTTTGTTTTTATCAGTGCTTGAGAAAAGGGGTCCAAATATCAAAACAATTGCTGGTTCCAAAACTAATTCATTACCTGATTAAAAAAAAATTATTTTGAGACCACATTAACAAAACTACATGAAGAGTATGTCCCAACTCAGAAGAAACCAAAAAATGACTAATGATCTTACCGCATTCAGAATACAAGGATGAGTCAATGAATCATTATTCTTTGGCTTGCTCCGACTCTTTAAAATGAGGCCCATTTTTCTGTCTCCATTTTTCCATTGGCACTGTCTGCTAATTTTAAATTTTTACTTTTTTGTGTTGAGGGGGAGTGATTTTCATATAACCTTTCAATGACCCAGAAGAGAAACTAGAGTTTTCAGTTTGCATGAGGTAGTGCTTCACATTAGTAACTGTATCTCATATCAACACCTATGCTTAGAAACAAACTCCTGCCAAATGGCAATAACAAAGGGGAAAGAGAAATAACAGCACATGCAAAAAAAAAAAAAAAAAAAAAAGAGCCTCCCCCAACAGGGAGAAAGAGAGTACTGACAGTGTTAGAGAAAATGAAGTTACTATGTCATCGTTTTTTTAAAGAGGAATAATATGTATTCATACAAACACAACTACTAAAAGGATGAGGACACTGTATAGAGTTGTCTTATTGTAATGCGTTGTTTAATGCGTGAATATCATAGGCTCTTCTATTACGATATTTTAGGCTAGTCATCATATCCTAATCTTATTGGTACAAATTGTTTACACTGACTAATAGAATATATAGTATTTTTTTTCTACTTTTGTAAGCATATTTTTTTCTAATTACAAAAGTCATATTTTCATATTGAAGACAATTAAGAGTTTACAGAAAAGGATGAAGAAAGAAGAAATCAATCATAATCTCACAGTCTAGAGATAATTTTGTTAGCATTTCACCTTTTTTTCTTACACATGTATGTATATGTATGTGCACACAATATAAAAATGTATACTTTGATTATTTTTAAAACTCAATTTTATTACAGAAATAGGTAGTTATTGTAGGAAAACTAGAAAATGTGAGAAAAGCTTTTAAAAAGAAAAATTACTAATAATTCTACTATCTGTATATTTGGGTATTAAAACTCTACATCTTGTTTTAACCTACTTATTTACTTATTTATTTATTTATTTTGAGACGGAGTCTCACTCTGTTGCCAGGCTGGAGTGCTGTGGCGCAATCTTGGCTGACTGCAACCTCTGCCTCCTGGTTCAAACAAATTTCCTGCCTCAGCCTCCCGAGTAGCTGGGATTACAGGCACGCGCAACCATGCCTGGCTAATTTTCATATTTTTAGTAGAGACGGGGTTTCACCATGTTGGCCAGAATGGTCTCTATTTCCTGACCTTATGGTCCACTCAGTCTCCCAAAGTGCTGGGATTACAGGCATGAGCCACCGTGCCCAGCTTTAACCTACTCTTAGTTTAACAATATGTAACGTATATTTGACCAAGTCATCAATTATTTTCCTATAACATGTCTGTTATTGGCTAAATAACATTCTACTGAAGAGCTATACAATCGTTTAGCCAATATACTGTAGGATATTTGAGTTATGTAAATGATCATTTTCTAACACTTTTTAAATAATAGGTTGTTGTACATTGAGGATTGTGTGCATGTGATTGGGAGCAGTACATGATAAGAGTATCTAGTCTTCAATTAGAGAACCAAGAGATTCAATTGGTGCTTGGATCTAACTCAATGCCAACAGTGCTACAACTGCCTGGCTGCCATTGACTGAGATTTTAACAGTAAGACTTGCTAAACAGCAACTTAAAAAAACAGCAACTTTTGTGCAGAGCAGCCACCCTTGACCCAAATAGAAAGGTCTGTATTAGCCCCTTTCTCCTGTACAACAGCACTCACTAAGTTCACAATGAGAATAGGAGGGATTCTTGGCATTTCATAATCAAACATCCTTTCATAAACGCCCATATGCAAACTCACACTGATCACTGGAATTAATTACTACTCACAGCAACTGTCTGAAGTCACTTTCTCTTTCCAAGTTCTGTAAATGGAAAACATAAATAGACATAAGACTAGGGGGCTTTCATAAAACAATAGAAGAAATCACAAGTAAAACACCCCTACTGTTTCTTTTGCTGCCCCATTTAGAAAGGAAGTAAAACTAAAATGAGAAACTTCAATGAGAAAGCATGTTAAGAATGTTTTTCTGAGAGGAAAACATAGAGAGAGGCTTACTCTTATAGAGAGGTTTACTCTTTTCAAAAGCATCTGGGCAATCAGGACACAAAGCTAAATAATTTATTTAATCAAATCTATCAACATATTAGTTAATTTTAACTGTATCATCAAACTGGTTATTAGTGCTCATTATATAAAACCCCCAAGGAAGGGAATGTGCTTGTGTTCCTGTAAATGTGTAGTATACAATTTTTACACTTTATCGCACTTTTTGATTAAGCCAATCAATAATTTTTAATCAAGTAAACAAAAAAAATACTAGTTAAATCAAGCAATATGATCAAATGGTCATCAGTGTTTATTTAAGTCCCCAGTGATAAGGACTACTGTGTGTAAATATAGGTATGTGCAGAATGTGTACATATAATTGCTTTTTCCATTTTAAATTCACATATATCTTCCCATTTGAAAGAAAAATGCTGCTCTATCTATAATGCTGTGTAAGACTATCACCTCTTCTTTCCAGAAACCTGAGGAACAGACAGTCTGGGGTCTTCCCTGTAGAAATCCTACTGGACAATATTTCTAATACTGACCATTCAACTAAAGCAAATTCCTTTTCTTCCATCAAAAGCATTTAAAAATTGAATCAAAATAATTGAACTAGAATCTTCAAAGGACAATATTCTAAAGTCTTTGTAGGTTTTATAGAACAGAAACAATTTCATTTTAAAGGCAAAAGATTCAGTGAAAGAGAAAGTGTAGAAGAATCCTCACAGCAACACTACTCAACTAAAAATAAGCAGCAGAGATTCAGCCATGTGGAAGAGTTTCTACCTTACAAATCCTTAAGGGTTTGAATAAGAAAGCTTAGAATAATAGCTGTGTGTGGCGCAGTGGAGGAAGTAACACAGCGTATGGTTGGGTTAGGATGTGTCCAGTCAAGTTGTTGTTCGTTTCCTCTGTCAGAGAAACAGGATTCTTGAGCTGCACAAGGAAAAAAAAAAAAAAAAAAATGAAAACAAAACAAGCTGGTTATATTTCTGTGCAGTACTGACGATGCTTATTATTCTTTGTTCCTAATATATAGAGGCACAATGCTGCTAAGAGCCCTGGGCTTCAGAACTAGGAGAGCCGGGTTTAAGTTCCATACCAACTGTGTGGTCTTACTTGGGCTTATAGCTCTGAATTTCAGCTTCTTTCCTTGTAAAATAAAAATGGTAATGCCTGTCCACCTTTCAGGGCAGATACAAGTAGTAAATGATACACTAAGAGTGGGGAAAAGCATAGCACAACACCAGGTATCTGCCAGATATTCAACAAATGTTAGCGTTTTTCCTTTCCTTTTTTAAAAAACACTTTAAGATTTGGGCATTTCTCAATTTTCTGCATTATCAAGTTCAAAGAATTCCCTTTGTTTATCCATGTTTTTCCCATACTTCACCCTGTTTATCATCACTTGATATATATTTGCTTGTTTGTTCTCTACTTTCTGCCATTAGAACACTAGCTACAAGAGGGCAGGAACTTTGTTCTTCACCACTGAAAAATATGCCTATCTCATAGTGAGCACTCAAGAGGTATTTGTTGAAATAAAGAATAAATGGCTTATAAATTTGTTTCATTTAAAGCTGTTTCAAGCATTTCTTACTAAAATAGTCGACAAAAATACACCCAACTATTTGTAAATAATATGTACATGAATAGTTATCCTGATATATGCTTTTACAGCTCCATACAAAATTAATAGTGCCCTGAACATAATCAACATTTAATCAATATTTGTGAAACATATTAATAATAAGCTTCTTATTCAACCAATATGTATGCATGATCATGTCTTGAGATGGCAGAAAAGCATCATTCCTCATTTTTGTCCAGAGAAATTAGTGTTCTTTGTGGAGATAAAATACTACAACCATATATTGCCTGATTACATATATTCATAATTTACCATGACAAGTACTACGGGAGTCTTGTGAAATACAATAACCTGAAATTGAGTTGTCATGCTTGCATGTACATACTCACAAATATAATGCCATAAATGTATAGGTGTGTTATGTGTGAATATGTGTATGTGCTTGTTAAATGGATCCTTGCCGTCTATTTGTTGAATAATTCATTAACATAGTCACATATGTGTATATAAAACAAGCTATAAAAATGTTTAGACATTGCGGAATAATATCATAAATGCTGGGGTAAATGCTATATGCCAAATGTCACTGGAATGAATTATGAGGGAAAAAGAACGCTGAAGTTTGATCAAAATATTAGATAAACCATGTGAAATAAGCTTAAAAGAAGAAAGGCTGTCTATCATGTTTTTATTTACCATCCTATTAATGTAATTTTTTGCCATAGGTAAGAGACAGAGAGAGTCAGAAGCAGAGAAACAGGGAGGAATGAAAAAGATTTCCTGAAAAAAATTCTTAATAGATTTGTATTGTCATTCAAAATGAAAACCTATGAGCATGCTCCCCTTAGCTATGGGTCTTTGGAAAATGGGAGACTAGAAACAGAGAGTGAGAAGTTCTGCTTATAGAGAGAACATGGCCAACCTCCCTCCCCGACACCCCCAGCACTTCAACTCCTGCCAGGCAGGAACTAGAATCTTTTGTAGAACACCATTATAGTATTAGAAAGTAACATAATCATGAAGGAGAGAAGAAAGGCTTGATGTACATCGCCTTGTGACTCTAAAAGGCCCCCTGTGCCGAATATCCGAATATCGCGGCAGCGCGGAGCCGAAGGAAAGGCCTGCCCAGCTCAACTGTCAGGCCTAAGAGCAGCTCCGAAGCTGGTGAGGAAAAACATTCCTCCCCCAAAAGGCTTTTATTTATTATACTTTTTAAAGGTAGTACAAGCGATAATGCAGCACATTTGTGTAATTTCATCCTGAAGCTTGACACTCTGAATCGCTAAGGGCTCTCAGATCTCACACGTGCATGTCTCAGTTCTCATCCCACCCGCTTCAGGGGAGACTCACGCTTCTCTTGTGAAATGTGCTTGAGAGGTTATCATGGGCATTGGCAGACGAGGGTAATATTGATAGATAATTCAGACCTATAAGTTTGCTTGGGCGCGCACACATACACAAACACACACACTCTCTATACACAAGCTTAGAAGCTTCTCATCCCCTTGCTCTGTTATCTCATGTAACTCCAATCCCACATCACCTTATCCTGGTCCCCTAATCTTCCTCTCGCCCCAACCCCCGCCCTGGAGAACAGATTTATGTCTTCCAACTTGGTCTGTTACCTCCTCAGTAAGGAAACAGGAAAAATCCTATAAAATAATATTTAACATCCTGTTACGCACTGCCTCCCCCATAATATCTCCTTCCCCCCATACACACATAAACATGCACACACCCGAATTTTTGCCCCACCTTACAATGAAATTCTGGCTGTTTCCTAGGCCTTTGCAGATGCTAAGGCCCAGTACATCTGAAATCTACAAGCTGAGGGTAAAATAAATACTAGGTGTGCAAAGGAGCCAGAAGGAACCATTGCCTTTTCCCAGATCAGAGTCAGGGAGAACAAGCATGTAATTCCTTCCCCATAGCAGGGCTGTGAAAATTATCCCTAAAATGGGGAGATAGAAGAGGGGCAAGAAAAGGTTAAAGAAAAATGGACAACCATAAAAAGATTTATAATTTACTTTTGAAATAAATCAGCAAAGGGCAGCCCAATCTGCCATTTACTCCGAGGGCTCTGGGATTCCACATTGAATAATGTGCCATGGCCCATTTTGATCTGCACTGAAATTAACAATCAGTCCACCACTTTATGAAATATTATCTTTGTTAGCTTTACCAGTAACAAAAATACACTTCCAATTTTTCACATCCACACACTACATCTATTAAAGCAATCTGGGAAATTAGTTTGAGATAAACTGTACAGCAATTTTATTCATAGCTTCCCTGTATCTCACACTGTTAATCTGCATCACAGCTCACTAAATAGTGCCTAATGTTTATTGCATTTAACTGAATGTATACGATTCTGAGGGTACGCCAGGGACCGATTATCATAATTATACATGTTTCTATGGAAACCCACAAGTCTATCAGTTTTGATTCATTATATTGTTATACCTTCTAGCACTTTCTAATTATTAGGTGCCCATAAAAAGTCTCAGTCTTGCTGTTACTATAGAAATGAGCTATAGACAGGCCTCAATTGTTAACCCTTAAAGAACCAAAATATATAGACTCAGACAGCTGGTAAAGCTATTCATGAAACTGAAATAACTAATAATTTTACTTATTACTTAAATTTATAGTTGATTTGCTGTTATTAATTTCTGAAACTCTTTCACTTAGACTACTCATGAATAATCACCTCAGATTTTATAAAATTGCCCTGACTTTGAGGTCCCCTATCCTTGATATACACCCTCAGGTATGATAAAAGATACACAAAAACTCATGCAACACTGAATTAGTGAGCACAAAGTGCAAAATGAAAAGTCTTTCAGGACCGATTATTTATTTCATAGATAAAGACACATTTGCTGGTGTAAACTTAGAATTATATGTTAACTGATAAAACAGATAAATCAGAATATAATAGTGAGAACTCAAATGCACTGAGAGTCTTTAAATCAAGCATCTAAAATTGCTTCAGAGCAATATGGCTATTTAAGTATAATTTAATATTGCTGCTTAAATTGCAATTTGTAATTTAATATTTTCATTTTACTTTTTCTTCTACATTCACTAACAGAATCCTGTGAAAATTGAAAGGGACCAAGCAGTTTCATTGTCTCTCTAACCCTCCTGCTATTATAGTTTCAATTAGAAGTGCCTTTTAATTTAGATCAGGAAAGCTCTCCTAAAGTGACAGCTCGCCCTTCACACTGCATATCTATTTATTTCGGAAGTCAACACACCATTCAATAACCTGAGAACAGCCCTGATTGCTATGCTAATAGTATTCAGAAATATGTCGACACCGATCGAAACAAGTAAACTAAGGCTAATTCATAAAGTGAATAATAAAAGGCAGAGGAAAGCCTTTCATACTTACTACTTCAGCTGGAATCTTAAGCTTACAAATTTAATTTTTTCTCCTCCCTTAGGGAAATGAACGCTATGTGATAACCAAACTGAAATTAGATTTTACCTAATATTACAGCCTAGCCTATTTGACGCGGCTTGTTTTATTATATAAAGCTGCAGTGGGAAGCAGCAGAGACAATGACCGTATATGTTAATGCCTGTGTGAGCTGAGAGATGCTTGCTCCAGCCGCAGCTTTCTTCAGCTCAAAGCTAAATGCATTTTGCTTTTTGAGGTTGGGGGAGGAGAGGGAAAGCCACAGAATTTTAAATGTATGCCCACATTAAAAAACAACAGCACATGTTAGGTAACCATTTTTTTCATATTACAAGCCCAAACCACCAACATCCATAGCAACTCCCCGCCAATTAGAAATAAATCAAATTGTATAAGCAACAAAAGATACAGACATTTGCATGTTTAAGTTCAAACTCTTTTAAAAAAAAAAAAAAAAAGAGAACGGATCAAAGCCTTTTGTTCACAGCTCTTGTGTAGCTGTTAGCATTAGAGAAAAGTAGATTTACTACTAAATAGGAAATTTAAAGTAGATTAGGGGTAAATTGAGTTAGATACTTTTAAAAACCCATTCATCAGTACATGCATATATTATTACATATATGTGTACAGTCTGGAAATTAATTATATTTATTTCACATTAAAATTAGTATCCTCCCCATATTCAGACATTGGTTATTCAAAATAATTCAACTATATCTGCATTTTTTTACTTAACTGTAAAAATTAACCTAAACTTCAACAATAAACATTGTATTTTTCACCATGTTTATGCTTTCACTCCCATAATAATCAATTAGTTTTTCAACCCAATTCACCAACCTTTTTAAAAAAATCTCTAGAGCCTATTCATACATTTAAAACTAGGCAAATATATACATTAGATTGATAAACTCTAACAAAATACATAAGTATGCAGAAACTACACTAACATTTCTAGATGAGTAAAAGAACTGTATGAGAATAATGCTACTAGGGCCAAAATTTCATACACTTGATAAATAAGCCTTAAAAGTGACAATAAAAGATTCTGAAAGCAAGCGGAACCTGACGTGTGCTTTTAGAGAATACCTAAAGATCACTGTTAGGTTAGTGAATCCTCGGGGATTTATATGGGGGTCATATGTTAGGGTCATGAGGGTGATTAGGCAAAGAAAGCAGAGAACGTACAGCATTCAAGCAGCAGGCATACTACCACCTGGGATTTCATTTATTTCCTAGAGATAGAGTCAAGTTAGGTCCCTGCATGGCAAAACTATGAATTAATTATATTCTGCCCCCACCCAGTGAGCATTAAGTGCTCAAATTCTCTTTTTGGGTGGTGGGGGAAAAATGACTTATCATTCACGGTTGGATGTTAAAATCCCAGCGGAGAGAACCAATAAAAGCAGCTCCTAGTGACAAAAATCCAGTAGCTGTACCATGACTATCCATCAAACTGAAATGTTTTAGGATTCATATTTATTTGCACCACTTTGCCGCTGAGGAAAATGTCTAGTCAACTAGAGAACGTCTAAATTCTTGCTTTTTGATTCTTATAGGAAAGGTGAAAAGACATCAGTGAGTTGCGATTTCCTTCAGCAGCGAACGGGTTCCTTTGAGAAGTCTGGTCAGTGGCACAGGCGGCTCACAAACCCACACAGCAGACCTTGGGCATGGTTGCTAACCCCACGGGTCATTTCTCCAGACCACTGCTGGCCAGGCCCTGGACAGAGGGGCCAGTCCAGGCTACCCCTCCTTGAGTGTCAAGGGTGAAGTGAGAAGATAACGTTGTCTCTGAGGTCCCTTGGGCAATGAGTCCTTTTCCAGTTTAATTACTGGAAATCGGGAAAGGAGATAGATGGCTTTCTTCCCCGTTAGGAAATAGCCTAATGGTCACAGAGTAGAGTCAGATAAAAGAAAATGGATTCTGCACCAACCGAAGGAGGGCATTCTGAGGAGAAAAGTACAGGAAGAGAAAAAAGAGAAGACTCAGCTTAGCAGCAGCCACAAACAACAACGACAACAAAAAACTCAACCTACTTGATTCCTTCTAATCCCCTTGTTTGCTGATTTTCTTCCTTGTACATTTAACATAGGCAAATGTGTGCCTTTTAACTGTCAATTCCCATGTCTATATAAGCACTATGATTCGGGGCAGAACTGGGCTGCAAAAATTAAGACGATAAAAGAGCTTCTCCCATAGTAGATAAAATATGATTACTATACAAGAAGAGATCAAAGCACTTTAATGTGTTTATTTTTCACAGCCCTTGTGTGTTATTTCATTAAAGTACTGTAATGCTTAAGCTTGAGTAACAAAAAAATTCAGGCACCTTAGTTTTTCCTATTTACACATATAAAGAAAGAATATAGTTCTCTCTCTCTCTCTCTCTCTCTCACTGTATCAGTGCATGAGCAAAGCATTCATTATTATTCACTCTGAAAAATAGTCATTTAAGGAGGCTAATTAGCAATACTTACAATTTATTTTAGTTTTTATGCTACTTGGAGTTTAAAAACAAAAAATAGCCATTATACACAAATGTTTGTTTATGTCTTGCTGATAGGAAGAATTCCTTGGATAGTCCACTTACAGCATATATGGCACACATGTGTTCCCTGCTGGCAAGGAACTTACCTTCTGTTCCAGGGATAGTGCATGGGTACCCAACCGTTAAAGAGACAAGGTGTATTGATCAATAGATTAAGGAGTTTGAATATTATTCCATTATTCTATTGTTAATAGGAAGTCATTAACAATATTTTTATTGGGAGATGTAGATTACACTTTGAGGAAAAATAACTTGGAAGTCATGTGCCAGGGCCTAAAATGAGGGAAGTCTTTGGCTAAGAAACTAGTTAGAGACTATTACACTACTACAGGCAGGAGGTTTATATCACATTGTTCACAGTGAAAGGAAAAAAGAAATGAGCATAATGAAAGATAAATAAATTGAACACAGTTTGTAAGGAGAGATGATGGGTCTAACTAAACAAGGCAAAGTCATAAATGGAATGATGAGGCATTCTGGAAATGTGTTTTGGGAGTAAGAGAACTAGGTTGACTTTCAACACATTGTTTGAGATGATAGTAAAAGCCCGCAGGTAGTAAGACTGAAGATCCAAAAACTATCTTGAGAGAAATCATTAATTTTTATTCTCATGGTCATACATGTAGTTATTGTTTTGTTTTTCAGATGAGCAAATAAGTGAATGGACATGAGTGAATGAAAAGGACTGAACTGTAGACATGCTATGATATTTCACACCACAAGAATGAATAAATTCTATAAGAAAATGTGAAAAGAGAAAAATGTGTAAATAAGAATTGAATCTTATGATTTTCATCCATCTATGGGCAAGGGAAGGAGTAAAATAAGGAAAAAAAAAAGGAAATGGGAGTAGTCACAAAAATCAAAGGAGAACAAAGACAATAGGATGTCAAAGAAAGATAGAAATTGAATATAGCCTAAGATGGGTATCAAAGCTGAAAGAAGTTCTGGTGGCATTGAGAGAGAGAGAGAGAGACAGAGAGAGAGAAAGAGAGTGTGTGTGTGTGTGTGTCTGCGTGTCTATGTGTAAAATAAAACAAAAATGATGCACATTTAAAAGAATAAGGGACAACACTGGCAAAAGACAGATGAAATGTTCTGCTGTGAGAAGCATTAGTTGATGCAGCAAACACCAGAGGAGAGGGATAAGGATGGGAAGTCGGGAGTGTCCCAGAAGGACTTTAGACCTGGAAATGGGGAACTTCTTCTTCTGAAAAGGAAAGAAGAGAAAATAGATGATGATCCAGATATATTTTGAGGTTTGAAGAGGGTATATACCCAAATATATAAGTAGGGAAGAAGAAGAAATGCATGCCAGATGGTTTCAAGCTAGGGGGAAAAAAATGGGTGGATAAAGCAGACTTTAAAGAACCAACTAAACGAGGCCAAAAGGGGAAATTAGGATTGAAAAGTGAAGTGGCAGGGACCTAATATTGCTCATGTGAACAATAGTCGCCAGGATTTTTACTCCTTAGTTAAGCTTTCATCTACAAACCATGGAAGACTGTAAAATAGAAACAGTGAAGCAAACAGAACTGTTAGCCAAAAAAAAAAAAAAAAAAAAAGGAGCATCTTAAAACTCAATTCAAAATATATTTCTTGAGTGTTGATTGCATGCCAGGCACTATATGAGCTATTAGCAAGGAAATTTTAATGGACTTCTAGAACCTGGAAGGGTGCAAAAAATAAAATTTTAAAACATTTTTGCTAATTTCTTAAAATGAACAAAAATGAACACACTCTAAAAAGGATGACTCAAGATGGCATGCACCTGACCTCAGATGATCCCTTTATTTTTTCTGTATTAGCTTTTTGATAGAATTCTACATTTCCAGCAAAGAAAAAAGGAGAAAAAGAAAATTTAAAAGTGGAGGATCAGATAAATTAAGATTCTACTACTAATAATGCTATTGTGTCACCAAAAGTCAGAGAGATATTGTGTGGGCCTATTACCGGCCTATTTCCTTCTTTCACTAACCCCAGTGGCTGTAGGTTTCCTTAGGGCCTGCAACAAAGCATCAACAGGGAACACACTGAAATGCTATTCTACAATAGTTAACACATATAAAATGCCCACTGCATTGTGAACAGTTTCAGGTCATCTCATTTAATCTATTATATCAGTAATACCCAAGACAGATATTACTATCATCTCCATGTTTTACATTTATTTTATTTTATTATTTTTTTGAGACACAGTCTGGCTCTGTTGCCCAGGCTGCAGTCCAGTGGCATGAGCTTGGCTCACTGCAACCTCCACCTCCCAGTTTCAAGAGATTCTTATGCCTCAGCCTCCCAAATAGCTGGGATTACACATGTGTGCTACTACGCCTAGTTTTGTTTTGTTTGTTTGTTTGTTTGTTTGTTTGTTTGTTTTTTGTATTTTTAGTAGAGATGGGGTTTCTCTATGTTGTCCATGCTGGTCTTGAACTGAGGTAAGAAACGCTATATAACTCACTAAGATGACTAAACCAGTAAGTGCTCAAGCACAGATTCAAACATAGCTTCATCTTTTTCCAAAGCCTGTAATTTTTCTCCCTAAACTAGTGACACCCAATCTTGGTTGCATATTAGAATAATATAGAGACGTTTCAAAACGTATCAATGCCTGGGCCTCATCACAGACCAATTAAACCAGAATGTGTGTACATGTGGAGCTGGCATCTGTATGTTTAATAATCTTCCTAAGTGATCCTAATATGTAGTTATGACTGAGTTTCACTTTCTTACACCAAGCTCCTATATTTCAGTCCTCTTTTCTTCCCTCTGTTTTTATCTGACTTCCTCAAAGTCAGTTTGTTTCTTTCTTTCTTTTTTTTTTTTTTTTTTTTTTTTTTTTTTTTTTTTTTTTTTTTTTTTTTTTTTTTTTAACCAATTTGTTTTCTCTGGACAAGAAGAGCAAAAACTGTTTCTTAGGGATCATACATTTTTAAATTCCTGATTTTCTCATCCATAATTATCCATTTTAGCTGAGAGTTTATAATTCTGTTATCAGTATTTATAAAATGTCTTTTATTTTAAATCTAAGTTGAGTTTTATATATATATGTTTATTATAAACATTATATTCATTATTCTTAGAAAACACTGATAATATACCCACTATTTTTTAAGCACTGTTCTGGAAGCTAAAGATATGGTGGGGGAAAGGTAACACAGGTTATCAAAAAGTCAGGATTTCATGTGTCTGTTGGCTGAATGCATGTCTTCTTTTGAGAAATGTCTGTTCATATCCTTTGCTCACTTTTTCATGGGGTTGGTTGTTTTTTTCTTGTAAATTTGTTTGAGTTCTTTGTGGGTTCTGGATATTAGCCCTTTGTCAGATGAGTAGATTGCAAAAATTTTCTCCCATTCTGTAGCTTTCCTGTTCACTATGATGGTAGTTTCTTTTGCTGTGCAGAAGCTCTTTAGTTTAATTAGATCCCATTTGTCAATTTTGGCTTTTGTTGCCATTGCTTTTGGTGTTTTAGACATGAAGTCTTTGCCCATGCCTGTGTCCTGAATGGTATTACCTAAGTTTTCTTCTAGGGTTTTTATGGTATTAGGTCTAACATTTAAGTCTCTAATCCATTTTGAATTAATTTTCGTATAAGGAGTAAGGAAAGGATCCAGTTTCAGCTTTCTACTTATGGCTAGCCAATTTTCCCAGCACCGTTTATTAAATAGGGAATCCTTTCCCCATTTCTTGTTTTTCTCAGGTTTGTCAAAGATCAGATGGCTGTAGATGAGTGGTATTATTTCTGAGGACTCTGTTCTGTCCCATTGGTCTATATCTCTGTTTTGGTACCAGTATCATGCTGTTTTGGTTACTGTAGCCTTGTAGTATAGTTTGAAGTCAGGTAGCATGTTGCCTCCAGCTTTGTTCCTTTTGGTTAGGATTATCTTGGCAATGCGGGGTCTTTTTTGGTTCCATATGAACTTTAAAGCAGTTTTTTCCAATTCTGTGAAGAAAGTCACTGGTAGCTTAATGGGGATGGCACTGAATCTATAAATTACCTTGGGCAGTATGGCCATTTTCATGATATTGATTCTTCCTATCCATGAGCATGGTATGTTCTTCCATTTGTTTGTGTTCTCTCTTATTTCACTGAGCAGTGGTTTGTAGTTCTCCTTGAAGAGATCCTTTACATCCCTTGTAAGTTGGATTCCTAGGTATTTTATTCTCTTTGAAGCTATTGTGAATGGGAGTTCATTCATGATTGGACTCTCTGTCTGTGACTGGTGTATAAGAATACTTGTGATTTTGGCACATTGATTTTGTATCCTGAGACTTTACTGAAGTTGCTTATCAGCTTAAGGAGATTTTGGGCTGAGATGATGGGGTTTTCTAAATATACAATCATGTCATCTGCAAACAGGGACAATTTGGCTTCTTCTTTCCCTAACCGAATACCCTTTATTTCTTTCTCTTGCCTGATTGCCCTAGCCAGAACTTCCAACACTATGTTGAATAGGAATGTTGAGAGAGGGCATCCTTGTCTTGTGCCCGTTTTCAAAGGGAACACTTCTAGTTTTTGCCCATTCAGTATGATATTGACTGTGGGTTTGTCATAAATAGCTCTTATTATTTTGAAATACGTTCCATCAATGTCGAATTTATTGAGAGTTTTTAGCATGAAGGCTGTTGAATTTTGTCAAAGGCCTTTTCTGCATCTATTGAGATAATCATGTAGATTTTGTTTTTGGTTCTATTTATATGCTGGATTACATTTATTGATTTGCATATGTTGAACCAGCCTTGCATCCCAGGGATGAAGCCCACTTGATCACGTTGGATAAGCTTTTTGATGTGCTACTGGATTCTGTTTGTCTGTATTTTACTGAGGAATTTTGCATTGATGTTCATCAGGGATATTGCTCTAAAATTCTCTTTTTTGTGTGTGTCTCTGCCAGGCTTTGGCTTCAGAATGATATTGGCCTCATAAAATGAGTTAGGGAGATTCCCTCTTTTTCTATTGATTGGAATAGTTTCAGAAGGAATGGTACCAACTCCTCCTTATACCTCTGGTAGAATTAGGGTGTGAATCCATCTGGTCCTGGACTTTTTTTGGTTGATAGGCTATTGATTATTGCCTCAATTTCAGAGCCTGCTATTGGTCTATTCAGGGATTCAACTTCTTCCTTGTTTAGTCTTGGGAGAGTGTAAGTGTCCAGGAAATAATCCATTTCTTCTAGATTTTCTAGTTTATTTGCGTAGAGGTGTTTGTAGTTTGTATTTCTGATGGTAGTTTGTATTTCTGTGGGGTTGGTGGTTATATCCCCTTTATCATTTTTTATTGCATCTATTTGATTCTTCTCTCTTTTCTTCTTTATTAGTCTTGCTGACGGTCTATCAATTTTATTGATCTTTTCAAAAAAACAACTCCTGGATTCATTGATTTTTGGAGGGTTTTTTGTGTCTCTATCTCCTTCAGTTCTGCTCTGATCTTAGTTATTTCTTGCCTTCTGCTAGCTTTTGAATGTGTTTTCTCTTGCTTCTCTAGTTCTTCTAATTGTGATGTTAGAGTGTCAATTTTAGAACATTCCAGCTTTCTCTTGTGGGCATTTAATGCTATAAATTTCCCTCTACACGTTGCTTTAAATGTGTCCCAGAGATTCTGGTATGTTATATCTTTGTTCTCATTGGTTTCAAAGAACATCTTTATTTCTGCCTTCATTTCGTTATGTACCCAGTAGTCATTCAGGAGCAGGTTGTTCAGTTTCCATGTAGTTGAGCGATTTTGATTGAGTTTCTTAGTCCTGAGTTCTAGTTTGATTGCACTGTGGTCTGAGAGACAGTTTGTTATAATTTCTGTTCTTGTACATTTGCTGAGGAGTGCTTTACTTCCAATTATGTGGTCAATTTTGGAATAAGTGCGATGTGGTGCTGAGAATGTATATTCTGTTGATTTGGGGTGGAGAGTTCTGTAGATGTCTATTAGGTCTGCTTGGTGTAGAGATTAGTTCAACTCCTGGATATCCTTGTTAACTTTCTGTCTTGTTGATCTGTCTAATGTTGACAGTGGGGTGTTGAAGTCTCCCATTATTATTGTATGGAGTCTAAATCTCTTTGTAGGTCTCTAAGGACTTGCTTTATGAATCTGGGTGCTCCTGTATTGGGTGCATATATATTTAGAATAGTTAGCTCTTCCTGTTGAATTGATCCCTCTACCATTATGTAATGGCCTTCTTTGTCCCTTTTGATCTTTGATGGTTTAAAGTCTGTTTTATAAGAGAGTAGTATTGCAACCCCTGAATGCTCGTCATCACTGGCCATCAGAGAAATGCAAATCAAAACCACAATAAGATACCATCTCACACCAGTTAGAATGGCAATCATTAAAAAGTCAGGAAACAACAGGTGCTGGAGTAGATGTGGAGAAATAGAAGCACTTTTACACTGTTGGTGGGATTGTAAACTAGTTCAACTATTATGGAAAACAATATGGCGATTCCTCAAGGATCTAGAACTAGATGTACCATATGACCTAGCCATCCCATTACTGGGTATATACCCAAAGGATTATAAATCATGCTGCTATAAAGACACATGCACACGTATGTTCATTGTGGCACTATTCACAATAGCAAAGACTTGGAATCAACCCAAATGTCCAGCAGTGACAGACTGGATTAAGAAAATGTGGCATATATACACCATGGAATACTATGCAGTCATAAAAAAGGATGAGTTTGGGTCCTTTGTAGGGACATGGATGCAGTTGGAAACCATCATTCTCAGCAAACTATCACAAGAACAGAAAACCAAACACTGCATGTTCTCACTCATAGGTGGGAACTGAACAATGAGATCACTTGGACTTGGAATGGGGACGGGGGAGGGGGGAGGGATTACACTGGGAGTTATACCTGATATAAATGACGAGTTGATGGGTGCTGACGAGTTGATGGGTGCAGCACACAAACATGGCACAAGTATACATATGTAACAAACCTGCACATTATGCACATGTACCCTAGAACTTAAAGTATAATAATAATAAAAAAAAGGTAAAAAAAAAAAAAAAGTCAGGGTTTCAATTCACCCTTTTAAGCCTAGATTCAGTCCTCTTTCTACTCCCTTACACTGATACAAAGTATATTTATGAACCTAAAATTACTACAGGAAGGTTTCCATAATCCTGAGGTTGCCTAGGCAAACATGAAGTACATACAGTAAGTATTTTGTGATTTCAAGGGCACAATAAGACACCATTTAATCCAAAACATTTTCCTACTTATCTGTCTGTTCTAATTTTCTTCCAATATAAAGCCTGAAATTCCCACTACTGTTTTAAAATAGACATCAAACATAGAATGATGATGCTTTGGCAGGAATTACTATCACCAGTTACAGAATGCCTATTAAGAGGAGCTTAAGTAAATCAGCTTTTTCCTACCAAGAAGTCTAAAGACAGGTGGCCATTGACATTGGTTCAGTGGCTCACAGATGTCAGAGCCAGTATCTCTGTAATTCTCACGAGCAGTGATAAAATGGCTGCTGCAGCATCATCACTTACATCTGCATCCAAGGCAAGATAAAAGAAAAACAAGTGTCCAGCTGTGTTAAGAAAGAAAAATCTACCCTGAAACTCCAGTTTACTTCTGCTTGTATCAAATTTAAACTGTGCTACATGGTCATCCCTAGCTACAAGAGAGACTTAGAAATGGTGTTTTTAGCTTTTGTTGCATCTTTAGAATTAAGCATAGGAGAAAAAGTTCATAATGGTTGTTTGGTTAGACAACTTATAGGCTCAAAGTCGCACAGTCTTTAGAACCCATGTTCAAAATGTACTGTACTTGTGAGGAGAGGTGAACCCTAAGGGTTTATAGCCTTACCCTGTCTGTTTGGATCAGTTTATTAAACAAGCTGAATGTTTTTTGGAAAGCACAGAGCTTCCCAATGAAGGAAACCAGGAGTTTTTAGGCAAAATGTCAAAGGTCAATGGTAGCTCTATGTACTGGAAGCACCAAAAAAGTTTGAGTATTTCTGTTCTTATGATGGGGAGTAAGGGAAGCAGCTGCTCAAAAATAAAGAGCTCTGAAGAAAAGGGCTGCCATTAGATGGTGGAAACATGAGGACACAGTTTGGATGGAAGTTTTCCCTCTCTCCATGAAAAACCACTTCTAATATGGCAAAAATCACTTTATCTTGTAATGATTTTATTGAGATAATTTAAATACCACACAATTCATATATTTAAAGTGTACATTTCAACGATTTTTTAGCATATTCATGGACATGTGCAAACATTTCCACAGCCAATTTTGGAACATTGTCATCATCTCAAAAGGAAACACTGTATACTCGAGTTATCGCCTTTATATCCCCCCCAACCTCTCTTAAGGTGGGGGGGATATAAAGTCCTAAACAACCACCAATCTACTTTCTATCTCTATAAATTTACCTATTCTGGACATGTCATATAAATGAAGTCATACAATATGTGGCCTTTTGGGTCTAACTTCTTTCATTTGGTACAATGTTTTCAAGGTTCATCCACTTGATAATACACATTATTACTTCATTTCTTTATATGTTTGAATAATATTCCATTATATGAATACCCTACACTTTGTTTATCTGTTCGTTAGTTGACGGACATTTGGGTTCTTTCTGCCTTTTGGCTGTTGTGAATAATGCTGCCATAAACATTTGCATACAAGTTTTTGTGTGGACATATGCTTTTATTTCTCTTGAGAATATATCTAGGAATGTAATTTATAGGTCATATGGTAATCTTATGTTAACCATTCAAGGAATTGTCAGAGTGTTTTCTACAGTGGCTGTACCATTTTACATTTTCATAGCCGTGTATAAGAGTTCTGATTTCTCTGCATTCTCGCCAACACTTGTTATCTGACTTTTTTATTTTACAACCTACTGGGTGTAAAATGATATCTCACTGTGGCTTTCATTTGCATATTTCTGTTTACTAATGCTGTCAAGTATCTTTTCATGTGTTTGTTGGTCATTTTTACATATTCTTTGAATAAATGTCTATTCAGATCCTTTGTCCATTATTATTTGGGTTATTTGTCTTTTTATTAGTAAGTTGTAAGTGTTCTTTGCATATTATAATTACAAGTCTCTTATTAGATATATGATTTTAAAATATTTTTACCCATTCTTTGGATTGTCTTTTCACTTTATTTCTAGCCTGCTTTGAAGTACAAACATTTTTCAATTTTATTGATGTTCGTTTTATCTATTGTTTTTATTTTGTTGTTCACACTTTTGGTGTCATATCCAAAAAAAGCATTGCCAAATCTAAATAAACCACCACAAATAAACCACTGTCTTTTATTCTGTGACAGTTTTATGATTTTAGCTCTTACATTTAGGTTTTTTATTTATTTTGAATTAACTTTTTTATATGGTGTGAGGTAAGGGTCTTTTATTTTCGTGTGCCTATCCATTTGTTGAAAACACTACTTTTTCTCATTGAATGGCCTTGCTACCCTTCTTGAAAATGAATTGAGTATAAATATGTCAGTTTATTTCTAAACTCACAATTCTATTTCATCATTCTTTATGTCTGTCATTGTGCCAGTTCCACATTGTCTTGATTACTATTGCTTTGTAGTTAAGTCTTGAAATCAGAAAGTATGAGTTCTCCAGTATGAGTTTTTCAGACAATCTTTTTCAAGATTGTGTCACCATTTTGAGTTCCTTGCAATTACATATGAGTTTTATAATTGGTCTTCCAATGTCTATAAGGAAGACAGCTGGGATTCTGATAACCACGGCCTTGTATCTGTATGTCAATTTGGAGAGCATTGCTATCTTAAAAATATTAAGTCTTCTGATCCATAAACTGCTTTTAATATTGCAAAATACATTTTTACTGTCTCTTTGCTTTATTTAACCCATTTTCACTTTATCAGTCATGTGTGAAAGAGGAGTATAATAGGGAAATAGAGAGTTTAAGTATAGTGGTATGGAGAACAGAACCCTAGTTTAAAAAAACAGAACATGGTGCCTGTGAGTAAATTCAAGTAGAATAGTTCCCTGTAAGATCAATCCTTTTTAGTTGTTTTGGGGGAAATCCTCAAGGCCCCATTCCAGTGCCTCATTTGGGGTCATCTCTTTTTTCCACATGCTGCATCCCCTGGACTCCCTTCCTTTTTACTACTGTGACTGCCATGGCAATGGTTCACATAGGCTGGAAGAGAGATGAGGCCTCTCCGGAGCCATCATTAGTGGTACTCTGGCCAGCAGGGGGTGCCAAGAAGGGCAATCACTCCCATCTTCTATTTGTGACTATTCACCCCACACACACACCCACAACCCCCATTCCCAGGTGAAAGCCTGGATATGATAACATGATAATACACATTATTAATTCATTTCTTTATATGTTTGAATAATATTCCATTATATGAATACCCTACACTTTGTTTATCTGTTTACTTGTATGCAAATGCCATAAACATTTGCATACAAGCTTTTGTGTGGACATATGTTTTTATTTCTCTTGAGAATATATCTAGGAATGTAAACCTGAAACTGACTGAGAGGTGGCCTGTGTGCTGTTGCAAGAAGGAGATCATGAGTTCTCTGGAGAGGTTTGCATGAATTTGTGAGGATTTTGCTAGGAATTCATGTCAGAACATGATTTATAAGTGATTACCTTGTAGATAGCAAAACTTCTTATTTTCACTATACAATAATTAATTTTTACATTTTCTGAACTAAAAAGATCCACACATTAGCTTCTCCCCTCCTGCTGCACGGTGCATTGAACATCCTAGGGAGGTAATAAATGTTTATCAAGATGAGTTTCAATGCCTTGTATCTAGATGCTGAAGCAAGCTCTGTTTCCATTCAGGGTACATCAGTGGATCACTGCCCCCGCTCCCCATTCCTTTACTAGTACAATAGTATGAATTTCAGGAGGACGTGGGGTGTATATTTGAGCATTCTATTTCATGTATGCACCAGAATATTTACTTTATACACATGGGCAGACAAGCAGCTATTAATTAAAATGTGATACCAAATACACTATAGAAGAACTCTGGGGACAAGGCAGTGGCCTCTTGTTACTCTCCTAGAATAACACTGGGTGGCTAGTCATGGATTTATAGCTCTGGATTTATGTTATATGGAATAATTTACACATCTCTGGATTGTGATCATGAAATCTCCTAATCTTTGATGCCTATGACTGGCAGTTTTTACCTTTGCAAATTCTTTGGTATGCAACCAATGCTGCCTGATACACATGGTGACTAAATATTTATCAAATATTCAGACACTTACTCAGCGGATTAATTATTAAACAAGCTTTCACTGAACTATCTTTCTTTTTGCTACGGCAAATTCTCTGTTGCTCAGTTGACATATGTTCTGAGGAGGCAGGGATATAGCCAACTCAGCAAATTTTATTACTTTCAAGGTTATGCATTTAAGTGTGTGAAGGCAAGATACACATGAAAGCCCATGTCACTAATTTGGCATGCTTAAAAGAGTGTTTCAAAATATAGGTGAACCTCCTAATGGCTTTCACTTATTTGCTTTTTTAGCACATTTAATTTTTTAAAAGTAAATCATTAGTAACGCATTAACTGACAAGAAAAAAATAATCTTCTAACAGATAAAATAATTTTTTCTATGAAACATTATTACAAGATATTCTCCTGTACATTATTTTATTTTCCCTATTAAACCCAGCACAGTTTCTGTACTTCCATTTTATAAATAAAGAAGAGGAGGTTCTAAGTGGCCAAACAGGCACTGGAACCTGTATTCTGTTTTATGCAGCATAAAATAGCTATGTTATTAAAGAAAAAGGTAAAAAGAGTTGCTACTTAGATACATAGGATTTTATTTTAGCAATATCTTTTATCATTCTCTGTACTCAAACTAAAATTATACTATGGACAGTTCCTCTCATTTTTGATAGACTCTGCCAAAAATAAGTTACTGTTTTCTTAAACCAGATAAGAATAAATTGGAGGAAGAAGTGAGTACTTTGGATTTGCCTAAAGCAGCTCTACTATGACATCACAATAGTCAGAAGTAGGATGGGCAGGTCTCCATTGATCAAGTAATCATATAGTAAAAACCAGAATCAGTCATCCAAAAACTGGTAACTTTAGAGAGAATTGTAGAAATAAGACAGTAGGGGTAGGGAGGGAAAAGGAAACCAATTTCTGTCACTATCGAACTGTGACAGAGTATTAAGCAATAAGAATCTGTTTTGTGTCTTTAACATAGAATTTGCACTCCTCTGAAGAATATCAGTTCTTTTACAAGTTTGATATCTGCCTTCAGTTAAATCTAGGTAATTTTATATCTCTCTAATAAGAACAATAGATCTCAGGCTACCATGTATCATACATCCAGCATTTTTATATTCAAATCCAATAATGGGGTCATCTGGTATTTTCCCTTAGATAACCTCAACAAATCACTACAATTAACTTCCAAATGCCAACTCTCTTGGCTTTTCTTTAATATTCATAACCTACCGTTTTTGACAGTCTGCTTAGTCTTGTAAAATAAAACTTTAAACAATAGTCTCCAAATCACGGTAAATAAATAATATGGAAATGAGGTATTTTAACATGCTTCCAAATTATTTTTTGTGAAAAAATATTTAAAATCACACTATTTTCTATACATGTGATAATTAATGTCTATTCTAAATAGGTCAAGATATTAGTTTTATATTACTTACCTACTCATTAATTATTAATGTATTGTTTCAAATAAATAATAATAATTCAAGTTACAACATTATCAGCAGATGTGTTCATGTTGTAAAACAGGAATGGTATATTTAATTAGTTGTAAGTAATACAAATGCTTGACATAAACTCTTGAGACTTCAGATGTGGAGATGTTTTGTGAGAAGCTTTGAAATCCACTGGCATACGCCATTCCTTCATTCAAGACAAATATGTGGAAGAATCAGCAGGAGTCCATTCTGGCTTCCAGAGAGTGCCCTGGAGCGGTCCACAGGAAGGTGCTGGAAGAGGCAGCCGCAGATGGTCCAGGTACACAATTATTTCAGCCTGAAATGCAGCAGAATAATCAGACTAGTGTTAAAGTATTGCTACAGTGTACATGACCTGGAAACTGTTTTATGAAGGTTGCAGAGACATCCTAGATCTCCTTTGATAATTATAAAGAAAAGATACTTTCTCTAGAAAATAAGGAGAAGATTCAAATACAAGGCATCATTTATTTAGTCTTAGAGATATAAATGACATTTCTAATAAGTACTTGGATGAATTGTTAAGTAACTGACATTTTACCCCAGAACATTTAAGTTCTTTATAGAAAAATAAAAGTTCAAATTCCACAGATTTTTCTGGTATTTCCAACTCTATACTGGAAAATAAAATGCCATGTAAAAAATCAGCAGTTTACCCCCAATAGGATTGCCCACCAAGTAAACTGAAAGGAGAGGGGACGAAAGGATTTGTAGTGTTAGCAATATACAAGGACTGACTTTCAGATCCATGGTAAAGGTCAAGTGTAATATTCAAAAACAAATTAAAAGGCAGCCATTCTATTGGACTCAGAAGATTCCAGCAAATGCTGGGCACCCATGGGCATTGAATCCAAACATGTTTATTGTGATCACACCCCAGATGATGCTGCAAGCACTATTAAAGACCCTATTCACCACCATCCTTCTTGCATTATGTATGCAGTTATTGTTTTGCATTATGCACTATCTAAAATGATACAAAAACATTTTGCTAAAAAATAAACCACTGGTTTTATGCTTAGCACCAGGATTACAAAATGTGATATCATGAATTATTCATATCATTCGATTTAATGTAATCATTTTCTCCCCAGCGCTAAGCCTCTGCGAATGGTGTCCTATGCAGCCACTGTTTTGAAGAACTTAATACTAGGGGGAGAAACACCTGGCTTTAACTGACAGTGAATTAGGCTCATTGTCACTTTGGAAAAAAATTGCAATTTAATCTTTGATCTTCTGTACATCCTAATTCCAAGGTACATTTATCAGCACTATGGAATAAACCAACCTTAGAAATTTATAGAATTATTGACCTCGACATTTAGATGTAGACATATATATAAGTACACACTTACATTTGAAATTTAAACTATAGAATGGAATTCATCTTTGTTACATTCAAAGCAATAGTGGGACATATTTCTAATTTGCTCTAATAGCAAATAGATTTTGATACACATTTATAATTTATTTAGATCAAATCTTTCAAAGTACTGACCTTAGGACAAAGCATGTTGAGAAAGATAAGTACATCAATACAACTTAGCCCACAGATTAAAGTAATTTATCTTCAAGGCAGCCCCAAAATATCAAAACCAAGAGAACAGAGAGCTTCCAAAAGTTTTTAACTCTACAGAGAAAGGACAAACATCAGCTCAAAATTAGTAGAAGCAACTTTTAAAAATCAGAATCTCCTTATGATAGCCTATGTTTGATTTTTAAACTATGTTTTAAAATGGTAAAGCTATACTAAAATGTTTTCATTACTCTTAAATTAGAAAATGGTTCATTTGGGGGCTGAATATACGATCCTGTTACTATGACAAGAACAGACAGCGAACCTGATTCCTAAGCCAAATCCCTTTCACTGTCCAGCCCTTGAGCCTTTAAAAAGATAATGATATCACCTCCCCAGTCACCCTCAGGATGTTGTAGGAAGACGTAGATGACATACTGGGAGGTAAAACGTCAAAACTTCTGACGTCATCCCCAAATATGGGGAATTATAATTTAAAACCACCATCATCTAGAGTCCATACATATCTTTAATGGATAGAAGCATAAGAATGAATAAGCAAAGATATTTATGTACATCAATAATAAAGTAAGAAAGGCAAAAAAATCATGTAATAAGAAAAAATAACAACATAGAAATTTAAGAATTAAGTGGTAGTCAAATCTAATTGGAATAACTCACCTATGTAAAAATCAAGAGGAAGAAAACTTTATACATAGCTCTGGAAAATATCACAACTATGTTCTAAGAACAATGTCTATCTCCCACAGCGTCCAACTTAGTATCATGCACACAGTTGGGACTCAGCCACTGTTGCCTGATTGATAATGAAGATAGTCACCGTGGTCAACCCAACTGTAATTGAACATTTATTTTTTATAAGGTCAATGTAAAATATGTCTACTGCACCTTTGTGATAACAAATGCATAAAAATCTTAAAACTCCATCTTTAACAAATAAGAACAAATTGATGATGTTCACTGATTTCCAAAACAGCAATGAGGCATTTTAATGGGAGGGGGTATGGAGCAAAGAAGGCAGGGTGGTAGATAGAAAATACTCCTTAAGCTAATGGTTTGCTCAATTTACTTCTAAAATACACCGTTTTCTACTTAACAGCCTTAGGTAAAGAGAATTCCTCTTTCCCCTAAATAAAAATTATTAGGCATTTTGTCTATTAATCTTAGTAGCATGCTTCAACTAGAGTCTCATTAACATTGTGAACTGGGCCAGAAGATACTGTGTTGTGTTATAAGAGCTGACATCCTTTCATTTCAAGAGCACCTTGACCTTCTCCAGCAGTGGCATCATGTTGTCCTATCAGAGTTCTTATTACTTCCCAATGCGGCTGCCTGGTCTCCCTAGAGCTCAAGAGCCATCAGCACAGGGTGGTCCCTGAGGTGGCCTGCACAGGAAGTCGCTGGGTTGGGTTTTAATGTGCTCACTCACACACTCACTCACAATTTTAAAAAATTATCATGTATTCAAATCCAAATAAAAAAACTGTTTGTGCTTAAAAAAAAAAAAAAAAAAAAAAAGTCTGGAGAACTGAGAACCAGAGCCAGTGCTTTAAGTCTCTTGGTGAAGCTACAGCCTAATTACTGCCTGCTGTGTGGCGCAGTTAAACACAATCAGTCAGAAAGCCTTAAAGATACAATATCCCTTTTCACAAACTGTCTGCTTGTCAATTCCAAGTCACCCCCCTGCTTTAAATCAACCAACCACAGAGCTGTTATGAACAGCAACTGATTTTCCATGCAGTGCTGCAAAACAAAATCACACCGTATCCTATTTTTAATGGCCACAGTTTTTCAACTGCATAACAAGAGTTAGCTGGCACTGCTGAGCTGAACGGTATCAAAAAAATGGGTTCAAGTAGAAATAGCATGGAACCCTTGAAGTGAACAAGTACAGACCCAATTACAAGTGCATTGTGGCGCTCAGTACCAATTACATCCAAATAACAGTGGAGCAAATTTCCCCTTAATAGTTATATTGTAGACATCAACTTCTTTTATTTTTGTTCCTGCAGGATACAGCTTGATATTGAAAAGAAAAAAAAAACCTGAATCATAAATATTATTTTATTAACACACAGTCTATTTATGCAGAAAGACTTTTCTTTGATGTCAATGTGGGAACATGGTAGCCTGGTCACCAGAGAGGGGTGTTCTGCTTCTTTAGAAAGCATCTGTGGTTTGTCAGAAATTTCACTTGGGAAAATTGGATTTTCTTGCTTGTGTATTGCTTGATAGAAGTGATCTTTTCTCAAACAATATGCTTTTTAATTATTTGAGGCTTAGGGACATAAACAGGCAGTTTGATGTTTCTTTTTAAGAGAAACCTTAGCCCCATCTCCAAAGTAATGAGCAAAATTAGTCAGTCAATGAATTAAGGAAGCTGCCACTTGGGACTCCAGGGGTTGACATTTGACAGGTTTCTTAAATGCAAGAAGAAGAAAGAAAGAAACAGGTAAACAAATGAGACTGAATGGGAGCAGAGGTGATAGGAAAGGCGGCATGCACAGCAAAGTAATCCTCAAAACCTTGGAGCTACAACATGGGGAAAGAAGAGGTCAGGAGACCAGACTAAACAAAACAGAACCAAGAAAATGCAGCCAATGAATATGGATTGTGTTTTGCTGACTATCATAGAGTCAGAGAAACAAGGGCCTGGCAAGGTCAGCCTGTGTAATCCTGGACCACGCGTTATCCCAGTGGCTGCCCTCACTCTGCTGGAAAGATCTGCTGCCAATGGCCAGCTTTCATTTGTTCCTTGGGTACTGGCTTCATTTTTAATTTCTTCTAAATCCACACGAGAACACTAGTAGTTACAAAATGCCACATCTTCTGGAGGCTGACCAATCAGGCTGGAGAAAGGTTGCAAGAAAAATAAGTTATTTCCAGGGCATTGTCAACATGCTGCCAAGGATGAGAGCACAATGTGAGCAAATAGATATTTATCTGTCCCTATCTTCTCCCCATTTTCTCTTTATTTGGCACCATGAGGTGAAGCACATGGTCCAGTATTTTCCCCAGCTTTGATCCTTTGCTTTTTCCTTTTTTCCTACTCAGTGTGAGCTTCATCTTGAAACACAAAACAAAATATGCTATTTAGGTAGAAAACAAAATTCAAAAGTTTTATTTCAAATGAAAAATAAATGGGAGATGCCACGGATTAAAAGTAAACATTAGAACTACTAACTTATCCAACCCTCTCATTTTAGAGATGAGGAAACTAAGGCCTGAGAACAACGTGAATTCTACAATACACTTCCTGTCAGAAGGCAGCGGTGTCAATGGCCATGACGACACCTGGAACTGATTCCAAGACACGTGGTTGCCGTGGGAATGCTATTTATTGTACATAGTGACTCACAAATCCAGGTTATGTGAACTATAAAAAGTCTGACTCAGAACTCCAGAGAGTAAGGAGCTAATACTATTTGAAATATAGGCCATAGACTGTGATATAACGACGTTTGTAGAGTTATTTCTCAAGGCAGCATTATTCAAAGCAGCATTCGACGTAGTCATACATCCATTAATGAATATGTGTCATGACATTAACCAAAATAGCTTCGGATAACAATTAGCAAACGTACTTCCGGGCATTTTTGGTGAGAGAGAGAGGGAAGTAGAGGTAGGGCTGAGGTTGGAGGTGTGGGAAGGGAGAGGGACTCAAAGAAAGAAGGGTGGGTGCTGTGGAGAGCGAGGACTTCTGGAGGCCAGTGAGGGAGGGGAGCTGAGGCCAGGATCTGCCAACAGCCCAGGTCTGAGTTGCGAGGAGGACTGGAGGGTCTGGGAGAAGGACCATGAACCTTTCTTCTGCCCCAGCTCAACTTCCATGTCACCCAAAAATGTTAAGTTTCCCTTCAGATCCTGCATTTAAATGATTTTAGTTCTTCCTCCCTTACCCCAAATTTCCCCAACATTTATCAATAGCTGACATTCCTTTAGATACTGAGAATTAAAATGACCTAAAATGCAAAGGCTTGGAAAAGACAATGGTCCCTTAGTGGAAATAAAAAATAGAACCAATGCATCAAAGGGAAAAGACTGAGGTGTGATCATTTCCTGTTTTGACTAAAGGAGAGAATCTGGAAACAGAAGGATACCAGCTACCTCATCTAGGGACGAAGAAGGAATAAGGTTTTAAAAAGAGGGACACGAAGACACAGAATGAAAGTTTCAGTAGCATCACGACTCACAGTGGAGTTGTGGAAGGAGCTAAGCATCAAGTGTACCATACTCTGCAGTCAGAAAAAGGGAGTTTTACCCGTAAATGATTTATGAAGATTTTTGTGGGGGTGTTTTGTACATGTTATTGGGAGTTTTATTGTTTGCTGCTTCTGTTGTTTTTAACATCACTAGCTTCCTATAAAGAATTTTTCCCCCCAGGGGATTCTATCCCTGTAACTATATTGACTTAATTCTGGAGCACCAGTGCAATTAAAAGACGGTTCTAATTAATAGGCAATAGAATGGTTGTATGTAAAAGATTTCAGCAGTTTATGCTTGGTGCACTAAACGAATCTGAACAAAGTCACAAAAGGCATCAGAGCTCCATTAGAATTTATCAGCTGAGATGCTTGGAATATTTTTCACACTGGGTAGTCACATCACTCCCTGCAGTTGAGAATGAACTGAAAGAAAAAAAGGTCGACATATTTTTCTGTACCGGTGGCAGTAAAATGGCTTCTCATTTCAACTGAGAAGTACCATCTACCAGAGCAAAAGCACCTTTACAGCAGGAATTCTACTTATGACCCACCATGGAAAAACACGATATAATCACTGTCTCTAATTTTCCAGCCAGCAGCCGGACTAACTAGGTCTGACTGTAGGATTTGGGATCAGACTGCCTGGGTTCCAACTCTGCCTCTGGCCACGAAGAATAAGTAGAATCGTGGGCAGATAAACTGAATCTCTCCGCTTTCATGTCCTCATCTGCAAAATGGGATAATAACAGTGCCTTCCTCCCAGGACTGTGGTAAAGACTGCATGAATAACTCAAATAACGCATTCAGAATGCTGTCTAGCAGCACAGAGAGCACTCGATGAATTTTGTGCTATGATTATTACCCAGGTCCATCATTAGACACTGTGATGGGGTGTAAAGAAACTGTATGATTAAGCACATTCCATATTTCATATCATAATCCAATCTAATAATGCACAGTTGGGGGTGGAGAGGAAGAGGTTCTGAACTCTCAACTCCCAAATAAATGAAGTTCTGTCATGAAACATAGTACAAACCATGACAATTCCACGTACTCTTCTATTAATGCCAATGATTTCCAATCACTTGAACAAAAGAGAATCGTTGATTATCCACATAGGCTAAAGGTAGTAAATCTTTCACATTGTATTGTATTATCACTTATGTACTTCTTGAAAACCATTTTATTGAGGTACGATTGACATACAAAAAGCTGTTCATATTTAACCTATACAACTCAGGGATTTTGGAGATGAATATATACCCGTGAAACTGTCACTACTATCTATGCCACAAACCTATCACCTCCAAAACTTCCTTTATTATAATTATTTTTATGAAAACAGTACTTAATATAAGATCTACCCTCTTAGCAAATTTTTCAGCGTACTATCCAGTATTGTTAAGTACAGGCACTATGCCATAGATCTCCAGGACTTATTCATCATGAATAACTTTAAAAAAATAACATCCTTGATAGTCTTACTCCTACATGCAGTCTTTCTATAAACTTGCAGTAAAAAGCATTATTAAGAAACTAAAACACTTAATTCCCTACCTATCCCAGGACATCTTAGAAAAGCAACACATTTATTGAGTTTTTGGTCTTTGCATGAGTCTAAGAGTAAGAAAGTATGAATTAGGATGGTCAAGATGTACTGTGGGTCATTTTGCTAATCTTGTCAGCTTCCCAGGTTCTGAAACCCCTGCCTGTGTTTAGAGAATCCTCCCCTTATTTGGCACAGTGTGCCATTCTCACAGTCACAGCATAGGCATGAGTCCTAGCCATACCCAGATCGTGAATGGGAAAAATTGGATAGCTGCTCTGCAGCATCCAGACAACAGCAGCTATGACTCCAGGCAAAGCTCCAAGTTCCAAGTTCTGTGGTGTAGGAAGTAAAGCTATGGAACCCAGTGCCCAGTGGCAGTGGTCGCTCCACCAGAATCCCCCTTGAAACGCAATCTGGGGCTCCATTCTTGGTCATGTAAACTCTGAGCCTAGTTCTCTGGCCCTGGCAGAGAGGCTGTAACCTACCCAGTATCTTTTGAACAACTTTTTATTTTTCTCCATGTATCAGTAGCAATGAGTTTCTGCTACTTATGGCTAAGGACTCTGATTGATAATGTGGCCAAATGGGATCTATTTCAAGCCAGACACATTCATTCATAAAGCCTCGGCAACATTCCCTGGTTACTTCCTGATCAGGGCACATCTGGAAATTGCATTAATCCTGAGTGTCAGGTTTTGCACAAAATATTGTCATGCTAGAACTTGATACCAATGGGGCAAAGCTAAAATAACAGTACTGGAAGCAGTATCGATAAGGGAGCTACTGAGGATATTTTTCTAGAGTATTGTTTCCAGGCTGAAATAAAAGAGTAACTGCAAATCTCACTTCTTTGATCATACAACTTAATCTTCAAAAGATCATCTCCCTAGAGCAAATGTCCTCAGAGATTTCAGCATGGAGTAGCAAGTTAAGTTAGGTTACATCTGAGATCCCTTCTCATTCTGAAAGGCTATGTGTGCTTTGGAAGACCTAAGTTGCAAAACACTGTCTACTGCCCAGTAGAAATTACATTTAATCATCAGTATTACTATCTGCTACAAAGGAGGAAGAATATTTGACAATACAGGTAAATTTTCATGTCCATTTACCAGTTTTTATTTTTTAATTTTTCAAAGTTATGGGTGGACTATAATACATTGAACATCCAGTAGGAACTCAATCAATACTGCACTGAATTGAACTGAATCATGTCCACAGCTCCATTCAGGCAAGGCCATCTTTTCCAATTTCTCAGTTTATCACCCTCACTGGTTCCCTGACTCTGTGTTCACTTTCTTCCTGACCCTAAGTTCATTGGCACCGCTTTAATCACTCAGTCTTCTTGGTCTATCCCCTGCAGACAAGCTCGTTTCAGCTTCCTCCAGACCCTGGATCACCAGCTTTCTTTGCCAACTTTGTTTTCTTCCCTTTCAGTTCATCTAGTACAGTGACCCAGGAGTCTCCTATGGCTGCCCAAGTACCTTTCTTAGGGTAAAGGCTCAGGGACTATTTGTTGAATAAATTAATAATTTACTATCTTATAATGATTTTAGCACCCACTAGCTTAAAACAATTATCATCTTTTGGATATTTTCTATATTTTAATGAATGTAATTTTAAACTCTTCTTGATAAGGCAAATGTATTAGTTTAAGAGCTTTCAAACATTACATTTGTACTGTTTAATTCTGAGTCAAAGAACATGCTTAGAAGTCAGGCTTAAAATGCTGTCTGGGGTAAACATTCTATAAACTTTCAAAATGATAGCTCATTTTTCAATGCCATGGTCTATAAATTTATCATATTCCTAAAATTATGTGATATAATGGTGATAATTAGCATTACTGTAGACAAAGCTTCTTTTTATAATATAAAATAAATGTAGAGCTCTGCCCCCTTCATTTAATCAAACCAAGGCCACTTTGACCTTTTAAAAAGATATTGATAGTAAATGATTAAATATGGGGCTTTCCCAACTTCATTTGAAGACTGGAAGTACTAGTAAGGTGACGTGTAACTCTTTCACTTTAAACATTCCATCACAACATTTGGGAAAATAATCGTACTTCCACTTCACTCACAACTGCTCAACTGCTTGATAAGACACAAAGAGCTGGATTCATCAAAGTGATGATAGCAGGTGGTCTTTCAAAATTTTAACCACTAAAAATGCATTTCTATTAATTTTTATCTTCCTCCAAATATTAATGAATAGTTCCAGTGATAATTAGCAATTTTCCCTAATTACAGAAAATTGGCACTTCACAAATAACAAACTCTGATATTATCTAGTATTGTGCCAGTTTTCCTATTAATTTGGAAATTCAGCAATTATCACCAGAACCATGTAGGTTAAAGTATGTCAGATTCTGGATAAACAACCTAAAATACCCAGCCATATGAGTTTTGATGTCAGGTAAAGTTCAATATTGACATTTGAAGAAAAAAATATATTAGTGACCAAGCCTTGCTATTGAAGCACTATGGGAAAGCTTTCCAAGTTTATTTCAGCCTAGCCCCTGCAGATGACATCAGGTGCAAAATCTGGACAGTTTGTCTCATTGTCAATTTGAAGAAAACAATTCAAAAGTTTAGAAAATTTCTCAAATTCTAAAGCAGCCTATATTAAAGTGCTATATGATATCTTAAGTGTACATTGATTTAATTTTCTTCTAAATCCAACAAAATTTAGGAAGACAAAAATCCTTCAGTATCTTTGTCAGTTGAGAAATAACAAATACTTCATGTACTTATCAACTCCTGACATGCAAATATTTTTGCTGAATGTCAACCCAACTATACATAAACTCTGTGTTCTTGAGGTGCAGCTTGGTGTTAAGAAGTCAGGAGGTGGAGAAATGCACTGTTTCTTTTTTAATTTTGGAGTAGTTTAATGCTGACCAATCAGAAGCCTATAATTAACTCTGGACAATGCTAGGAATTTTAAGATCAGTATCATTTTTTCATTTTAATTGTCATGTAACTCTCAGCACAATGTCACATACTTTTATTCAGAATGAATCTTCACAAGTTCAACAGTTGAAAGCAAATTCATGATTAGGCCTCTCAGCTTTCAGAAGACTTTGCTGAACTCAATGGTTCTGAGACCAAAATTTGGACTGATTTTGCATGCCACAAGTGTAACTGGTTTTTAAAAATGTATACAATTCAGTACAACGAATCAATTTACCAGAAGTCAAATCAATTTGATGGATTTCTTAATTAAATTGACATGTAGTATGTATGTCACCCCTAGTCCCAAAAGGAAAGATGAGTTCAGGTGACAAGGGAGCTAAAATTTCTGTTAAAGTGATAAATAAAACTAGTTTCCAATAAGACCATTCAGAAATTAAGAACAGATTAAAAGTCAAACTATGACTACATTGAAAAATATCATAGTTTTTTTTTTTTGCCTATTTTCATGGAGAAAAGACAAGAGAAGAAATAGACTTACATTCTAATAAAATAAATTTAAATCACATCAAAACCAAATCTTCCAATCCTTGAGAGTTAGGAAATAATGAAATGCATTAGATAGAGTGAGATAGTAGAAAATATTTTTTTTCTTCTGATATTATTTCCTTTCCATCAGAATTTAGAAATGAGGGGGATTAGTTTTTGAATCATTCCCCTATGAATAAAGAAACATCGCAATGGTTCTCCATTTTTCCTCTGAAACAAGTCCAGTCCTATAGCATTGACGCCACCTAACCCATTCGAACGTCCCTTCCTATTCCCCTCCACTCTTTCTCTGACACAGACACTGCATCTATTCCTATCCACTGAAGCTGTAACTTAGATGGCCCTTTCTTCTTTACTCTATTTATGCAAATCTCATCATATTTTAGCAAGTCTACATACTAACATTTATATAGAATATATCATATAAACCAATGCTGCTTCCTCCAGTTAGACTGTGCAGTTGAACATATTTCCTCTATCTGAATCCTATCAGTATTTATATTTCCGTCTAAAATTCCACCTCTTTCTTGAAACTTTTTCTAAAAACTCAAGTGACAATGACCTCTCCTCCCTGACAGTCTCATAATATCATACACATTGTAGCATATACTCGACATACAAATTTGATGTTAGAATTTTATTATTTCACTAACTAGTACCATCTTCTAGTTATTTTTCGTACATAAGACTTGTCACCCTAATAAGAGTACAGCATCATTGAGGGAAAGAACAAATCACACTTCTTTTGTATCATGGAAACACCCCAGTAAGAACTTGGCAGAAGAGTGTAACGATTTATAGTAAAGCACAGAGATTGGATCAGATACTATTCTAATCATTTATCACTTACCAGATAGTTTATGTGGTATAAGTTGTTAAGTCTCATCTGTAAAAGGGACAGAGTACTTTCTAACCTCAGTTATTTGTTGAGGGAATTGAATAAAATAATTCAAAAACTAGAAATTTATAAGTTTAGGGTAGTATGGTAAATAGTAGGAAGCTATTATTATTTTGTCATAGGCTGTCTTACATTATAACTTACATTTGTATTATAAATATTTGCATTCTAATTTGAAGACAGAGGACTCAATCTGAAGCCTATTTTGTTTTTTAAATAAAATACTATATGCCTTTTCATTTCATGTTTTTTTTTTAAATAGTACTTGAATGCTTATTCCCTATAGGCCATCTCATTTCTTCATGTAACTGCTGTTTTTCCTTTTATCTAAGGTGTCTAATCATCCTGGCTTGTCTAGAGTAGTGGGAGATGTCAACATAATAAACAAGTTTGATCTAACTATATACAACAAATAGAGAATACATACATGTTTTCTCAAGAAAATCTAAAGCATTTACAATACTTGATTATTATTAAGATTATAAAGCAATATACAAAAAAAATCACAGAATTATCATCAGACTAACCATATATTCTGACCACAATTTTATTAAGTCGATAAATTTCAAAATACTATATATTTGGAAATTAAAAGACAAACAGGCACTTCGTTAAATACCTCAGGGGCCAAAGAAGAAATAATGATGAAAACATAAATTAAATTATAATAAACTACAATTAAATTTTATTACTAAAAGGTAATAATAAGAATATGAAAAGTTTGCAAGATAGTAAAAACAGTATTTACAGGAAAATTTAGAGTTTTAAAATTCTTACTTTGGAAAAGGGAAAAAGCTAAAAATTAATAGGTATCCAATTTTAAGGGTTATAAGGTATAACAAAATAAATTCAGACAAATTAAAAAGAGTGGTAAATAAAATTAAGGGTACTAATCCATAAACATTTTTAAAATCCTAGAAAAAAAATCAATCAAAACAAAATTTTTAAATCCTAATAAAGTAGAAAAAAATGTTAGCTAGACTGTTCAAGGGGAGAAAAGATGTTTATAAATCAATAAACTAGGCTGGGCATGGTGACTCACACCTGTAATGCCAGCAGTTTGGGAGGCCAAGGCGGCAAGATCACGAGGTCAGGAGTTCAAGACCAGCCTGGTCAATACGGTGAAACCCCGTCTCTATTAAAAATACAAAAATTAGCCACGCATAGTGGTGCATGTCAGTAGTCCCAGCTACTTGGGAGGCTGGGGCAGAAGAATCACTTAAGCCCAGGAGTTGGAGGTTGCAGTGAGCCAAGATTGCACCAGTGCACTCCAGCCTGGGTGATAGAATGAGACTCCATTTCAAAAAAAAAAAAAAAGAAAAAAAAAAACTATATTAGAATTGAATTGGTGCCAATAAGACAAGAATTGCAAATATAATTATCTGTAAGAAAAAATTGTGACGTGCTTTTGCCAGCATATCACAATTTGAAACTTTTGATGAAATAGACAAAGACTGAGACATATATAATATGAAAAAGACTTAGAAAGAATGAGAAAGCTTGAAAAGTCCTGTAACTATTAAGGAGGTTGAAATAGATGTTTAAAATCCTCATACAATAAAAGTACAGACAGTTGTGTAAGTTAATTCTACCACCACGTTTTAAGGTAGATACTGTCTTTCATAATGTTATATTGTTCTATCATAAAACAGAAAAAGGCGGAATGCTTCCCAATCCACAAATGATATTCGTCTAACGTAACTATCAAGTACCCTGTATGAGAAATGCAAATTACTCCCAACCCTACTTACCATGTAGACAGTTTATATGAGTGAAATTTTTATCTCATAATGGGTCATCACTGGACACTGTAGTACTTTAAAATCAAGGGAGAGAAGAATAATCATGTTATTTAAAAATTTGGGTATAACCAATAAAACTAACAACAGATACAAAAATGTACCCTCCGGTGAGTAAGAAGAGAGTTGGTGTGCAGGAAAACTTCCTGAGCACATTTGAACTGTTTGACCTATAACCGAATGCTAAAATGTGCATTTTATCAAAAACAAAAGAAGAGAATGTGTGGTTAAGAAATAAAGATTGCAATGGGAATATTGTATTTGCAAGAAGAGAAATAAGTCAAGGGGTGTCTGAAAGTTTAGATCTTGTGTTCTTCCTCCATTATGAAGCTTCCTGTTTCATGGTTGTCTGGGACAGGCCTGAACATGGAACTAGAACTCACATACAAGCACTAGGTCAGTCAGGGTTCATATCTTTAGATCTTTCATCCATTTTTGAAAATAGTGATCCAAGGCATTGCTATAAAATAAGTTGTCTCCTTTCTCCACTTTGTTTTGTGTTTCTTGAATCACTCTAATTATTTGGATAAATGTACACTTTTCTTTCATTTGCTATTATAAGTAGCTTAATAACATGGTAGACACCCAGTAAATATAACTTTTTCTCTGTCTGTTTGTGCTCTCTTACCCACTTGCTGCTTTTCAGTGGAAGAATTGAGTAGGGAGATAGGATAAAATTCAATTTTGTAGACTATAGTTGAGCACTGTCATTTCCTTAAAATGCATATTTTTTATTACTACAGCCCATGACTGATATTTACATTCCAGAGTTTTCCTTAATATGTAATAAATACTCTATTCTGTTTATATATTCTTAATGAACTAGTATGTTGGAATTATTTCATTGCATAAAATAAATCACATTAAATCATGTTTGTGGATGCCAAATTAAGGAGCACCCAAATAGTTATAACCTACCAAGGATCAAAATTACTCAAATTAGTACAAATAGAGAAAATAACATATAGGAGCTCTGAATTCTTGAATACCTTTGCTCTGTTGCTATTATTGTATGTAATGACAAAAAGAAATCCCTCTTGTGATTCTCACATTATTAAAACATTACAGACAGCGCTCAATGTCTTTAATTATGTCTATTTCTGAAAATATTGTTATTATTTCTATTTTCCTAGCTATAGACAGATTTTTCCTAGCTCTTACAGCTAACAACAGTTTCTATTTTGCAGGGAATGAGATAAGTCCAAATGAGCTCTGGGAAAGAAATGATCCCCAAAAATATTTTCTAACATCGGAAAGGTAACTTCCTTGGCCATTAATCTTTAGGGTGCAAAGTGGTGTTAATTTCCTTTAGTTGCTTGAAACAAATTAGAAATAAAGACACCCAAGTAGGCTCAGCCAAGGAAGGAAAAAAGCATCATATGTTCAAGTATAATACTGCAGTTCAAAACGAAACTGAATTTTGGAGTCACTGTCCTTTGGGTCAGATGAAAGAGAACTGAAGATCAAGTGATACTCTCCTTTTTTGCTAAACTTTCGTTATTGCAAAATGTTGAGGTGGGATCTTAAATTATTTTCTGTATTTTGTGACTGCTGTGTAGTATTCTAGAGCCTCCTATGTAAAGAAAATTCATGACAATCAAATATGGAGTAAGAAGTGGAGACGATGAATGCCCCATCTAAGATTATTTGGACCAGCAGCCAGAGAAGATGCTATACGATATCTGGAGTTCATTACAGGTTTATGAGTCAAAGGATCAAGAAGTAAAGACAAAATTCATATGCCTTCAATTACTGAGGTGGTAGCTAATAGGCAAACAAGAAATCCAGACACTTGGCTGAATATTTCTCATTTTATCAGGATTTCTGAAATCATTCAGATGTTGAAATTTTATTCCACTTTCCTATAAACGATAAGTGTGTGCACCTGCTTAAAAAGTTCACTTAAAAGAAATTTGATGAAAGATTTGACGGTTTGATAATTTCCTGTTTCCTCCAGCCTGTGGACATTTGGCAATGCACAGTAAAATAGGGTCTTCACAGAGCATGAGTCAAGCATCTATGCCATTTTTCATCACCATCTAAAGTCTGAGCCTATTGAACAACAGATATTTAGACTAACTTTGTGAGAAAAAAAAAATGAACTCAGTAGTCCATAACCTGTAAGTTAATGTGGGATAGGGAAATAATAACTCTGAGAAATAAAAAAGAAAAGGAAACATACTCCCCAGAGGCATTAGCTCTATTCTTTCTTTCCTTCCGTGTCATATGTCGTAATTTATAACGTGGGATATCTCTGCTTGCACATAGATATTTCAATAAAGTTGTTGAAATTCAGATTGTGAACCTCACTATACTACCTTATGGAATTTTTATATTTATGCATTCCTCTACACAGGAGCTTTCTCTGTGGATGGGATGAATGCTGCCTGTTTGTGAAGTCCCAAATGGGTCTTCTTGTGACAAAGCCTATTATGCTATCACTACATTTCCATGTCTTTGAGTCCTGAAAACTTTGTGTATTCAGAAGTTCCCGATTATACTTGTACCCAACACTCCTCAAGTCTGTGTTTCTAAAATTGCAGTAGATGTACCACCTGGCACATGCAGAATTATGTCAAGGGAATGAGAAACTATATAGTAAATATGACATCTCCTCCTGGAAAATAAATTTTACTTAAAAATTTTGAGGCAGACAGTTAAGTAATTTGAATGATAATTTAAACATGTTTTATATTTAAAAATATATACTTATATTGTGGAATTGAATGCTAAATGTGTATGAATTGTTAGGCTAAAACCAAAAGCTTCAAAGAATTTCAAGGACACAGGTTTTGCATTAGTGAATCAGTAAGGACTTTGTGTATGTTCATTTCAAATGGCAATGTGTGTCCAAAGTGGTTTAAACACAAAAGGAACAACTTTACTTACATAAATAAAAAGCCTGTGGGTGGGACCGGCTTTAGGGTTAGCTTACCTGGACGTTTTTCTTCATCTCATTTTACAATCTTCTCTCCTCCATATTGACTTCATTATTATAAACAAAAGATGGATGTCAGAGAGCTCTGCTTCAAAATTCAGGGAAAAAAGCAAGAATCATTTTTCCTACAAGTCCCGGGAAAATCTTTAAGTCTCACTGGATCCAGTTGTGTCACTGAACTAATCACTGTGGCTAGCTGAATAATGTTCTGATTGGCCAACCTCATGCCCACAGTAGAACTTCAACAAAAGTCTATAAATTGAGAGTAGAAGAATATTCCTCGACTCCCAAATAAATTATTGTATACTTTCCAGAATGAAGGTGAACAGTGTCAGGTGGCATGCTTCACACATGCACATGCACACGTACACACACGCACACATGAGCTCATACATGCACACGCATGCACACACAGAGCTGTCCACCTGAGACCACTTACTTCATCCCATAAACACCCAGCCCTTCCCAGATTGAGTTCTGTTTATCAACGGTACATAGATGGAGAAATCTAAGAAGCATGGTTTTAACTTTTCCACTAGAACTTAAAAGCTGGTAGAACCTAGCCAGACTCCCTGGCAATAGGATAGAAGTAGCTACATGAGAGGCTTCAGGAATGAGCCCTGATAACAAGCATAGAAGAGATTTTGATCTATATGCCCGCCCAACACTTGATTTTGTTTCATGCCTTTCCCACCTAATCAGTTCCTGATTGGAGGAAACCTAGCTGACTTAGTCAGAATAGGCAAAGCTGAAGAAATGTTCGCAGGATGAGAGGCTTTTTGAACCCATCTTCAAGGTTGGCCAAGACAGTTGCAAACAGTATAATGAACCATAGTAATGACACTGCAGAGACCAATAAAATGCAAGATGATCAATGCTGAGCTCAGAAAGCATCTGATCATCTGGGTAAACCACACAACTGGGAAATTCCTTGGCAATGGGATGAACTTTGTGTCTCTTAAAACTTCAAAAGCAGTAAATGCTGTTCCACATGCTATAGCATTGCACCATATATTTCCAAGTTTGTTTTTCCCAAAGAGCAGAAATCCTGCTCTGCCTCAAGGGATTATGTTGAGAATATGTTTTTTGCAATTCATTTGTTAATTTCTACTTGCTAAAATTGATTAAGAAATACTGTAGGCTGCTGGCATCATCTGGTCAGCAGCTAATTGAGAACAATAGATGTTAGAGAAAAGGTTAACTGCTGGGATTTCTGGAAAGGGAAAGGAGCCCTTGAAAAATTCTGGCCACTAAAAATCTTTGCCACTCTCTCTGCCACTTTCTTTGCCCTGCACAATTAAAGGAATTTTTTCACTTTATAATTCATTGAAGAGACATTGAGTATCACTTTTGTTTCTTTCCATCTTCTGTAGGCTGAGTGGTATTTCCAGCAATATATTCATTTTATGATGCACATATTTTTTGATGCATATGACTTACCATGTATCTAATTATTGGTGTAAGCATCAATTTTAAAGGTTAGCTGAACTCCTAAATATTATTTTTAATTTTTTTCTTGTAGTTTAATCTTCTTATTTAAACCACCTTAGCTTTAGTTTGTGAAGAAAAAAATCCATAATACTTTACATCATGAAAATTCTAAGAACACTTGTTCACCTCACCTTCAACTCAAATATTGTATAACCAAAATTATATATTTGTAAGTATGAATTTATAGCAGAACTGTGTCTCTATTTAAAAGGTTGAGAATGTTAGAATAAGGGGAAAATGATGCTATATAAATACAAACACATATGCAATGCACATACAAAGAGACACACAAATTTGAATTATAAGCTATTTGCAAAAGGCACATCAAGAACATAACACCAAAAATTGGAAAATAAAGATGTATTAAATAAGAAAGGTAAGTATAACATAGTATTTTCTGACAGATAAAATTTGAAGTGACAAGCATCAAACAGGATAAAGATGAATATTTCATATCGCCAAATTGTACATTGATTATAAAGAGATAACAGTTTTAAACCTTTATGTACCTTACAGCAGAGCTTAGAAACACATACAAGTAAAAACAAAATTACATAAAAGAGTAATAGAAAAACCTATAATAATAGTTAAATATTTTATTACACCTCTTCCAAAACTCAACAAATCAAATAAGGATGTCAATAACTTGAATTATATAATTAATAATGTGGTCCATTTTGATATAGGAGAATATAGCAAGTATGCAATTATGTTGATGTTCTAAGTTAAAAATTTTAGTGTATGAAAACAAGGTATAAAGATAAATTCATACAAAATAGTAAAAAACTATAATGGTAACTTTGAATTGAAAATAGTATGAAATTGTGACTATTTTCTTTAAGCATATGCATTTTCTAGTACTGTCCACTGATGAGGTTTAAAAGCAACAGCAACTCAGTAGCAAGGACAGCTCATATATGAAGACTGTGCTCCATAAATACCAAAGTTCTTTAGAGAAGTAGCTGGATACCTGCCTGAAGTATAAAATCTAGATTTTCCTGGGACATCTTGTTCCAGAAAGCAAGAACACTATCCCACACTAATGGAGTTGTGTCCAAATGACACAAGAACCAACATGGAGAAAGATAGGATACATATTACCAAAGCAGATGAAGTCTAATTACTGAAATCTATTGACTGGAAAACTCATGCATTTGAAAGAAAAAACTAATTTATAATTACACTTAATAAGAGAAAGTTAAAATCATACAAACACAAATATTGCACATCATTGGAAATAACTATTACAACAGAAGAAATCTAGCAAATAAATGTGGAAGAAAAGATAAAATTTTTAAAACTATTATATTTCAACCCCTAAACAAATAATTGACTTAGGTAGTGGTCATCAATAGATAAAACATGAAATAAAACTTGATGGCAAACTTAGCAATAAAAGGATCAATCTTTTACCACCTGAAACCATTGATCAATTTTGACTTCTATGAAGTAGAACAACCATACGTTACATACCTTCTGAAGTTATCCAATATAAAATACATGGATCTAGCTATGAAATATTCTTGCCCCCAAAAAGTTAAACATGAATCAAATCAAGCTTTTAAGAGCAACTTTCCAATTTATAGAAAATATAGATTATACAAGATGTTATATGTCATTATGTGTAAGCAATAAGCAAATCAGAATATAAGACATTTTATATAACAGCTGAACTAGTTTCTTGAACAAGTTCAATGGCATATAAAATCAGGGAGTAGGAGAAGATGGACTAGGTTAGAGTAAATAAACTTACAATATAAAACAACTCAATGCAATATGTGGACTTGGAGATCCTAATTAAAATATGTTAATTATAAAAAGGGATTTCTTGAGACAATTGAAGAATTCGACTTGTACCAGGTATTGGGTAAAACCAAAGATTACTGTTGATTTTGTTAAGTGAGATCATGTCATTGTGGTTGTATAAAAAAAATCTTTAGAGATATCCCTAAAGTATGTGGGAGTTAAATGAAATGATACATATTATTTGCTTTTTAAAAATTCAGTAAAAATAAAATGAAAGAAAAAAAGAATTCAGAAAATTAAAAAGAAAGAAATAAAACAAGCTTGGTAAAATCTTTATCCAAACTCTTGACTCTAGGTGATAAGTACACATAGTTCATTTTACTAATCTTTTTTGTGTATTTTGTGTAATTTTTGTGTATTATGAACATGTTCATAATAGCATATTGAAAAGAGTGAAGCTTCTCAGATCTAGCAATCATCTTGTGAAAGGTGGCACTAGTAGTCATGTGGCTGTATTAGGAAGGCTAGCGTCCAAGAAAATTCGTTGGGACTTGATGCATCTGCTTTTTCTCTATGTAACCACTTTCCTTCTAATTAGTTAATTCGTGTTTGGCTAAATACTTTGGAAATGTAATACAATATATGTGGGGAAGAGATCATGTCTTTAATACAATTTATAGTTCATCTAAAATACTGCATAAGAGTAACAAAAGCATTCTACCTGCCACAACTGATTAAATCAGGATAAAATTATGGTTTTAGATTCTCAGATTTGATATCAAGAAACAGAAAAAATAAATTAGCCAATCATGAAACTCAACAATCTATTTCTTAATAAATTAACTCAGAAAAGAAAATATAAATTTTTGCTGACTTGATACAAAAATAAATGAAGAGAGAATATAAAAAGACAGCATTAGAAAAAAAATGGGACCTAGGGGACACAAAAGAAATGTTTAATTATAAGAAATACTATAAATATGTAGAAAATTTGAAAGGTTAAAAATTCAGCAAATATTACAAAATTGACATTAGAAGAAATAGAAAGCTAGATTTGCAAAAATGTAAACAAAAGCTACATTTTTTCATTCTTTTTGAAAATAAGTTATTTTTCATAAATGTATATGCATGTTAAAATGTAATGCTGTTTTTATTTTTAAGTGTAACAATAAACTTTTTAATGTTTTTTAAATTTCTAATAGAGTATCAACAAATAAATATCTAACTCACATAAACAAAATCATGTTGAGTGTAAAGGGATCACATGACCAGAAAGTTTGAAAACCACTGGTCTAAACATTCAAATTAAAAGCAAGAGATTGTCAGACTGGATTAAAAAAACAAAACCCAACTCTACCTTGCCTATATAAGATACATTTAAATACAATGACCTACATAAGTTAATAATAAAACTATTTTTAAAAGCTGTACATTTAATATAAATAAAAAGAAAGCTAGAATAGCTATGACTGTATCAGAGAACATAGATTTCAGAACAATGATTAGTACCACATTTAAGGAGGATATTTTAAAATGACAAAAGAGTTGTTTCATCAAGAAGACATTTACAATAGTACTAAATGTGTTTGTGATGGCAGCAGCAGTACATCTGGAGTGGCCGCTTGCATGATGCTGGCTATAGTGGGGGAAGCGCTGTTGGGGCTGTGTGCTCCATGGAGATGGAGGGAGCTGGGAACAGGCAGAAGTCCCGCCCCCTTCCAGTTGGAGGGGCAGAAGCCCCACCATTCTGGGCACAGCTGCGCATGCCCATCTGCATCTCTGGACCTGGAATCTCTGCACTCTCTCAGGTCCAGGAAGTCCCCATTTCCCCACAGGCTTGGAAGTGCCTGCTCCCACTGCCTGGCCTCTCCCGCTCCTGACACCTGCTCCAATTTCGGAGTGAAGTTGTGGCTGAGCCTGGGCACTGTCACTACCTGGCCTGCTATGTGAGTGATCAGGGCAGTGCTGACACGCCAGTCCCCTGCTGCCTTAGTCCCCTGCATACCCGCAAGCATGAGATGGAGCCCGAAGGAGGGCTAAGGGTGGCTCAGCACGGACCTGCAGACACCCTTTGGCATCAACAGTCTGGGTGCCATGGGCACTGTGATGGCAGGTTAATGGCAGGAGGAGGCAAATAGGTTCCTGGGTGGAAAGGGGCAGATCCCCAGTGAAACCCCACCTTCAGGCCTGGAACAGCCTGAGGTCAGTGGGATGGGCTGCCAGTTGCCCAGAGGACTGAGAACTTATGGTGCTTTTTCCAGCCTATCCATGGCTGTCCATGGAACAATCAGCATGCACTTCCTCCCCTCTGAAACCAGTAACACTCCCCAACTCAGCCAGACTCAGGCAGACAATGGGATAACCTTCCTGCAGCGAGGAGCTTCCCACTGTGGATCTCCTCTGAGTTGTTCTGTTCTCAATAAGGCACCTCTTCACCTTGTTCACCCCTCACTTGTCTGTGTATCTCATTCTTCCTGGACATGAGACAAGAATTCAAGGACCCACCTAATGGTGGGGCTGAAAGAGCTATAACACAAACAGGTCTTAAACATGCCTCTTGCATGCCATGTTGCAGGTGACAAGAAGGACAGAAGAGCCTTAGCCCTTCAGGGAGCACAGACTTAGGAGCTCACTGAGCCAGAGCTGTGACACTCTCTTTGAGGCTCTGTGGTTTCTGGCATCTCCAGGTTTCTGGGTGCCACTGCATTCCCAGTGCCAACCTGGAAGCTGCTTGCAGTATGCCTGGTCCAGCCACAGCATCACAGGGAGTCGGTGCCTCTGCTGGCACCTGGAGCTGCCCTCTCCTTCACAGCTGGCATGCCTGGCTATGCTCAGTGGCCAGATCTCATGCTCACTCACTCATACACCACTCACCACTCCACATCTGGCTTGCCCTTGGCAGGTGTGGGATCCAGGCTGGTAGCATGAGCCAAGTGCAGTCTGCCAGGCTGAGTGGGCAGAACAAGCCCAGTGTGCCCAAGCAAAACTCGGGCAAAAGTTCCACTGGCCACAGAGGTTTCCAGCTGGAAAAGTGACACCCTAAGGAACCTGTGACATTTTTATTTAAAAATAAAGCATCAAAATATAAGAAGCAAAAACTGGTAGAATTGAAAAATAAAATAGACAAATCCAAACTATCCTTGGAGATTTCCACAGAAAACTCCCAACAATTGCTAGAATTGTGAAGATCAGAAAAAATAGAGACACTTGAAAACCTCATCAACCAATATTGTCTAACTGATATTTATAGAGCACTCTACCCAACAATAGAAAACCCACACCTTTCAAATGCACATAAAACACCAAAATAATCTGGGCCATAAAACAAGATTCAATAAATGTAAGGCGGTTATACTCATACAAAGGCTGTTCTCTAAATGTAACAAAATTAACCTAGAAATGAGTAACAGCAAAACATATGAAAATTTCTTAAATATTTGAAATTATACAACAGGCTCCAAACAACCTATGCATTACAGAAGAAATCACAAGAGAAATAAAAAAAAAAATTGAACTAGGTTAAAATCATAATATCACATATCAAAACCTGGTAGATGTAGCTGAATAGTTGTATTAGAAAAGAAATAAAAGGCTTTGTATTAATGATTTGAGGTTGTACCTTAAAGGAACTAGTGAAACAAGAATAAATTAAACCTTAAGTAAACAGAGAGAGTGAAATAATGAAGACAAGAGCATAAATCAATGCAGTAGAATAAATGCAACAAAGTAAAGGAGAAAAAATCAAAGCTGGCTTATTGAAAAGATGAACAACATTGATAAAACTCTAGTGAAACTGATCAAGAAAAAAAAATTGGCAATTTCAGGAATTAAGGAGTTTATAAGTTTGTTTTCACACTGCTGGTAAAGACATACCAAAGACTGGGAAGAAAAACATTTAACTGGACTTACAGTTACACATATATGGGGAGGCCTCAGAATCATGGCAGGAGGTGAAAGGCACTTCTTACATGGCGGCAAGAGAAAACGAGGGAGAGGCAAAAGTGGAAATCCCTGAAAAAACCATCAGATCTCGTGAGACTTATTCACTACCATGAGAATAGGAGGGGGGAATCCACCCCATGATTCAAATTATCTCCCACTGGGTCCCTCCCACAGCATGTGGGAATTATGGGAGTACAATTGAAGATGAGATTTGGGTGGGAACACAGAGCCAAACCATATCATTCCACCACTGGCCCCTCCAAATCTCATGTACTCACATTTCAAAACCAATCATGCCTTCCCAGCAGTCCCCCAAAGTTTTCACTCATTTCAGGATTAACCTGAAAGTCCATAGTCCAAAGTCTCATCTGAGACAAGGTAAGTCCCTTTTGCCTATGAGCGTATAAAATCAAAAGCAAGCTAGTTACTTCCTAGATACAATGGGGGTACAGGTATTGAGTAAATACAGTCATTCCAAATGGGAAAAATGGGCCAAAATAAAGGGTTTACAGGCCACATGCAAGTCCAAAATCCAGTCGACTAGTCAAATTTTAAAGTTCCAAAATGATCTCCTTTGACTCCAGGTCTCACATCCAGGTCACACTGATGCAAGAGGTGAGTTCCTATGGTCTTGGGCAGCTCTGTCCCTGTGACTTTGCAGGGCATAGCCTCCTTCCTGGTTGTTTTCATGGCCTCGTGTTGAGTGTCTGAGGCTTTTCCAAGCACACAGCGCAAGCTGTAGGTGGATCTTTAATTCTCAATTTTGGAGGACAGTGGCCCTCTTCTCACAGTTCCACTAGGCAGTGCAACATTAGGGACTCTGTGTGGGGACTCCAACCCCACATTTCCCTTCTGCACTGCCCTAGCAGAGGTTCTCCATGAGAGCCCTGTCACTGCAGAAAACTTCTGCCTGGGCATCCAGGCATTTCCATATGTCTTCTAAAATCTATGTGGAGGTTCCCAAACCCTAATTCCTGACTTCTGTTCATTGGCAGGTGTAACACCACATGGAAGCTGCCAAGGCTTGAGACTTGCACCCTCTGAAGCCATGGCCCGAGCTCTACATTGGCCCCTTTCAACCACAGCTGGAGTGGCCGGGACACAGGGCAACAAGTCCCTAGGCTGCACGCAGCAAGGGACTCAGCCCAGCTCACAAAACCACTTTATTCTCTTAGGCCTCCGGGCCTGTGGTGGGAGGAGCTGCCGTAAAGGTCTCTGTCATGCTCTGGAGACATTTTTGTCAGTGTTGTGAGGATTAACATTTGGTTCCTCATTACTTATGCAAATTTCTACAGCCAACTTGAATTTCTCTTCAGAAAATGTGATTTTCTTTTCTATTGCATTGTCTGGTTGCAAATTTTCCAAACTTTTATGCTCCGCTATCCTTATAAAACGGAATGCCTTTAACAACATCCAAATCATCTCTTGAATGCTTTGCTGCTTAGAAATTTCTTCTACTAGACACCCTAAATCATCTCTCTCAAGTTCAAAATTCCCCAAATCTCTAGGGCAGGGGCAAAATGCCGCCAGTATCTTTGCTAAAACATAACAAGAGCCACCTTTATTCCAGTACACAACAAGTTTTTCATTTACATCTGAAACCACCCAGGCCTGTACTTTATTGTCCATATTATTATCAGAATTTTAGGCAAAGCTTTTCAACAAGTCTCTAGGAAGTTCCAAACCTTCCCACACTTTCCTGTCTTTTTCTGAGCCCTCCAAACTGTTCCAACATCTGCTTGTTACCGAGTTCCAGAGTTGCTTCCATATTTTTGAATATCTGTTCAGCAGTACCACACTTCTGGTACCAATTTACTGTATTACTTCATTTTCACCTTGCTGATAAAGACATACCTAAGACTGGGAAGAAAAAGAGGTTTAATTGGACTTACAGTTCTACATGGCTGGGGAGGCCTGAAAATCATGATGGGAGGTGAAAGACACTTCTCACATGGCAGTGGCCAGAGAAATGAGGGAAATGCAAAAGTGGAAACCCCTAATAAAATCATCAGATGTCATGAGACTTGTTCACTACCACGAGAATAGTGTATAGGAAACCACCCCCATGATTCAAATTTTCTCCCACCAGGTCTCCCACCAGCATTTTTTCATATGTTTGTTGGCCATTTGTTTTTCTTCTTTTGAGAATTGTGTATTCATGTCCCACAACACATGGAAATTACAGGAGTACAATTCAAGATGAGATTTGGGTGGGGACACAGAGCCAAACCATATCAAGGGGGCAATAATATCACAGATTAATCATATATTAAACAGATATTAAGGAAATATTAAAAATAACTATATAGCAATAAATTTGGCCACTTGAATGAAATGGACATTTTTTTAAAGAAATAAGTTAAAGAAGCTAACTTGAGCAGTAATATATAATTAGTATTGCCTTCTATCTTTTAAATACATTGAATTTGCAGCTAAAATCCTTTTCTACAATGAAAATGTCATACTCAGAAGACTTCAGTACTGAAGTCTACTAAATATTCAGGGAAGTAATAATATCAATTCTAAGCCAATACATCTAAAAACTAGAAAAGGAGCCATATTCTAACATGATATAAAACCAGACAAAAGACTTTTAAAAAAGAAACAACTATAGATTCTTACATTCATAACACATATGCAAATACTTTTAACAAAAATTTTTAAACTTCCATTCGGCTAAATAAATATATAAAGGAGACATATTATAAAATAATACAAAACCAGACAAAAGTTTTTTTTTCTTGTAGGCAACAATTAGTCTAGTGGTGATTTAATTTTTTTTATTTCTATACATTTTGGGGGAACAGGTAGTATTTGCACACATAAGTTCTTTAGAGGTGATTTCTGAGATTTTGGTGCACCCATCACCCATCACCCTAGCAGTATATGTTGTACCCAATTTGTAGTCTTTTATCCTTCATCCCCTCCCACCCTTTCCCTCCAAGTCCTCAAAGTCCATTGTATCATTCCTATGAGTGAGAACATAGAATATTTGGTTTTCCATTCCTGAGTTACTTCACTTAGAATAATGGTCTCCAGTTCCACCCAAGTCACTGCTAATGCCATTATTTTCTTCCTTTTTATGGCTAAGTAGTATTCCATGGTGTATATATATACATACCACAATTTCATTATCCACTCATTGATTGAAGGGCATTTGTGCTGGTTCCATATTTTTGCAATTGCCAATTGTGCTGCTATAAATGTGTGTGCAAGTATCTTTTTTGTACAATGACTCTTTTCTTCTGGGTATATACCCAGTAGTGGGATTCCTGGATCAAATGGCAGTTCTATTTTTATTACTTTAAAGAATCTCCATACTGTTTTTCACAGTAGTTGTACTAGTTTATATTCCCACCAGCCATGTAAAAATTTTCCTTTTTCACCACATCCCCACCAACATTTATTTTATTTTATTTTTTGATTATGAAACTCTTACAAGAGCAAGGTCGTATCATCTTGTGATTTTGATTTGCATTTCCCTGATAATTAGTGATGTTGAGCATTTTTTCCTATGTTTGTTGGCCATTTGTTTTACTTCTTTTGAGAATTGTGTATTCATGTCCTTAACCCACTTTTTGATGGGACTGTATCTTTTCTTCTTGCTAATTTATTTGAGTTCCTTGTAGATTCTGGATGTTGGTCCCTTGTCAGATATACAGAATGTGAAGATTTTCTCCCACTCTGTGGGTCATCTGTTTTCTCTGCTGATTGTTTCTTTTGTTGTGCAGAAGTTTTTTAGTTTAACTATCATTTATTTTTATATTTGTTTTTGTTGCATTTGCTTTTGGGTTATTGGTCACGAAGTCTTTGCCTAAGTCCATGCCTAGAAGTGTTTTTCTGATGTTATCTTCTAGAATGTTTATGGTTCAGTTATCAGATTTAAGTTCTTGATTCATCTTGAGTTGATTTTTGTATACAGTGAGAGATGAGTATCCAGTTTCCTTCCTCTACATGGGGCTTGCCGATTATCCCAGCACCATTTGTTGAATAGAGTATAATTTTCCCACTTTATGCTTTTGTTTGTTTTGTGGAAGATTAGTTGACTGTAAGTATTTGCCTTTATTTATGGGTTCTCTATTCTGTTCCATTGGTCTATGCGCCTATTTTTATACCAGTTCCATGCTGTCTTCGTGACTATGGTCTTATAGTATAGTTTGAAGTGAGGTAATGTGATGCCTCCAGATTTTTTCTTTTTGCATGGTCTTGCTTTCACTTTGTGGGCTCCTTTTTGGTTCCATATGAATCTTAGGATATTTTTAGTTCTGTGATGAATGATGGTGGTATTTTGATGGGAATTGCATTGAATTTGTAGATTGCTTTTGGCAGTATGGTCATTTTCACAATATTTATTCTATCCATCAGTGAGCATAGGATGTGTTTCAGTTTGTTTGTGTCATCTATGATTTCATTCAGCAGCAACAGATTGCAGGTTTCCTTGTAGAGGTCTTTCACCTTCTTGATTAGGTATATTCCTAAATATTTTATTTTTTCACCTATTATAAAAGACTTTGAGTTCTTTATTTGATTATCAGTTTGGTTGTTGTTGGTGTATAGCAGAGCTACTAATTTATGTGCATTAATTTTCTATCTTGAAACTTTGCTGAATTTATCAGTTCTAGGAGCTTTTTGCAGGAGTCTTTAGGGTTTCTAGGTATACAATCATATCAGCAAACAACTACAGTTAGACTTCCTCTTTACTGGTTTGGATATCCTTTAATTCTTTATCTTGTCTGATTGCTCTAGCTAGAACTTCCAGTACTATGTTGAATAGAAGTGGTGAAAGTGGACATTCTTGTCTTGTTCCAGTTCTCAGGGGGAGTGCTTTCAACTTTCCCCATTCAGTGTTATGTTGCATTTGTCATAGGAGGCTTTTACTACGTTAAGGTAAGTCTCTTCTATGCTGATTTTACTGAGGGCAAAACCAGACAAAAGACTTTTAGATGAAAAACAACTATAGGTTCCTGTACTCATAACTTATATGCAAATATCTTCAACAAAATATTCAAAACTTCCCCAAGTTAAATAAATACATAAAGTATAAAATATCATGATCTTTTTTGGTTTATCCAATGAATGCAAAGTTGATTTTACATCTAAAAATCAATGTAATTCACCATATGAATATATTAAAACAAATCATATAATCATCTCAATTCGTGCATAAAAAGCATTTGACAAAATTTGATACCCATTCATGTTAGAAAATCTCAGCAAAACTGGAACAGAAAGGAATTTCCTCAAGCTGACAAAGAATATTTACAAAGATCCTACTGCCAACAACAAATTTAATAGTGAAAAATTTAAGGCTTTCCCACTAAGACTGAGATCAAGGCAAGAATATCTCTCACCACCACTGACTTTAAACCAGGTGAAAATATTTTCTAATTTCCCTTGTAATTTCTTCTTTCTCCTCTTCCTCTTCCTCCTCCTCCTCCTCCTCCTCTTCCTCCTCCTCCTCCTCTTCTTCTTCTTCTTCTTCTTCTTCTTCTTCTTCTTCTTCTTCTTCTTCTTCTTCTTCTTCTTCTTCTTCTTCTTCTTCTTCTTCTTCTTCTTCTTTCTTCTTCTTCTTCTTCTTCTTCTTCTTCTTCTTCTTCTTCTTCTTCTTCTTCTTCTTCTTCTTCTTCTTCTTCTTCTTCCTCCTCTTCTTCCTCTTCTTCCTCTTCTTCCTCTTCTTCTTTTCTTCTTCTTCTTGACAGAGTCTCACTCTGTCACCCAGTCTGGAGTGCAATGGCACAATCTCTGCTCACTGCATCCTCCGCCTCCCGGGTTAAAGTGATACTCGTGCCTCAGCCTCCCAATTAGCTGAGATTACAGGCTTCCACCACCAAATCCAGCTAATTTTTGTATTTTTAGTAGAGACGGGGTTTCACCATGTTGGCCAGGCTGCTTTTGAACTCCTGACCTCAGGAGATCCACCTGTCTTGGCCTCCCAAAGTTCTGGGATTATAGGCATGAGCCACCGTGCCCAGTCTTATGGTTTCTTCCTTAACGATTACACTGGAAGTCCTGAAAGGTACAACAAGGCAAGATAAATAAATCAAACGAAATAAATAAAAGACATAGAGATTGGACAGGAAGAAATAGAACTGTTTTTATTTTCTACGACATAGGCGTCTATCTAGAAAAATCCTAAGTAACCCTCAAAAAACCTAGTAGAATGAATTAATTGAAAAGGTGTATGGATAAAGGATCACTATTACAAAAATCATTTCTATTTATATGGGCTGGTATCACGGAATTGGAAATAAAAATTTAAATACCATTCAAAACAACATTTAAAGACATGAAATACTTGGGGCAAATTTAACAACAGACACTCAAGAGTTGTACTAAAAACTACATATTATTGCTTCAAAAAAAATTAAAGAGCTAGCTCAATGGGGAGAAATGATATATGCATAGATTAAAAGACTCAATATTGTCAAATCCCCCCAAATTTATGTTGAGATTCCACAAAACCTTAACAAAAATCCCAGCAAATGTTTGAAATAAAATTTATAAGTTAATTTTAAAATTCATAGAACTGCAAGAGAAGCAGAATATCAAGAAGGATTCTGAAGCAAAACATAGTTGGATGATTTATACTACCTGATTTCAGGATTTAGAATACAGCTACCGTATTAAAGTAGTGTGGAGTTGGCAAAAGAATAAACATGTGAATCAAGGAAATAGAAACCAGAATTAGATACCCACATAATCAATCGATTTTCTACAGTGTGCCAAGATAATTCAGGTAATCCAATGGGTATAAAATAATCATCTACATAAATTGTGCTAGAGCAGTTAGATTACACATGTGGAAAAAACCTCAACTCTTACTCAACATCAATTCCATAAATTTTCTCAAAATAGATTATAAACCAAATTATAAGAGACAAACCATAAAATGTCTGAAAGCAAACATAGAGGCACTCTTTGTGACTTTGTGACACAAACTATAAAAAATCAAAACGCTGTTAAATACTGAGGAATTAAATTTTATCAAAATTAAAAATGTTCCTCAAAATAAATGCAAAATAAATTAAGAGGCAGTCACAGAATAGGAGAAAATATTTGAAAACAATATATCTGATGAAGAACTCATAACCAGAACATACAAAATATTTGAAAATATATAACGAATATTTATGAAGACAAATAACCAATTGTTTAAAATGAGCTTAATAGTTAACAGATATTTCAACAAAGAAGATATATGAATAGCAAATAAGCACATGTCAAAAATGTTGAACCTTATTAATTAGAGAAGTATAAGTTAATACCACAATGAGATACCACTGTATACCTACTGTAATAACTAAAATTTAATATACTGATGATATCAAGTGTTGGAAGGGATGCAGAACAACTGGAACTCTCATACATTGTTGGTAGGAATGAGAAATGCCACAGCCATTTTAGAAACCTATTTGGTAATTTTTATAAGATAAAACCTACACTTATCATTTAACCTAGAAATTCCACTGCTAAGCATTTAAAGAATAAAAATAAAAACATATGTCCACAAACACCTGCCAAATGTCCATCAACTAATGAAGGAATATATAATTGTCATATTGTATATCCATACAAGGGAATACTCTCTAGCTATAACAAAATGAATTATGGATACATGCAATTATATGAACGAACATCAAAAGCATTATTCTAAGTGAAAAAAAAGATTAAAAAGACTACATATATTACACTATCATTTATATGACATTCTATGACAGTTACGCTTGCTCCTCAAGCACATTTTCCTGTCTTGAGATGAAATGTACTTTTCCTCTTTACCTGGAAAATTCAACTTATTATTCAAAGTACATCCCTCCTCCAAAATTTATCAATCATTTGTTTCTCACGAAACTTGTTGGAAGCTTCAGTTATAGAAATTACATTGTTTTTGAGTGTTTTTTCCCCTCTGCATTCCCTAGTTAATATGAATTTTTCAAGGACAGGGACCCTGTCTCCTTTGTATCTCTAGTGTTTAACAATGACTGATACATGATGGTAGAACCTCAATACATGTTGAAATGAATATGTTTTGTTTTCTGTGTTTGAGATCCCCTCCGGCCAGCATTTCTATAATGAAAAACAATTAAACTATAATTAAATCATTTCTATTTTAATTTATTAGTATTATCTAAGTAAATAGAATATTACAAAGAACCAGAGAATGTCTTAAGAACGCTTACTAGAGTTTTGATATAAACAAATTTTATTTTCCTATACAGGATGTGAAAATTAACCATATAAATTGGGTCATTCCAATCATACCCAAGTAAAACAGAGCGGAAAAGTCAGAGATTTAAAGCAGTCAGACCAATAACATTGCTCCAAGAATGTAATTCTCTGCCAGCCTGGCTGCTGAAACTGCCGGCTGTAACTTGAAACTAGTTTTATTTCATGGCTTCTGAAACAACTTGCTACAAGTCTAAGACTAGTTTTACTACCATCCTCATTCACCAATCAGAGCTTTCCAGCTCCCAAAACTTTGCTAGTGGCAATGAACTTTCTCGAAAAACAGTACATAACATTTCTCCTTTTTATAAAACCTCCAACCTTCTGTTTGTTCTTTGGATGTACCAAACACCAATCAGTCTGCACGTATGCCCCAAATTACAATTCTTGTATCCTAAATAAGATGGTAAATTTAGAGATATGTCTACATATTTTATTTGGCTTTGTCAAATAATATAGTTTTAAGTAAATTTTTCTTTTGATCATTTGATAGAAAAAATCAATTGCCTTTTCTTATTTCCTTCCCTTCTTTCCTTCCTTATTTCCTTCCCTCCCTCCCTCTTTCCCTCCTTCCTTCCTTCCTTCCTTGTCAATATGTTCAGCTGAAGGAAAAATAAGATCATATTTAAATAGGTACAGAAGAGATACAGAAATCTATTTAATGAACATCCAGATTCTGAGAGTTACTATGTGATGAGGCTTGTGATAGCTATATTTTCACAGATACATTTACCATTGATATTTAAGCAAAATACACTGAAAAGAAATGCTTATAGAAACATGGCATTTCATTTCCATTTTCAAGCAAATTACAAATTCCAAACACTTCTTCAGAAAAGACCAATATGAATTCTCATTCATTTGGTGGATCTGATTGCTTTTGAGAAAATGGCTAAAGGTTTTTGTTTTGTTTTAGTTTGTTAACATATAAACATGTGTCTACTTATACAGGCATAATTAAGAGAAGTATGCATAATTAAAATGACTTTTATAGCTTAATAAAAGATACTTTTATTTAAGTGCCTTAAGATAAAAGTATGATAGAATATAAAGCTAATGACAGCATTTGAAATAACCAAGACCAAGAAAAAGAAAACAAAAAGCATTCAAAGAAATATATTTCACACACACACACACACACACACGCGCGTGCACACATATCATCCTTTCAGAAGAAATTTATTTTAAAGGAAAACCTTTTAATATTATGCACATTTAACGAAGTTAAGTTTTCAGGATAAGAATAAGCAAGAAAAATTTAAAATATGGGCTCTCCACAAAGTTTGCTTTGCTAAAACTACTCTTCACACAACCCCTGTATAGTATAGTCTTGGACTAGTCTCATGGGGAGAGTGGTGAGACCATTTTGAAAGGAAAAAGAGAGTAACACATCCCAATACACATGGTCCAAAGCAATCAACAGTTTCTTTCACTGCTCCTACCTGCCCCAATTCCTCTCATAGGATGCCTCCTCTTGCCTCCCATGACCTCAGGAACTGCTCCAGAAGCCCCCAGCTCCAGCTTGCCAGTTCAGCGTTGCTATCCTTTTGCCTGGCCTCTCCTTGCTCTCAAGGACCCATAGCTTCACATTGCTCTTCTCCCCCTGTCCCCACCCACTTCTAGAATACTATTGAATTTTCCCTCTATGCTCCCTAATGGGCCAGTTTTACCCATTCTATGGAACTCAGTTCAAATTCCTGGAACCCAGTGTGGGAAAGCCTTGAAGGGCAGGAAGAGCCAAACTGCAGCCTGTTTTATGTTACAAGAGCAAGTCTTTGCATTTCTCTAGCAAGTAGGAAGGGCCCTCCACCTCCCTGATTTGCCTCAGCTTCCTCAGGAAAGAACCCAAAGGCACTAAGAATCAGCACACTGGAGTTCTGGATGTAGGCTGAGGAAGGTAAAACAAATGTCAAACATAACCGCAAGGAAAAGATCCAAAACAGGAATAAATACTGGCAGAGAAGGTCACAGATATCCATGTAACTCCTAGAACATTCTCTTTCTCCACCTGAACTTTCTGCAAAATAAAATGTTCCTAGTTGTGAAAAAATGTCAAGGTAGCCAGAAGGGCCCTTGAGATGTTTTGGTTTTTAAGAGATGTTAACTCCAAAAGCTTGAAGAAGCTTCAATTCCTGATGATTCTGCATCTCCTGAGACCATTGGGTTAAAGGGAGGGGAAGGCTTTTCTATGACACTGAGCTCAAGAAATACACTACATCCCAGAAAAGCAGCAGCTGGGACAAATGGTTAGAATTGACTCCAGTGGAAGTATAGTTAATATTTGAATTCCTTTTTGTGCTGCCCCTGCTTATCAGGAGGCAGGATTTCAAGGCAAAAGTCGTATCTATAAATTAACAAGATGAATTTTTCAGAAACATTTACTGTGCATCTCTTGGGGCCTCACCTTGTGACATGGACAGTGCTCAGAGCAGTGAGACACTTTAATAGTCTCCATGCAAAACCCCTGTCAGAAAGTTTGCAGGAGGAAATTATCTCCACACAAATTATGAAAATGCATAACCTGAGTCCTGTTATGGCCCAGGGGAGAGATAGAGCGACCAACTTGCAATTCATCAAGTCCTCCCAAAATATCATAAAGTGTGGGAATAAATAAGTTTATAGTATAAACAAAGTCACCTCAATGCAATACAGAATATTAGTTAGTGGCCATTAATCTGGTACCTCTTTGAACTCTTGGACAACCAGCATCCCAAATGTATAGCTCTCTCTGCAAAATATAGCACTTAGAGTTAGAATCCTCATAAACGGGCATGACGGTGACCCAAAAACTTCTTCTAAAATTTAGATGAGATAATACAGTGCCTGGCACATAGGAAATGCTAAATAAATTGTTTTTTTTTTTTTCTGTTAATACCTATTTCCCATCATCCTGACTTTTTCTTTTTACATATGCTGCCATAAAGATCCCCAAACTCAAATTTACATAACCTCAATTAATTTCCCAAATTCCTGATTCCATCACATACCATGTCAGAAAGACCTATCACTGGTTTATTAGAGATAATGACTTCTATACCACCCTTAACACTGTGGATATGGGAGATATAAATCAACTACAGTTGTATTTTAATAGAAATGGAGATGCAAAACACAGATGTAACAGATGTAATAGCAAGTTAAGGAATGTTTACCTCAGCAGCTATTAAATTACATATACCAAAAACTATAATAGTATAGCATCTACCCATCCAGGAAACATTCCTTTACTTGCTGTTTGAAAGTAATGATTTCTATAGTTGAATTGTGTACAATTACTTCTTCAGCAACTGCAGGTATGCTTAAAGTGATTTAAGAGCTCAGAAAAGTCCCATTGATGTGACCATAAGGCAGGGATTGCAGTTAGAATATTATCAAATTGCCTCTAGAATTCAAGTTAGCAACATTTAACAGATTTCTTTTATTTAACAATTTCCTAGTGCCCTGTGCTAGGACAATAAAGACCAATAAGACAGGACAGAGCCTGCCAAGGAGCTCTGAGAGACAAAGAAGCCAATGGCTTCAATACCATGTTAAATTGAGTGTTATCACAGAGAAGGAACACTAGATTCAGCCGTCATTGGAGTGAGGAGGTGGAGATGTGACTGCTTGTAAGAAGCAATGTATGAGAAGGGTCCTAGACAGTGAGTGACACTAACCAAGAAAGAGTGTGGAGCAGAGTCGAGTGCCTGAGGTGGGAGGGGAGCAAGAGAGGGGCAATCAGCAGGAGGCAAAAAGAGCTGGTCCCAGGGCATGGAGAACCTTGCTTTCTATATCCTGTGAAAGAGCTGAGAGTGCAAGTTATGGTGGGCAGAGAGCTGCTGGGAAGGTTAGGCAAAGGAATCATGGTTAAAGTTGTCATCTGGGTAGATGATTCTAGTAATCCATTTAAACAGATGTGCTCCTATAGTTAGGAAGTCATTAGAGCAGCACCAAAAGAGGGTAATAAAGGTCCAATTTAGGATAGAAGCTGTAGGTTTGGAGGAGAGAAGATACTTTGAAAATACACAGGAAGTAAAAAACACAGTACTGGGCTATTCATTGTATATAGGAGGTAAGGGAGAGAATGAGTCCAGGGGGCTCCACTGGAGTGAATAGCAATGCCAACAAACATGACAGGAATACAGAGTCATTCTCTTAACTAATTTGCTGCCATGGAACATCAGGGAAATTACAGAATATTGATGAAGAGCATGAGCTTTTGAGCCAAAGTGGCTGAGTTCGAGTTCCACCTCCAAAACCTACTTGGAACACAAGCTAACTTGAGCATGCTCCTCAATCCCTCTATGTCAATTTACTCACCTGTAAAAAAGAGGCGACAATGGTAGTGCCCATTTTGTATATTTGCTATGATGATAAGTAAATATGTTTAATATACTTAGAATAGTTTCTGGGAAACAGCAAGCAATAAATAACAACATACATATTTTCAACAATATATATGAGAAGCACTCAAAGTGAGAAGATAAGTGGTACAAAACCCAGTTCTCAGAGAACACCGACATTCAGGGACACAGAGAGGAAGTGGGGCATGAGGTGGATCAAGGAGAGAAGGAAGACAAGCTGAGAGGTATCAGAAAGTCCAAAGGAGAAAGGAGGAGAGCGTTTCAGAGAGGAGGAGGGAGCAAGTGTCACGTGCAGTTACAAGATTAAGCAAAATACAAATAGTAAAGGATTTTAAAGGTAGCAGGAAAGTATACAGTAAATACAGTAAAATATAACTTCTCACACTCTTTTTTCAGAGGAGGCACTGTTGTATTTTAAAATAAAAAATTTTAACTTCTACTCTCTAAATTATGGTCAGTTCCATTTATCCAAACCAGTAAAAGGCAAGAGAGCAAATGTGAGTTGGGACAATTGGCTAACTCTTTAGGGAAAATAAAACAACTAAACCTAATCCTACATCACCGTTCATATCAAATTAAATCTCAGGTATATAAAAGATTGATATGTAAATATGAGGCAAAAATACATAACAATAAGTGCAGGAACATTTTTGCAATCTAGGAATAAAAAGACACTTTCTCTAAACATGACAAAATGTTCAGACACTGTAAAGACAATGATTTACAACTTCTCTATAGAAGAAAATTTCATAAAGAAACTTATAAAAAATACACTAGAACTGGAAATAAATTTGTGTTAAGACTTGCGATCATATGGCTAAGATCTCTAATATGGGAAAAAATTAACGAATTCATAAGAAAAGTCCAAAATGTCAGTAGAAAAAATGGACAAAGAATATGAGTGAGCAATTCACAAAAATGAAAGACAAATAAATAATAAATCTGAAAATATTTCCAATGTAAATTGAATTCATAAAGCAGTTCTATCCATTACAATCTAGATAGGCAAAGGTTAGCAAGAGAAAACTATCTTCTAAAGTCAAGGCTATTAGAAAAAATAGTCACTAACATTCACTAGTATTAAACGTATATATTATTTAAACATTTTAAGGATCACTTATCAATGACAATTAAATTTAATTGCAAATATCAATTAACTCATCTCACAAAATACCTGACCAGTATGCTTTAGAAATGCCAAGGTAATGGGAAATAAGTGAGGAGTGAAAACTAGCTGCAGACCAGAAAATCAAAGGAATTGTGACAACTAAATACAATTTAATAACCTGGATTGGATTCTGGAACAACAGCAACGAAATACATTAGTAAAAGAAGTTCTACTGAAATCCAGAGCTTCATTAATAGTAATGTACCAATATTGGTTTCTTAGTTTGGCAACTATGCATAGTTTATTATATTATCATGCTAATATAAGATGTTAATATTAGAGGAAACTGGGTGAAGGGTGTATTATCTTTGCAACTTTTCTGAATATCTAAAATAGTCTCCAAATTAAATGTTTGTTAAAAAAATAAATTAGCCAGTAATTCCCTTTCTGAAAAATGTATCCAATAGAAATATTTTAACAAGTATGAAAATACAGATACAAAAATACATACTATACAGTAATTGGAAGAAATCCAAATGTTGTAGAAAAAGGTATTAAATAATTAAGTGAGGCCATAGCTATAAAATGGAACATTATGCATCCATTAGAAAGGATGTATGCTAGAATTATAAATACTAGCAAGCAAGTTATCTATGGTGTTTTGTTAAAAGATAAAAGCAAGTTAGTATATAGAGAGATTAGATGATAGACAGCCAGATAGATAGATATTAATAGATTAGATAGTGATATAGTTTGGATCTGTGCCCCGCCTAATTCTGTAGTAGAATTGCAATCCCCAGTGTTGAAGGTGGGGCCTGGTAGGAGGTGACTGGATCTTGGGAGTGGAATTCTTGTGAATGGGTTGGCTCCATCCCCTGTGTGTAATAGTAAGTGAATTATCATGAGATCTGGTCATTTAAATGTCCTTCCTCACTCTCTCTTGCTCTTGCTCCTGCTCCTGTCATGTAAGATGCCTGCTCCCGCTCTGCCTTCTGCCATGAGCAAAAGCTCTGAGGCCTCCCCAGAAGCAGATGCTGCTATACTTCTTGTACAGTCTGTGGAACTGTGGGCAAATTAAACCCTTTTTTTTAAATAAATTAACAGTCTCACGCATTTCTTTATAGCAGTGCAAGAACTGACTAATACAGATAGATAGATAGATATAAACTTATTTATCACTAAAACATATGTGCAAATATGTATTATACAATACATATGAAAAATCTGGAAAAATACATAAAATTGTTTTTTGAGAGGTGGGAAAATGGATGACTTTCATTTTCCAAGTTTTTCAGTATCTATTATTTGAATTTTTTCCATTGAACAGTATCCTTTAGTTATTAGATTGTATAACCATACATGTTTCTTTTTAAAACTGGTTTTGTAATGAAAAGAATAATGAACAATGAAAAATTGAAGCATGTTGTAGAGTCCCAGTTTGGTCATTGGCTAGCTACATGTTTGTGCATGTGGCTTAATTTATCCGGCCTCGATAACAGGAGGTGGGATTTGGTTACTTCTTAAGATCTTTCCCATATGTAAAATTCTGTTAGTCTATGGTTTTGAAGATTAGGTGATTCTCCCACTCTAACTGCAGAAATTTATGTATTTGCTCTCACAGTATCTTTGTTAGGGGATTGTAAATGTTATCTTTTAGCAGATAGAGCAGGAAGTAAGGGATATAAACAGGATATTTTAACTCATCTACTCAAGGAAGTTCATGAAAGCAACTTGAGATTCTTATATTCAATTCATAATGTACATAGCAGGTTTGCTGGAAATACCTTAGGTTACTTGAAACATTTATCTTTTAGAAAATAATTTAACCAAATGACTGGACAACATCAGCCTAAGAGACTACATGTACTCTCAGTGGTTAATGGACATTTCCAAGGCATCATGATTCAAACTTTCTTTAAACTCTTTTATGCACTTTAATGAGTTGTTCCTAGTCAACATTGAGCACACTCATTACCAAGGAGAATTCAAACACGTTCTTTCCATTCCTAACAATTATATATTTTTCTAAAATCTATTCAGTTATTGTAGGGAGTGTAGGTTTATCAATTACCTCTCCAAGCTGTCCATTATCTATTTTGAGAGTATAATTTGTTTCCCGCATAGAGTATGTGTTAGCAGCATGATGCGTTTTACATTTGTAATTAATTTTGAACTGACAAAGAAGGTAGGAAAAATTCTGCCATAAATAAAAGTAATGAATGCAAGTATTTAAACAAAAGGTCCTAGTAATTTCCAGCAACTTAAAAAGAAAGAAAAAAACTCAATCTGCTGTATCTTTTAAACTAAAAATACCAAGATATCTTTTGTTCCTTCTTCATGACACACTGGAGATTTTGAAATTCTAATACTAAAAAGGATAATAAATGACAGGTAGGCACACTACATTGAATCTGTGAATAAGAAACTGTTTACTTCTCAATAAAACTAATAATACCAGTTTAACTATACATGACTAATTGGCTAGTTCACACAAAGTTTTATCGGAAAATCATTTTTGTAGACATAAATTCCTACCTATGATGAAACTAAATATTTTGCTACTCATAGCACTTTAAGATGATAGAGAGCTTGAAATTAAATTACACTAAATGCCTTTATATTTATTCGGCATTAAACCTTATTTTCCTTACTGTCATTCTGCCAGCGTGATATCATCGGAGTTGAAGAGGGATGCTAATGCTATTTATATTACACTGCACTGTCCTCTAATTGACCTTGTTTGTGCAATGGAATGGCTGCTTTTCTCAAGCTGCCAGCCCTTTATTGCAGCATTTTGACCATGCACTAGTGGCTCTTTGTGCTGCTGCTGAGTTCAAGAATCAATACTGGATTCCCCACAGCCAATAAAGGCAGCTGACAGCATGAATTAACTGAGTGTGGCCAGTTGCATGGAGGGCCATTGTCTTTAAGGAAAATCTGGACGTGATTACCAGCCTCCATCTCTGAGTGAAGGTTTTAATGCAAAGTGCGAGGTTGCTGTAATTTAATTTTGGCCTGCTGCTCTGACACACTCCCCTTTGCCACTGCTTCATGGAATCCAAGCTATTAATGGCTGCAAACCAAAACACATATGGAGACAAAGGCAAATACTCACAGTCATACAATAGCTGCGATTTCACCTGACTTGACCATTCTTTCCTGATAGTATTCTTATAGCAGATTCTGTTTCTTCAAGCCAGTCTTCTTACTATAGGAATAAGTCATATTAAAGTTAAAAATGAAATGTGCTATGACCTATACCTCACTGAAGCTTTCGTACGTGGCAGAGTTGAAAAATCTGCACAAGGAACTCATTGCCTTTGATTAGACTGTCAAAATTATGGAAAAATACATTTATACTTCCTTATCTCCCACCCTTTGCAAGATGATTTCCACCCCCTCTACTCCACGGAACATATTTTCCCCTGAAACAAAATCCAGTTGATTCTATTCGGTCTTTATCTTCTCAATAGCATTTGATATTGAACACTTCCTTCTTCAGAAAACATTCACATTTCTTGGGTTCTGGTTCCTGTGATCCTGTCTCCTCAGTGTTGGTGTTCCTTGCATTTTATCTTAGGCCTTCTTTTTGTCTCACTTTAATTTGCCCTCCTCCATGTAAAACCTCATTCTTTTTCATACCTGAAAGTATTATTATTATTATTAATTTTTTGGTTTTTTTTGAGACGGAGTCTCGCTCTGTCGCCTAGGCTGGAGTACAGTGGTGCAATCTCAGCTCACTGCAAGCTCCACCTTCCAGGTTCATGCCATTCTCCTGCCTCAGTCTCCCTAGTAGCTGGGACTACAGGCGCCCATTACCACGCCTGGCTAATTTTTTGTGTGTATTTTTAGTAGAGACGGGGTTTCACCATGTTAGCCAGCAAGATCTCGCTCTCCTGACCTCGTGATCTGCCCACCTTGGCTTCCCAAAGTGCTGGAATTACAGGTGTGAGCCCCTGTGCCCGGCCCATACCTGCAATTATTTTTGATTGCCATGTATTGACTCCCAAATCTTTATCTCCAGCTCAGATCCATTAATAAGTTTGGCTGTCCCATCAGTGTTTTGAGCTCCACATACCTCAAACTGGATGCATCATCTCCTGTTGTGTTTTCTACTTCAGTAAATTGCCATCTGTTACATATGCAGGAACATGGACTTTACCTTTGAATCATCTCTTTTCTTTACTCTGCTTACCCATCACTTATCAAGTCTTGTTAATCTACTCCTTAGTCTCTCCGTTTATCCATCCACTAATCTCCATCATTTCTCTTGCCCTAACACTAGTCAGGCACTCATGTCTTCTTGCCTTCGAGGCCTTCATAACCAGATCCCAGCCTTGGCCCCGCCTCCACCACTGAACTCTCCACCCTGAAACTAACCTTGTCTTTCTAAAACTAAAATCTATTCACTTTCGTTTTCTGCTTACAACATTTCGACTACTTCACACTATGACTTTACCTCTTCAGCTTTACATTTTACAGTGTTTTCTCTTTTCCTCCTCCCCAATGACATACATATTTGTTCTGCTGCCACTAACTGAGTGATTTTAATACAAGGACATAGACCCCAGCAGAGACTTAGTTTGTAACCGGAACAAAGGAAAGCACCTATTAGACACTTGACTGCAATCATGATGCTCTATGAGGTGCAGCTACTGCCTAAGCTTCCACAAGTATGTTAGAAAAAAGAAAAATCCACAGAATAATAAAGTGGGATTTATGTAAGCCTTTAAAAGGGGAAATGACATGTCATTTCTTTTTTTATCAAAAGACCTATATTTCTGAGAGAATTTTGGTATTGACAACATAAGTTCTGTTTATAACAGGCAATGTTCTTTGTTGAAATTAATTCAAGCAGAGTTATTCAAGGGACAGTGTATTATATACAAACCATTTAACTTGAGCTTTAAAATGATTTTTCATGTCTGAGAATTATCAAGAAGATACCAGTTTGGATCAACACTTTCCATAAACTGGAACAAAACCTATGGTTTTAAGACTCTTATCTTAAATGCAAGCAATTTGGGAGACTATTAAAGGCACATTGTCTGATCTATTCCTACTCTCACATTTTGTTGCAATCATTAATTTTTTAGAAATATTTTATTATATTTTCATTGTTTCCAAAATGAACATCAAGGCCATAAAAACAAGAATTAAAATATATAATTATTACATTCCCACTTCTGGAAAGGCTGAAATGAGGATAGTTATGCTACAGCTACCTCAGTTGATTCCTTGACTGTGTAGACATAAGCTAAGATATAGTTGTGTTCAGCTTCAAATCATCATGTGGTGGTCCTCCTTGGATCCCTGAAGCAAAGATGTGTGTTGCTGCCCTATCTTTTCTCCCTACCAGTTCTCTCCTTTTTCATAGCATTTTCTTCCCTGGCCAGAGAATCTTCAAGGATTTATGACTTGGCAGCTCATCATCATTTGAGTGGTCTGCTGAGAGTGAAAGAGAGAGGTAAAAAGGAAGCACACACAATTCCCTGTCCTTCTGCCTGCATCTCAAAGTCATAGCTTGGAGGAAGATTATGAGGCTACCCCCATAGAGCCCACATTGCTACTCATTATAATGTATGATGAGACGTTGAGCAGAGGTGGGAGAGCAACTTGGCAATGCACAGATACATTCACTTTGCCATCAGTAGAAGAGGAAACTGGCCCAAGGAGGCCAAGGAGGAATCACCAAGTACATACACAACAAGCCATATCCTAAGCCCATCCTCGCCTATACTGTCGGGAGCCTGGGGGTATTGAAGTGTGGCAACTAGCTCCTGACAACAGCACTGCAAAAAGAACGTGGACATAAAGGAGACAAGGTCTTGCCCTCTCCATACGCAGAAAGATACATTTGTGTGGCCATCCCCAAGACTTTAAAGTGATTAATTAAACCAATTGAGTATCTTTGCCATTGATCTATTTTACCTAAAACATTTTTCTGAGTAGTAAGATAATTTTTACCTCGTTTCCTTCATCAAAAGCAACATTCTCCAGATAAGATCTTCCTAAAAATGTATTTCATATGGTCAGCATATGTTCTACCTTCCTGAAATAACCCTACGTTTTTAACAACAATTGTGGTGGCCTGGTCTCCCAGCCTGCTAAGAGAGCAATAGCACCTCACTTTCTTACCACGACAGGTTTGGATGGGGGGTGGGAGAAGTGGAGAGCCATTCATCAAAGTCCTCTCTATGGGCAAGCCTTCAAGACTTGCTGTATACCCAAACCTGAAACTATGTCTCCCCATTCTCTTTTTGGCAATATGCAAAAGTCCTGTTTCATTGTTTGTTTATTTGTTCCCCACCCTTGTCCCCACCCTAAAAGTAATGTTTCTGTTAATACACCAATTTCACTGCTTTTTATCTTTCAGTCCAAGCCTCTGAGTCAATCATCTGGCCACAGCAAAAGATCAGGGAGCAGTCTGGATGTTCTTGATATATGAGAAGCCTACATGGCATCAGCTGGGAAAACTGCAGTCAACATTGGAATAATCAAAAGTGACCACATGCAATAATAGTCTGTGTGACAGTGAAGAGGGGACACCAGGAAGCAGGTGTTCTATATAACAGAGGATCAATACTCCTGTTGAGGAGATAAGATAGATTCCAAATGGAAAATAAACTCGTGGAGAATACGAACAGGGAGACAAGAGAAGGGGAGGGAAAGTGAGACAAGCCTGCAGGAAGCAACACAACAAAGGGAATGTAGCGGTGTGTACAAGGTCCACAGCTGACCGGCTGATGAAAACTGACTGCATGAGAGTGTGGGATAGGACAGTCAATACAGATTTGCTTCCATGACAAGGAAAGAGGACAAAGCACACATTTAGAAGCTTGAGCTACACAAATTAGCTAGGATCTTCTACATTCTAATTTAACGTGCTTGCAGAAAAATTTCATCATTTGTAACATGTGTTGACAGCCTCAAAAACTTGATTTTGCTTAGCAAGGCCTAGTTTTTAGTAAGAAAAGAAGGACAACCCATATTTCATTACTTTTGAAAATATATTTCAATGAAAAGGGAGATGGATAGAGGTAAACCTAATTTGCATTATTTAGTTCAAAAGAAATGTTGCTTTGATGCCACTGTGTGTATTTGCAGCGCTTCCTTTCTCTCTTGGGAGCTGGTGTGTATTAACATTCCATTCCTCTTTTTCATTATTGCTATCATATAAATTAACACACACACACACACACACACACACACACACACACAGAGGATTAGCTGATAAAGCCGTAACAGCAACCTTCAATATGAGAACTTCTTCCAGAAACTCAGTGCTACACATAAATAAAACTACTCAGGCAAATGTTAAATAAAATTTCATTCCATTAAAAAAAGAGAAAACACTGGAATTTCCTTATTCTCTGTTTCTATTGTGGGTTGTGTGAATCTGTGTTTTCAAGGTGTCACACTAGTCTGTAGTCAGGCCTGGGGATATTTCAGACCTCATGCAAATGATGAAACATTGTGTTATCTACAGCATCATCTTGATTCTACCCTTTTTTTCTTTATAAGTGAATGTCTCAATGCTTTGTTGTTCCTATGCCAGGGGAGTAGTGGAGCATTTCATTTTCCTATGGCTTGTGAAAACACAGGGGGAGGATTTTTCTCCTGACCCCTGAAAGCCTAGGTGGATATTAGAAGTCAAGGGCTGTGATCTTCCTAAAGAAACAGCTTTATAAACCTCTAGCTATTCCTGCAATGCAGCAGATGTGTGGGCTGCTGCCAAGCTCCAGCTCACTCTGGAAAATGCTGACATGAGGGCTGCAACTCTGCAAGGAACCAAGGAATGTTTACACGGAGCCCTTAGGGTCGATCAGATGTTCTCCTTGGAGCGCCCTTCCAGCGTATATCTTCCTCCCTGCACCTCCACATAGCTCACATGCTCTTGCTTTCCTGATCTTGCTTTCTCTGCCTTGATTATGAACTCCATGAGGGCAGGCCTATGTGTGCCTCTCACAGTGATTACAGAGCTGGGCACAAAGTCGGAACTCTACAACTACTTGCTGGGTGAATAAATGGAATAAATAACCCTGAAGAAGCCTCTTAAAAGGAAAATCACTTCCTGAATTTGCCAGGTAGCCCTGTGTCCCTAAAGGAGGACATAAAATTGACAACAGCCACTTTCCCATCTGCCTGGAATGGAAGAAAAGCCAGTGTGAGCATTTTCCCCTGTTGCCAGGCTCCTTCATGACTTCCTGCAAACCATTTGGAGCACTCAGCCTATGTTTCTCAACACAGCTCTCAGTTGCATGCTGCCCTGTGCTGGTCTTTGTTTCCTGACCAGAATTCCTTTGCTGCTAAGGATAAATATTAGCAGTCGTGTGAGCAGCTTGTACATCTCTCATCCTAACCAGTGAGTGCAATGCTGCTTACCAAGCTGAAATCACAGTTGAGCTTTTTCCTCTTGACCCTGCTATTTTAATATTTGGTGTGTAATAAAAAGTTAAGACGATACCTGGATTATTACAGCTCCCCTCACTCCAGGCCTGATATAAATGGCCTAGGGAGACTGTGTGCCCCTCCTACTATTCCCTTCCTCCTGCTTCCCCAGTGACCGCCTGCCCAGATGAAAATGTGACAATGCTTGATTCATGGCTGAGTCGTTCTAACGAATAGGGCTTTTGCTGTGGTCTGCACATCTGCTGTATCCTAAGAAGAGCCCATGTTTTATCAAGTCTTTCCCTTAGGAAGATCACAAACCACTTTATGCACAATCATCTCTTCATTCAGCCCCGTCACTTGGGAAGTGAAGACCACAGGGAGCCTTAGATGAAGAGGCTGTAATAACTAACTAAAAATCTGGCTGGTACGTTGAGGGTTACTCCGTCCTCCAACAGAACATGCCATATGTTCCTCTGTAAGCACAAGTGACTGAATCCTTGAATTTATTCTTTATCTGAAAGATAGTTAAAATGAGTTGTCAAACACTTTTGGTTCAGTATCATATTCAAGACTCCTTTACTTTTTTTCAAATGCTGTTTGGGTAATTAGGACATTCTTAAGTATCTTTAATCTACTTATCTATTGAATAATTTTCAAATTTAACTGTCAGAGCCAATCAGGGAAGATATCTAATATTGAAATGCCTTCAATCATTAAACTATGCATTTAATCCCCAGAGCATTTTAGATAAACATTTTTGTGTGGGGCAGGTGAACAATGATGACAGTTCTCCCCATGTGAACAAACATGTGAACATGTATGCATATACAATGATGTTCACACATGTGCATGCACACAAAAATAACTTTCTGAAAATTGATGCAAAATCTTATTTTATGTCACAGACTACAGTGTATGTAAACTGAGAATAACGTTCTTTGTGGTTTAGTAATGAATTAAATGAAAAGATTCAGGTTTTTTTTGCTCAAATCCCAGCCTCTGTTTGTTCATCCAGTGTGGGTTTGCAGTGACCCCTGCTTCCCAAAGTCTTAATTATGTAATCTCATTCTCTGTGAACCACCTGTGAGGACCTCACCATGGGGACGCTAAGACTTTGTGGGAAGTGTCAAGGATGTTTAAAAAGGAAAATTATTTTTCACTCCTTTGAGGCTATCAAAGATAGAAAAGGAGTGCTTTTCTATGTTTTAACGTATGATCCTGGAGATAATTCACTTAGCCAAATAAGGAAGCTTTTCTGATTTGACTTCTGTGTGTGCTTGTTGTTCACTTGAACCCAACCACCTGCTGTCATATACAAATTAGTAACATGGGATTTTTTGTTCTGTTCCTTAATTCATCAAATACCTTCATGATTCCTGAAAAAATAAATGTTCTAAGAAAAAATTTGGAAAATGTCTGCTTACGTCTCTTTTATTGAATAGAGAAAAACAAAAGACTTAGCATGAATAAGGGACTTGAAAATGAAAGTGTGGCTTTATAATAAGTTCTTCACAATCTGGGTAACAAAATGCACCCCAGATGAAATTTATTTTGTAGAAAAGTGGATGATTTAATTGATGCTTTGAACTCAAATTATATGAGCATTTCCAGGCACTTTATCTGGACACCTGGAAAGGCTTTTGGAGTCCATAAAATTTATTTTGCTTCACTTCTAAACATCATTTATTTTTCTCATCCATACCTTTAAAGGGAAAAGGAAACAAATAAACAAAAATAAAACTTACTAAAGCAAGAACGTAACAAATGAGTCCCTGAATAGGAATGGCTATAGAAAGCAGCCCTTCACATTTACTTACTTTCTTTTTTGGTGTGAAAAACAAAAACAAGTTGAAGATATTTTCACTTGAATGCCACAAAATGATTTATATTCTCAGAATTATCAAAATGATTTTGTGTTCTCAGAAGTATCAATTCATAGAAAAATTAGAACTACTAACCTACCGGTAATGATTATCTTAAAGAATGAAAAAGAGACAACTGAGGAGAAAACTGTTCTGATTAAAAATGCCAGTGTAGAAGAACCAGGAGACCAAAATGGCCTGTATGTCTTACAGCCAGATTTTTAAAATAATAATTTAGTAACCTGGATCTCTAGAGTTTTGCCTTTTTATTCTAAATTCATTGTATGTATTTTCATTTAATCTTTCTGTTTTATAAGGTTTAAGTTAAATTTTCTTATATAAAGCTACTGAACTGCACAAATGACATTTGTTTGATTAATGTCTCTGACAGGCAGGGACTCTGTGACCTCTGCATATTTCTGTCAGGTATCATTTAGGTTACAGTTAAATTTGGATTAGGATCGAGGAGAGACTCAATTTCACTGTGGCGATGAGTCCCATTTGCAGATAATTAGTGTGAACTCATTTTTTTATAGGTATGGGAAGCCATGATAAAAGGGGGAGAAATAACCACAAAAGTGAATACACACAGCAGATTTTATTTCTAAAATAAAATACAGTACATTTTCAATAATTCTCTGTCACACTCACCTATTTGACATTTATTTATTTCATCATTTACCATATTGTATGTTTTCAGTTACCCATATTAAACCAATTTAGATTATTTTGGAGAAAACTGGGTTAATAATTTAGATTACCAAAATTATTATTTCCCAAATATAATATATTCAGTTGGTAGCTAATATAAACAGTTATAATAAGATTATAGTTATAATCTCTCCTTTACTTGTTAGGAAAGTGTTTAGCTGCAAGTAACAAAGCATTCAACTACATTCAACTATAACATTTTAACGAAATAGTTTTGTTCCACACGAAAAAATAGAAGTCAAAAGATAGACTGTTTTTTGGTGTGTCTTCAACAGCTCCATGGTGCCAGGTCCAACATCTCTGTTCATCAACTTATAGTTACAAACCAGCTGCACAGCTCCAGGTACTACATCTGCATTTAAAACAGGAAAAGACGTGGAAAGTGATAGCCGGACATACCTGAGTGCTTTAATCAGAAAGAGAAAAGCTTTTCTGGAAACAATGTTAATAGACTCCTTAAATTCCATTGGCAGGACTGAGATGTGCAGCCACCCTTTATGCCATAAAGACTGAGAAGGCAAAGAAAATATTATCACTGTTGGCTTTGACCAACTGTGATCCAAATCAGATCCTGGGTGGCAAAGTACATTATCATTCTGAACAAATGTGGAGCTCTGTTAGAAAGGAAGATGGGAGAAAGGATGTTGAGCAAGCAATAAAATTGCCTGTCCTACATTCATAAATAGAAATTAATGATTCACTCACTCATTGCCAAAATCTGCAACCTGGCATATAGGCTCCAATCTTCAAATTCAAAGTACTTATCACACTGACAAGTCAAGCACATCATCTTGGCATGGAAAGAAGAGTGCTTCCTGCTGATTTCCATGGGGTCCTTAATATTTGTCATAAGAACTGAGGCTACATGGCAGCAAAACTTAACTGATATAAACTTTTATTTTTCTGCCATCATTTGTAAAGAGCAATAAGGTGTAAAATAATAAGATACAGATTATCTGCTTTGCCATATAGTGCCCAGGTCATTGTCAATGGCTGTTATTGAGTTGACAGAACTGAATGGGAAATTCATAGACACTGCATAAGACAAATCTGGGCTTGCCTCTAATTTCTTCTCTTCATTTCTACCTGATTGTTGGTAGGTTACTCATCCTCTTTCTTCCTCATTTTTTTTGTCTGTGTGTGAGCATAATCATCCCTAACTTGTACCAAAGCCTTGAGGGTGGAATGGATAAGGTAGATGAGCATTTGGGATGCATCCTTGTGTACCCTTCTGTTTCTCTCCCTCGAAATGAAACTTACCATGTGAGCCAACCGAGAACTAAGGAGAACTCCTGTCTGTCATGGGATTTCAGTGCTGGTTTTCAATCTTTTCTGTAAGCTTACAGATAAATCCCTTCATTTCCTGTTACAAAAACACTTTTCTTTTACTGAGATAAAGAATTGATTGAAGCCCTTCCAAGTTTAAATCCATAGTCCTAGAAAGTAGAAAACAGCCTTGACAATTCTTATAATTTAGAGTTTGAAAGTTTATAAAAACATATATCTCAGTCGCCAGAGATGAAGGAGGGAAGTGAGCTACCATAAAGGAGAAGGTGAGCAGGTTCTCAAATTGCCATCATCTTTCCAGGCTGTGTAAGATCTTTCTGTTCTGACATCTTCAGCCCTCAGTAAAGCCACTAATCTCTCTCTTCTCTCATCTCTTTCTTTCTCTGAGCTTATTTTATGTACAATCTAACTTATAAGTTTTTAAATGATTTTATATATATTATTTACTTTCTTCGCTTTAAAAATGGGTACTAATAACACCTTTTTCAGTGGAATTCTGTGGAGCAGAGAGGGGAATAAATGAGATAATGCAGGTAAAAGTGCCTAGCACAGTGCTGGACTCATTTTCAGTCCTTCGTGTGTGTGTGTGTGTGTGTGTGTGTGTGTGTGTGTGTGTGTGTGTTTGCTTGCTGACTACTTACTCATCAGAACTTTTCAGAGTAATTTTCATCATTCTTTGAATAGTTTTTGGGTTGCTATAAATTTCCAACTTTTTCCATTTTATTCATTATAGTCTTTCAGAAATCTTCCCAAGGGATATAAGGTACCAACAGATGCTCTGCCTACACTGAATAAACATTTCTAAACCATTACATTTATTTTTAAAATCTTTTTTTATCTATCTGTAAAATTTTTTCTACAACAAAGACTGCTAAAGTTAAATCAATGGGGAATAGACTTGATGTGACTTTTGTCTGGAAATACCTCCTAAAAACAGCAAAATCCACTTCTTTACAGGAAAGTTGTGATGAAAAGACTTGCAGGGCAGAACTGATTCTCATATTAAAAAACTAACACCCTGCATGCGCCAGTAATTCCTTCCCAAACATTCATTTTATGATGGGTAGACACAGTCTTAATGGCAAGTTAAAACTGTATTTGAGGGATTGTTTTTGAAAATTGGAGTCACATTAGGCATGAATCTCATTTATGTAGAACTAGAAAGAACAGCTATGCTACTTACAAAGAATTAGAACAAAATGCGTATCATAAATAAAATAAAAAGTCAGACTTAGGGTTTTATGGCTAAATTGATTATGCTGATTTGGGTACCTTTTCTTTCCTGTTCTGAAAAATATTTAAGTAATAAAGTTTTAATTGCTATGTGTACCAATTAAGAGTTCTAGGCAAATTCTTTCCAAGCAAATAATAAGTGATTCAAAGCTATAAATAAAATGAAAATAGGCTAAAATAGCAATGATAGACTGTACATACAAATGAGAACACTGGGGGCTTCCCTGCAGAAGACAAGAAAAACCCCCCTCTTTTTACCATCACCACTTTTTTATGCAGCGAGGGAAAAGGCAGCGTTAGCAAACAAAAATTGCTTTTCACTTTGCCAACAAGATAAATAGAAAGAAATTTCAATGAAAATGACTGGAAAAATGTACATGATTGATGCTAAATTTGCAAAAATTCCAAAGATATGGGTACAGTTTGTCATAAAAATGATGTCAAAATCTTTTTGTTTTGTCAGAAAAATTATGCAAAGAAAAAAAATTGCTAATTTTCCTCCTCCAGCTCTAGTCCTTGCCTATTCTAGAATCTGTTTGCTTTTTGAAGAAAAGAGACAGGAATATTTTTACTTTCAAATCTTTTATTTCACTAATCACTAAGAACATGTAGCAGATATGTTTCCGTGGGAGCTTTCATGAAGATAATGGGCCTGCAGCTGTCCCTCACCGCATCAGGGGTGCACCGAGGGAGAAACCGCACATGAAAGCCCTTTGCAAACTTCAAAATGGCCCCAGAATGTTCGTTATCCTTATTAGCTCAATGTTGAGTTAGATACATTCAAATACTGTTTGTGGGAAAGAAAATGGGATTCTAAACTCTGAATCAAAGAGAAATTAGATATCCTCAGAAGTGAGGATGGAAGATAAGAAAAACAAACATGATTTGACTAAGATGTGTAGATTTGGTCTGTACTCAGTCCTTATCTGTTATAACAACAGTAACTTTTTTTTTTTTTTTTTAACAAACCAGAAGACCACAGACTGTAGTATGCCTGAAACTTCTCTAAATTCTCTAAATGTCCAGCCCTTAAAATGTTGGAAGTCTAGCACAGGAAGCCTATAAACACATTTTCAATAAATGAATGAATGTGTACTAACGAACCAGGCATAAGACTGTATTGTTTACTTGCAGTATCTTATGCAATCCTTACTTTAAAACATAAAATAAGTTTGATGCTCAATTTTTTATTTTAAAAAATGCTGAAACTTGAAAAGTTGCTGGCTAATGTGTCAGGCACTGTTCTAATTATTTCACATAATTGTATCATTTAACTTTCACTGCAATTCAATGGGGTAAACTCTAATATTCTCATTAAATGACAAGAAAACTGACACAGAAAGAAGTAAAACTACTTGCCCAACAAAGAGATTCACTAAACAAGATTTTAACCCTGGCAATCTGCCCTCAGAGACCTCACCCCTAACGTTAATACCGTGCTGCTTGCCCTGTTGCACACACAGCAAGAATGTGGTAAAAACAGGATGCTGTGTTATATACAACCCTGCCTGACTCCAAAGCATGATTTCTTTCCATTCCATCTCCAGGAGAGCATTTCAAAAAATTCCTCAAGCAGAATGTTGGAGCAAAAGAAAGTTGCAGGACTGAGAAATCTCTGTAGAAAAAAACTGAAGTTGATAAACTCAGGGGTCAGTTTTGTTAAAGGTGCCAAGGAGCAAACAGGCAAACGGGTTGACATGGAGGAAGTTTACCAGACCCAGAAGAGGATCTGCATTCCATTATTTAGGAGCAGATGACATTCAGCTCATTAATGTAATTGGTCCTTAAGAGAGAATCAAGTACAAGGGCAAAACAAATGTTTTACAACTCAATTTTTATACCAATGTAAGCTAGATATATGGAACTAGAAAGATGTCACTGTTAGAGAAGGCAGTGTGGTTTAATTCTTGTATAGGAACTATTAGCTATATTTGAAAGTCAGATACAGCATGTCTTGTTTGGTAGGAAAGAACATGTGATGTTCAGTTTTGTTTAATTTAAAGGCCCTTCTGGAAATCAACTATAATCTTCAGTTGGGTCATGGTGTTGCTTTCTTTTAAAAAATTAAATAAATACAGATTGCACTAGAGCAAAGGTCATTAAAAATTCAATCATTTTCTTTTCAAATTAGAAACAAAGTTCTTCTTTAAAGAATCAAAAAATCATAACAATGAAAGAGACTTTAGAAACACAATTAATTCAACCCAGTGGCTTTACACCCTATTTCCTCTAAACTTCTTTGAACTAGTTCAACTGCAAACTCCTTCAATCAACTAGTCCATTGAATACTCATTGTAACAATAACATTTGTGAACAATACTATGTGCCAGGTACAGCATTACTTGAAATGAAAATAAAAGGAGTACAAAACCACATATATACTTTTTACATGATTCACATATCCTTAAAATTTTACTCAAATGCTTCATTTTCTGTGTGACAGGTAGATAGATTAGATAGATAGATAGATAGATAGATAGATAGATAGATAGATAGATAGATAGAGTAGGTAAGTAGGTAGATAGGTAGGTAGATAGGTATGTAGGTAGGTAGGTAGGTAGGTAGGTAGGTAGTTGGATTTCCACCACCTTTCTTTGTCTGTTATGACATTGACAAACTTGAAGAAAATCGTCTCTTTTTTCCCCATTGAGACATTCTTCATTTTGTGTTTGCCTGATGTTTCCTCATGAATAAATTCAGTTTACGCATTCCAGGCTGGAATGATACATAAGGGATGTGTCCTTCTCAAGTGTTCATACCTGGAGGCCCATGAAGTCACCTTCCTTTCATTGGTAATGTTAGTTTGTATCACACAGTCAAGATTTGTACTATTTCACCACTATATAATTAATATTAGGTAAAAACTATGTTGTATAGAATTATAAAGAACTATGTAATTTATATGGCTATATTATAAAAACTATGTGCAAAGTCTGTAATTATATATAACTATCACATTCTATAATACCAACCACATAGTTACTATTATATCAGTACCACTTTTTCTCTTACAACTATAAGAAATCTGTGGGGACACATTTTAATGTCATGCAAATATCTTGCTCTTAATCAAAATTTCTCTCTGGATTGATGTTTCTTTTTGAATCTAATCCTTAGTATGAGGTTGTGAAATGTTGATTTTCTAATTGCAGTACCTTCTCCATATTTACCAGCAGGCACTTGGGATTCTACTGTAGGCAAGAGATCTCCCTTTTTTCCCACTTATTTATTTATCTCTATTTTTGGCAAGGACTCACAAATTTTTATTTTTTCAATAGTTTATTACTCTATCTAATTGTCTTGGTGCTCAGATTGTCTTAGATTTGGCCAATGGGAACCCCTTCTAGCTGTTTCTGTGTCTGTCTGTGTAATATGTCTATGTCTCATTTTTTTTTTTTTTAACATTTTCTCACTTTCTGGAAAAACAAGGTATTCCCAGCTCACCTTGTGTCTACCCTGCCTCAGCCATGGAATCAATATTTTGTTGAGGAGTCCTAATTCCTTTCTGCAGGGAATAGTATTAGAGACCAGGATCTAGTTGCTAGTATGATAAACTTTATTTTCAGTTGTTTGTCATTCCTTAATGTAGAATTTAAAAAAAAAAATAGAGTTGTCAGGAGTCTTCCACCGATTAGACCATGAACTCTTTCCCATGTGCGTGGGATTTCAGTGAGTCCTTGAAGAAGCTATAGGAGGGTAAAGGAAGGAGAAGTATAGGAGATGGGAACATAATAAAGACCTCTCTGAATCCCATTCCTGACTTTTTCAGGAAAAATCTCACCTCTAAACATCAAGAAGTCATTTTATAAGTCCTAAGCTAAATGTTTTATGAAGAAATTTCACCCCAGTCTGCTTTTGTGCTGTAGTTTTAATTATCATTTCTTAATGTTTACTCAGTGAAAACTAGTTCTATAAGATCCATTTTATAAAAATAAAAAAAAGCGTTGTGGTCAAATAAGTTTTGACAATGATGTTTACCAAAACCCCCTACATAGATTCACAGCACACATTAGCAAGTTTTAAAGGCGCTGATAAATCCTGTATTAGAGGCACAAGTGGTTAACTTTAATCCAATATTCCCACTCTTACTTGAATCTCCCTAGTAATATCTGTCATCATCCTTCAAAGCATTATTTGGAAATGCTAATTTGCATATTTGAAGGTAGTAGCAAGTTGCCTTTAAGGTAATTCTTTTCCATGATTTAATCTTACACAACCCTGGAGCATCTCTCTATCATAGCTTTTAGTAAATTGCTCTGTAACCAGTTATTTGCTTATCAAACAGTTCTATTTGACAGAAACATCCTAAAAAACAGAAATGTGTTATTTGCCTTTTCTTTCTTTTTTTTTTTTTTTTTTTTTTTTTTTTGAGACAGGGTCTCACTCCATCACCCAGGCAGGAGTGCAGTGGTGCAATCATGTCTCACCACAGCCTCAACCTCCCAGGCTTAGGTGATCCTCCCTCCTCAGCCTCCTAAGTAGCTGGAGCTATAGACGTGCACCACAATGCCTGGCTAAGTTTTTTGTATTCTTTTTGTTGTTGTTGAGGCAGGGTTTTGGTATGTTTCCCAGGCTTGTCTCAAACCCTGAGCTCAAACAATCCATCCTCCTTGGCCTCCCAAAGTGCTGGGGTTACAGGAGTGAGCCACCACGCCCAGCCTTGTTTGCCATTTCTCCTACAGTGTTTGGTATTTAGCAGGCATTCAAAAAATGTAGTTAAATTAAAATACTAAATTTCCTAAAAGATAACAAATTCTTTTGAAATTTTACCCTAGTTCAGGGGTTTCTCTTCCCCTACTTCTATCCTCCGGGAACAACCACAATTACTCTCCTTCATCCTTAAAGAATAGATGCCCAGTTTGGAAAGCAAAGCAAAATTAAACATTTAGTACTGAGAGTTCATTTAGCCACTTGGAGAAGTGATATTTTAAGTGATGGGCATGGCCTCCACCTCCATGTGGCCCGTGATTACATCGAATCCAGTGTGCAGAGCAATTTGTTCATCACTCCCCATGTCCTTTCATGCCCTTCTAGGTGCTGCAGTTTTAGTGGTAAATAAGACAGACAGGATTCCTTCTCCCATGGAGCTAACATTCTAGTGGGTGAAAACAAAAAGGAAATGAGTAAAGAAACAAACCAGAAAAACCTACAGAGCCCTAAGCACTTTGAAGACAACAAAACAACCTAATAAGCTAATAAGTAGAGTGAGTGGGGCTAAAACTTCAAGGATGAGAAGAAGCCAACGCTATGAAAATCTGGGAGCTGAGAATCTCAGGGAAAGAGATGGGTAAGTGCAAAGGTCCTGAGGCAGGAAGTGAGTGGAGAGCAGAGCACCATAAGTGGCCCATGAATCACAGGCATCATTTGACATTCCATCACTGTGCTGCAGGGAGAAGCTATTCTTAGCAACAACCTGTGAGAGAGGGATGGGATGAGAGAGTAAATGATAAGGAAAGATCTAAGAGCTGTGAACAACCATAAATAAATTCGGCAAGGTTTTAAAGGTACATGATGGGTGATAATGTACAGGACCTAAGTCAGTGATGCAGTGGGAAAACTGCCGCTGCCTCAGCTGCTTAAGCCTCTAAATCTCCTTGCACCTCTCCTTTCACTTTTCGTTTTGTGTCTGTGTCTCTCATGAATATCCTTCCTTCTGGGTTTGCCTCCTGCAACCCACCAGCCGGTCGGGGTCTCTCTCTTCTATTTTGTTCTCTCTTCTCCCTTTGCCTTTGCTTGTTTTTTCTGTGGGTCTCAGCTTCCCCTTTAATTTGCCTTTTTCACTCATGTTAATGTATTTGACAAATCTTCACTAAATCATTTATATAGACAGTCACTCTTCTGAGTACCTGAAGAAGATGTTAAGATGAATGAGCTTTAATGGGCTCTGCCTTCAGGAAACTTGTTGGTTTCTATGAGAGACAGATTAGAACGACTGCAATGCAGTCTGCGCTATATAGAGGCATATATTCACTGTTGGCCTCTTACCACCATAGCTCTTTCTCTCTGCCGTAAGCAATTGTAATATAGCAAGAGTAACTTGATAGTCCTGTTTTAGCTTTCTGCCCTGAAATCTATTTTACATGCTGTCTTACAATCAATCTCCCTGAAACACTGCTGTTGTAATATTCTAAGCCAAAGTATGCCTCCAAAAAATAAAAACTAAAGGCAATGTGGGCCCCTGGATAAGGTCCTGGAACAGAAAAAGAGTACATCAGTAAAAAGAAAAAAGAAAAGAAAAGAAAGAAGGAGGGAGGGGGTGAGAGAGAGAGAGAAGGAAAAAAAAGAAGAAAGAAAGAAAGAAAGAAAGAAAGAAAGAAAGAAAGAAAGAAAGAAAGAAAGAAAGAAAGAAAGAAAGAAAGAAAGAGAAAGAAAGAGTGAGTTAAAATCAAAGAGGTCTGCATATTAGTGAATGATATTGAACCAAAGTTCACTTGCTAGCCTTCATTCATTGTCCTATGATTTTATAACATGTTAACATAAGGAGAAGCAAGGTCAGAAGTATGCAAGAACACTGCATAATTTTTGCAACTTTTCCGTATATCTAATATTCATTGAAAATATTAAATATTAGTTAACATTGGATTTTAAAATAAGAAAGATAATCATGTGGATTTTGTCTTTGGTTCTGTTTATATGCTGGATTGCGTTTATTGATTTGCGTATGTTGAACCAGTCTTACATCCTAGGGATGAAGCCCACTTGATCTTGGTGGATAAACTTTTTGATGTGCTGCTGGATTCGGTTTGCCAGTATTTTATTGAGGATTTTTGCATCGATGTTCATCAGGGATACTGGTCTAAAATTCTCTTTTTTGTTGTGTCTCTTCCAGGCTTTGGTATCAAGATGATGCTGGCCTCATAAAATGAGATAGGTAGGATTCCTTCTTTTTCTATTGATTGGAATAGTTTCAGAAGGAATGGTACCAGCTCCTTCTTGTACCTCTGGTAGAATTCAGCTGTGAATCCATCTGGCCCTGGACTTTTTTTGGTTGTTAGGCTATTAATTATTGCCTCAATTTCAGAGCCTGCTATTGGTCTATTTAGGGATTCAACTTCTTCCTGGTTTAGTCTTGGGAGAGTGTAAGTGTCCAGGAAATTATCCATTTCTTCTAGATTTTCTAGTTTATTTGTGTAGAGGTGTTTATAGTATTCACTGATGGTAGTTTGTATTTCTGTGGGGTCAGTGGTGATATCCCCTTTATCATTTTTTATTGCATCTATTTGATTCTTCTCTCTTTTCTTCTTTATTAGTCTTGTTAGCAGTCTATCAATTTTGTGGCTCTTTTCAAAAAACCAGCTCCTGGATTCATTGATTTTTTGAAGAGTTTTTGTGTCTCTATCTCCTTCAGTTCTGCTCTGATCTTAGTTATTTCTTGCCTTCTGCTAGCTTTTGAATGTGTTTGCTCTTGCTTCTCTAGTTCTTTTAATTGTGATGTTAGGGTGTCAATTTTACATCTTTCCTGCTTTCTCTTGTGGGCATTTAATGCTGTAAATTTTCCTCTACACACTGCTTTAAATGTATCCCAAAGATTCTGGTATGTTGTGTCTTTGTTCTCACTGGTTTCAAAGAGCATCTTTATTTCTGTCATCATTTCGTATGTACCCAGTAGTCATTCAGAAGCAGGATTATAAATCATGCTGCTATAAAGACACATGCACATGTATGTTTATAGTGGCACTATTCACAATAGCAAAGACTTGGAACCAACCCAAATGTCCATCAATGATAGACTGGATTAAGAAAATGTAGCACCTACACACCATGGAATACTATGTGGCCATAAAAAAGGATGAGTTCATGTCCTTTGTAGGGACATGGATGAAAATGGAAACCATCAGTCTCAGCAAACTACCGCAAGAACAGAAAACCAAACACCGCATGTTCTCACTCATAGGTGGGAACCGAACAATGAGAACACTTGGACACAGGAAGGGGAACATCACATACCAGGGCCTGTCATGGGGTGAAGGGAGTGGGGAGGGATAACATTAGGTGATATACCTAAAGTAAATGATGAGTTAATGGGTGCAGCACATCAACATGGCACATGTATACCTATGTAACAAACCTGCACGTTGTGCACATGTACCCTAGAACTTAAAGTATAGTAATAATAATAAATAAATTTTAAAAATAAAACAAAACTACAAAAAAGAGTGCATTCCTCAAATGTAGTTTTGTTTTTAGAATATGTCAACAAATATTTGTTGAACGTGTATTATATACAAATTTAAATTAAGTTTTCTTATTTCTATTCAATGTTTTTGGAAGCCATTAAAATTTCATATGAGTTTTGCAAATAAATAAATAAATAAATAAATAAAATAAGAAAAAACACCTATCATTTTTAAATGTTCAGGGACAGAAAACAACATATTGTTTCTAGGGGCATCATTCTTATAGCAAAAAACCTAAAAGAACCCAAAGGCCAAACAAAAAACTGTCAACCAAAAAATTATTCACACAATAGAATTCAGTGCAGCAGTGAAAACGAGTGACCTTCACGTTCACCCGTCAACACAGATGGATCTCATCAATGAGCTTAGAACCAAATAAGCAAATCAGAGAAATGCATATGGTGTGAGCTCCTATGTCTTAAGTCCAAAAGCAGGCAAAACTACGTAAAATACCATGTAGAGACATGTCGATGAGTGGTAGAAATATGAGGAAAAGCACAGGGTAATAACCACAGAAGTCAGGCTGGGCTACTTCTGGTGAAGAAAAGTGGACACACAAAACAGAAGGAGCTCTAAGATTCGGACTATCCTCTTGACCTGGTGGTGCACATATGTGTATCTATTCATTATCTTTCTTCCTTATACCTATACATTTTATTACCCTTCTGAATTAGTATTGTGCCTGACGGTGTAAATACATAAATCATGTATCATTCAAAAATAAATGCATGCTCCAATACTAGCAAGCTGTGTGACTCTGAGCAAGTTACTTTTCTTGCTTATTTCTCACTGATTGTCATAAAGATTAAATAAAATAATGGGTAAAAACACTTAAGAATGCTTGGTCCATAGTGAACACTCAATAAATATTAGTGTTAAAATTGTTTACTTTTGATAATAATAATAATCAAGAAATAAGAAAGGGTCTTCTCAAGCCATAGTAAACCATTTTTAAAAAATTATTCTTACTATTATTGTTATTATGGTGTTAAAGTAATAATGGCTAACATTTCTTGAGCCAACACTGTGTTTCAGCAGCTGTGCTAATTCTAAAGGAGCCCAGGAATCTGGATATTTAATTATTTGGGTGATTCCACTACAGATGGTCAGTGGATCACATTTAGAGAAACAGGTCTCTAAAACAGCATTGTCCCCAGATATAGGATACAAGTATTTTTAAATGTAGGGTTTTTTATTATTCAAGTATGGTAAAGCCAACAGATCAGAAGACAACTGCCATTGAAAAGATAACTTGTTATACTCACAGATCCCATGAGAAGAGGTCACACGGGGAAGAGTGAGGCAGTCAGGAGGCAGAGGGAGCAATGGGAAAGTGTGAGCAAGAACCTTTACTGTGTTTTCTGCAGGAAGGAACAGTGAGGCAGAGTAAGAGGCTTGGGACTGTCTACTCTGAATAATTATAGCAGGTTCTGGGGCCCAGGGACTGTCACTAGCTTCCTAGTACCTGCACCTGGGGTGATTAGGACAGAGGAATAGAGGCCCAGAGTGTAACAGCCCAATAAAGAGATGACTGTGGCTATAGTAGATTGATTGCTATGCACGCGAAAGGTGTCTTAGAAGTGAATCCTTTACTATCTCTAGGAATTGGCTAGTCCTGAGAGGGACAGGCCCCTTAAGGTCAGTGAGGCCCCAAGATGCTAAAGCATCAAATACAGAAACTAGAAAATGTGGTTATTATAGCCAGTCACTGATGTATTTTTTAATTTCCTAAGATCCATTTTATTAAAGTGAAAAATACTTCAAATGAACTATTTTAAGACCATATATGCAAGATATTATCCTTTCAACATGTAATTGATATTAAAATTATTGAGATATTTTCTGTTTAAAAAATACTTTTTGACACTACACCTTTTAAATCCAGTGTGTATTTTACCCTCAAAGCATGTGTCAGTTTGGACTAGATGTGTATGGCTAGTGCTACTGTTTTTGGACAGTGTAGAACTAGAGAACCATGGAAAAATTCATTGGGGTTGATGGAGACTTAAGAGAAATCTGAGCATCTGTTTGGTGGTGGCAGCCATGTGGCTCATTAAAGTAATCTCTGTCCTCTCACCCTCTGACCCCGCCCCAGCATATCATCAGCACTGCTCTTGTCTTTTCCTAGCCCCCTCCCCCTTTCCCTCACCTCATTACCATGTCTCCATTTCCCTGTCATCTTCTCAGTCCCTGTGTCTCCCTGTTAGTCATCTTTCCTGGGTTAGACAAAGGAAAGATGCTACTATGGCTTTTCTCCAGTTGCTATCATAGAAATCATTGTTCCTTGGGAAGGGGCTGCCCTTGGTTGAGAGAGGGGTGCTGCAGGAACTTCCTGGACTGGCTTAAGGTGCCAAAAAACAAAAGTGAAAAATATAATCATGAGTCCTTGTATCTAGTGTTGTAAGCACAGGCAATACCCACCCAACAATAGAGCTTCCTGGTGATTTGGATATAAAGAAGGAAAACAGATTCGTTTTTGTTGTTGGTATTGCAATATATACATCAGCTAAAGGATCACAAAGTTAATTTATATTATATTAAAGGGAAAAAAATAAGTAGCTCGCTGGTCTGAAGAAATAATAACTTCAAATAATGGGATCATGTCTGCTCTTTGTTTTAATGTGATACTTTTTTGCCTCCAATCATTTGCAAGTTTTACCAGCTCTCTTGGCGAGATTTAAGACAATTCAAGCAGTTTTAATGCCCAAATCAACAATGCCCAAGCCAGACGCCACATGACAAGCTAAGTTCCCCATATAGTGTTCCCTTGGTTCCAAGCTCGCTCGTCCTTGATCTCTATTTTTAAGGTGTAAATCTGGCACACAGAAAAGTGAGAAATATGTAGCTTTGTCCTGAGCCAGGAATCCTGTGAATATATCCCAGACCAGAGAATCCACAGAGCTCAGCACAGACCCTGTGACCTGAGAGATGCTCCTGTCTTTGCTGTGTTTCCTATAAATAGTTGTTGACTACTGAGCTTCATAGAAAATGCTAGCAACAGCAACATTTTCCAGGACTAAGAATTTAGGCCTACCTCTTAAAATCTTATAAAAGATTAACAGAAATCTGGCAATGTATGGTGATTGACAATGTAACTTGGGTAGCATGTGGAAAAAAAAAATCTGGTTTCCATTCTTATTTTCTATCAAGTTACCCTCATGAATACCTCTTGTAAAATTCCCTGAAAGGACAGGATGAACTTGAACTTTAAATGATCTTGAAAATAATACATTGCTTTTTCTTATAAAGTTTGGCTTAAACACACACATTGGCTATGTTAAAATGGAAAGCAAAAAATATGGCTGAGTTCTCATCTCAATTACTCAAGTAACAGAGAACAGGATTCTTCAAAAGATTTCTCAGAAATGGTCTACCTTCATAATTTCAAGTGAAATCGCTAGCCTATCTTCAGAACACAAGTTTGCACTAGCAGAATATCTGCCTGATAAAAGGACACAACCCAGTACAAGGTAATCATTAGGGAGACATTATTATTATTTTGCTAATTAGTAAAAAATCATTGGATTTCCCGTGGCTTCTTCCTGCTGAGCAATCATTTGATCTTGCTTATGTTGACAAACACGCACGTCACCAATTCTGCCTCATTTATCATTTGACAGGGACAGTGTTTGCTTCTTCGTGTGTGAAGAAAGGAAAATTTAGGGTAAGCAAATAGGCAACAGGAATCAAGCAAAAACTCAAACTCATTTTCTTTCTTAAAAATAAATAAACAGAGAGCTAGGTAAATTAATGAAACGGGTGCAATACCTTGTTTTTTTAAACAAACTGATTTTTATGTGCTTTGGCCAATGCTAACATAGATGTCATATTCTTTAAGAAACAAATAAATCAGAAAGTGAGGAATTTTTGTGTCTTTAATATTGAGAAAGAAAACATTTGATAACCTAACAAAAGAGTAAAAAATCTTATTAAATAGTCAAAATTTGGGGATGTTGTTCTTTCTATTTGAATTAATAATATTGAACATGCATTTGGTTAGAAAAAAGATAAAAAGGACCTTCTCCTTGCTTCTCCTTGGTTAAAATATAAGAAAAATGTTACATTCTGTGTAAAACAGACTTTCAAATTCAGTGTGACGATCATTTGAAATTCCAATCAGGCTGCTTAGATTCTGTTGCTAAAAAAAAAAAAAAAAAAAAAAAAAAAAAAAAATCAGTAACTAAAATAAGGTGTCTAATAACTACTTTGGGAAAGATACATTTGCTTCCATTGCTTCCGTAGAAGAATACCTCAGATGAATTTGGCAAAATTTTGTGGTTTGGGCAGCCCTGACTAGTTAAGAAAAGCAAATGTTTGGTTGACCAATTACGGAGAAATCATCATTATAAGATAAAAAAGTTGATTGGAGGTTTTCAAGTAAGAGGGCATTTGTATGTGAATAAAATAGCAAGTCAAGACAAGAGTGGGGAGAGTGGGGAGTTATGCATGTTCCAGCTTAGAATAAACTGGGGAGATTAGCCACATATTTAAAGTGAAGAGTTGAATTGAGAACCTAAAGTTCCCAAATAGCCTAGTGGTTCTATGTTCTCTGTAATCTATCATGGATTAAAACTTTACTTTCTTTATCTGCGAAATGAAATCACATTGTCATTTCACCCAGATGTGAAGATTTAGCTTTAGATGGACCCAAAATTCTTTAAAATGCCAGTGCAGTGGCTCCTCCATGAAGAGTGAAAACAATCTTAGATAAAAGATTGAATAGCTCCTAAGATGTGAGAAACACAAGTCAAGAGAAATTCCCTGTGTCCTTAAATTCATTTTTAAAGTACATCTTCAGTGATACCAATACAATAAATCTTCCTTTATGTAAATTTCTTCTAATTTTACTAATTTTACTAAAGTTTGTTCATGAATTTCACTTGTGAGTATAATTTAGTATTGAGGAAACAGGACCAAACTGCATTTTAAAACAACTTCCCTCCTGCTCTAACATTAATATTTTACAACTTATTTATGCTATAAGACTAAATATGAAGCATTCAGCATTCAATAATTTCAACTTTCTTGAATGGCATCCCAACAAATATTAGATTTTTCATGAAACAAGAAGAAACAACAAAAGAAAAAAATAATAGTTCATAGATAATTTGCATGGCAATTTTCAAAAGGTTGAATGTGTTACTACCCTTTCACATAGGAATTCTAAAAAGTGAGATATTTTTCTAATTCATGTGATATTGACATCTGTGGAATCCAGGTGGCCTGGATGTCATGCTTTAAGTTAGAAAATAGTTATTAGCTAAAAAGAAAAAAAAGTTAAATTATGGTGCTATGTAAACTTCATTTAAAGTGCTTTTTAAGCCATTTTAATAAATGAAAGCAAATTTACCATAATGAAAGATTAAGCACAAACAAAAAAAAAAATCCTTTCTTTTATTTATATAATTATAGCTCCAGAAGATGCTGAGTATACGTTGTTTAGGTACCACTTAAGTGCCATTTCGAATGCTTTCAATGTTTGTTAAATGATCAGGATGAGCTTACCATAGTATTTGTACATGACTTTATTTCTACCCCAAAATTTTGCAAGAAAAACAAAGTGCCAGTGCCCTTATCTCCCTAGGTACCTCTCTGGGACACATGTTTCTTAGCTCACGTTTTTACAGGTAAGATCAACTCCTTAAGAATAAGATGTTTTCTTCAGAATGTTTGACAATTTTACAGAGAAAAATAGAAAAATCCATATTTTATTCACTATTTGCCGAAAAAAAATAAAATAAAATACTTGTTCTCATTTTAAATGGATGCATGATATTAGCAAACAGAACATTCAAGGCTTAACTCAAATGATTAAAAACTGTAGCTGTCTCATTAATATAGGATTTTAAGGTAATGGCACAACGGCTCATTGGTTCTTTGTGTGAATAATGTGATCAAATGAAAGGGGGAGGGGAGGAAGGCTAAAAGACTATGGAATCATGAGAGGTTATTTCCATTGCCCAAGAGGAAAATATATAGAATAGATTCCCCCCTGCCCTTTCTGTTCTCCATGACAATGATTTTGAAATGTTGAAATATACTTTTCCAGGCTAATGTTTGTCAATATTGATGGCTAAAATGTACCTGGAGGAAAAAGCAAACAAACAATATGCTTATTAACTTGGATTATTAACAATAGACAACCTAATTCTTTTCTGCTTGAAATTATAATGGTTATTTTGATTTTGATTATAACTGGTGTATGAGTCTCCAGGTATGATGAGCAAAGGAACACACACACACACACACACACACACACACACACTCCTGACTTACTGCCTTTATTTGTTATCTATCAACACATAATTTCACGTTTCCCCATTTGAATAGCATCTCTGTTCCAAATCTAGGAAATTATTTCACAAACAATACCAATTAGTTCCTATCACAATCATTCTCCTACTAGGAAATATCCCATTTTCCAGATCCAAAAGTGAAATCACAGAAAAAATTATTTTCCAAACAAGAACCAAAAGTGATTTTTAAAATACAACTCCTTACTCATTATTTTTCTCAAGTTTTTACACCATTTCTTATCTCTCTGAAAAATCTACAAGCATGCAATAGAGCCTTTAAATCATGTTATATGGCCATTGAGTTTGCTACGTAAGAAGAGAGAAACATACCACATTTATGTAAAGTAATAATTTCATGCTTTGTCAGCATGTCCTGTACTATCAAAATTATGGACAAGTACCCAGATTAATTTGTTCAACAGTAGGGTATCACTGCTTACAATATAAGGTTATGGAGGTTTTTTTTCCTTTTTTTATTTCAAATCTTATAAAATAGAGCAAAAATAAACAAAAGAATTATATGAGATATATACACATAATGTGTAATCTGTGTTTTTAAAGAGGCAGTTTACCACATAAACATAACAAGTGTTTCTCTAGAAATACTGACTCAAAGAAAACCCAAGTCAGTTTTAAGTAGACAATGGAAAAATTAAAAGGCATCATGGCTGACTATATCTCTCACACTGCAGATGTATTTTTAGGGTTAAGTGGGCAGCTAGTGAGCCTCCTGCAATCTCAGCATTCTGGAAGGCAGTGTACTACAGGCCTTGGGAGCTTCTCCCCACGCTTGGTCTCTGCCATTGCTTTGCCCTGCCTCCCTGTGTCCAACGTCAAAATCACATGCAGGCAACAAGAAGAAAGCCCTCTGCTTCAGCAGTCTTTGTGAGTGATGATAACACACCAGGACAATGGCAAAAGTGCCGGGGAAAGGGTGCTACCTTCCATCACTGGCAATTATCAGAGAGGCCCCCTGAATTCTGCTCTAAATTCCAGGCTCTTGGAGGGAGCTGTTCTGGAGAACAGGGAACAATTTCATCTTGAGATTTCTATACTATGCATTTTTAGCCTTCTTTTCATGAGGACTAGAAAAATACCATCTCATATTTATTTCTAGTGAATGTCACAAATGTGTTCTCAGACTAAAATATTCTTTTCAAGAGAGGATGCAAAAATCCCAAAGCTGACAGCTAATATTTCTGTTCCATTTTAATTAAATGTCTAAAACCCTAAAGCCATCCACAGTATTCATTCCAAGAGTTATTTATCTAGATAAACTGTGTATTAGTGTAGGTGAGAGATTATCATTTTATCACATTTTATAAATTATGCGTGGCTACATGCCTGCATATCAGAGTCTCCATTACCAGCAGACATGGTAGTTGTTAAAGAAAAAAAGACAGCACTTTATTTTTTATAAAACAGTTTTTAGAAATATGCAGTGCCACACTTTATTTACAATATAGGTCAGGTACCTAATTCTGCTGTATAGAGGTATAGCTGGACAATGATGCTATATCTAACATACCTAAACAGGCTTACCATTGCAAAAAGAGAGCTTAGGCTTAAATTTCATGATAAGGAATTAAGTATATTTTCACAACCTGCACACATTCCTAAAGGCAGATAGTGCTGTGGCCTCCCCCATAAGCAATGCAGCAGGTGTCTGCATATCTGCATAAGATGCTGCAGTGTGATGAGTGCTGGAATCATTTCCAGAACGAGGGAGCATTCATGATTGGTCCAGTTGAACACTGCAGTTGCTTGATATTACATAAAAGGTTGGTGTTGAAGCATATGGATTGGATAATAATCAGAGTTGTTCTGACATGGTCTATTTAATAATTCAAAAAGGAAAATTTGAAAATGATTCTGCACAAAGCTGCAGCACCCAGTCGACACTTAGTTTATATCAATGCTCTTTGTGTAGTTTTTGAGCTGTGCAGATTGCCTGTTTGATGTAGTTATTTTTCTAAAACATCAATATTCCAAATCACCATCAGCAAACAATCAGATGCATCACCTGTCACTACAAAAGTTAAAATGTTCAGCTTCTTTATATGCTAATGTAGCAAAAACCAACCTATAGGGAAACCACCATTTATGAATATATCCAAAATGCAACCTAGGATAGAGATAAAAGCCGTGTGAACTTGCTTAGTTAACTTGAAAAAAGTGCTTATTAGTAACATTCAGATGTGATCAGAATGTTTCTATTTAATAGCTCCTTCATACTGATTCACTTGAAAAATACAGGGAAAAACAACAACAACAACAAAATAACAACAACAACAACAACAAAACAACAACTGTAGTTCGATTAGCGATGCTAACTTCCGCTCAGGTGAGCACCAAGTAAGACTGTTTCAATTACTTCGAAATAGGAACCAGAGGTTCATGGTTCCCTAAGATAAGTCCAAACCCTTAAAAAGACTCCGAGTACAATGAGACCAGGGCAGGCTGGTGTCCTCATTTCCAACTGGTACCACTCTCAACTATGCTTAGGACTTTTATTGGAGGGAGTGCTCGACGGTGATCCTTTTGGCTCCCATAATACCACTGTTCTCTCACCATCTGTGGACCCCATTTCCCACACCTATGACATGGAAATACTGCTGCAATATAGCATAAGCTTCCTGTCTGACTACTCTAACCAAAGAGATGATTCAGATGCCCCTAGGGAATTTTTAAAATATGCTTTGTAAATACTAAATAGTATCAATAATTTAAGTTATCAAAAGCAAAGCCTATCATTATTGAAGGGCAGAAAAAATACTATTCTCTTATATTAAACTTGCATACTTATGTTTTTAGTCCTAAAAATTAATCACAACCTACAGCACCTTCACACACATGCAAGTTCACAACATATAAAAGCAAATAAGATTTTGACACAATAAACTACTGGAGACCACATGCTGCAATAACCACATGTCATTTTATATGCTGAATTCGCTTCCTAATGATTTCTCTCATTAAAAAATTATCTGAAAGATTTTAAATCTTGGAGAAAAGCTGCGATCTTTAGTATGTCTTCTATTCCTTTGTACTTCATCCTGTAAGAACTGATGCGTGAAATGCTGACATATAGCTAGTCCCAGAATGAACTTGTTTCAATAGACACGACCCTTACCTCTTGGCTGCAACATCAAAATGTATTCATCAAACATCTGATTGTCAAAGGTAATGTTTTTCAATGTACAAAATAATTTTATGATCATTTTCTCTTTTCTGTAAATGAATGTAAGCAAGACAGATGACAATCAGCATACAAGGGACTTCTTTTCTTTTCTTTTTTTTTTTTTTTTTTGAGTCTCGCTCTGTCGCCCGGGCTGGAGTGCAGTGGCTGGATCTCGGGTCACTGCAAGCTCCGCCTCCCGGGTTCACGCCATTCTCCTGCCTCAGCCTCCCGAGTAGCTGGAACTACAGGCGCCCGCCACCTCACCCGGCTAGTTTTTTTTATTTTTTAGTAGAGACAGGGTTTCACCGTGTTAGCTAGGATGGTCTCGATCTCCTGACCTCGTGATCTGCCGGTCTCGGCCTCCCAAAGTGCTGGGATTACAGGCTTGAGCCACCGCACCCGGCCACAAGGGACTTCTAAACTGAAAATAAAACAAATGAGTTGATACAAAGACGGTAAAGCTACGTTCACACACACTCAAACGGTCTACCTTTCCTGGCATAAAAGTTCTTGATTCCAATGCCCAAGCTATTCATAACTCATAGTTAAGATTATCTGCTACAAGCAATATTTGAGATGAGGCAGTATGAGGTGGAATGCCATTTAACATTTTCCAAAGTTATCCTCATTTTAAACAATAAATAAATATACCTAGTTTACATACAGAATAAGTGTCAAAGCACCCAAAGAGCTCTCAGGGAAAAGAAGTTAAATCCTGACTTCTGAATAAAAACAAACACTTTTTCTTGCAAGTTCTTCCCACCATGATAAAGCAGTTCCAGGAGGCTCCATTATTTCAATGCAAAGTTGGACTTTGATTTTCCGAAGAACACTCTGCGTGGATTTAATGAATAAGAAAGTTAGGGACACACAGTGTTAATTGACCTTAATTAAGATCAATTAAGGAGGCCTAGGACCTAAAATCATAGGTTCTACTTTTCCTTTCTGATCAAAACGTTTAACTTCTGCAAAAGAGAATGTAATCAAGTGGGAACATGAAAGTTCCTAAACCAGAAAAAGACCATGACACCCATGTGCAGGAGATCTTTATTCCAGGATCTGGGTCCAAGTATCTGGATGCTAACAGGAGTGACTGATAATATTCTTTACCCTAATCTGTACTATTCCCTGGCCACACTGAGATCACCTTTAATTTGATCTGTTCATCTCCCGAATGAATAAAACAAAGATATAAAGGCCTGCATTGGCTTCTTTCATATATGCAATCTAATTTTATCCCAAAAAATACTTAATGAATTAAGTGTCATTAATCCCATTTTATCAATGATGAGCCTGAACCCTAGAAAAGTTAAATAACCTACCCAGGGTCAGGTGTCTGCTAAAGTGGAGAAGATGAGTTTTAAACCTTGGGCTTTAGAATTCAAATTTGATGACTTGTACCCGAACTAAACCATAGATAATAAATGAGCAATGCACATGTCATAAGCCTGGCTAACCAGCACCCTCTGGTTATATACAGGATAGTCCACTCAGTTATCTATAATTATTGATTTTAATAATGATTAATAAGGACAATCATACTGTCAATTGTGATTCATAAAATTGAGCCTATAACACAAAATAGTAATCACAGGAATATGATGGAAGAGATGAGGAGTTAGTCAAAGGCTGTCTTAACCAACCTCCCACAAGACAAAAGTCAAAAACAGGGAGATTATTTAATGACAACCCAGTATTTTTTTGTAGGAGCCTATCTCAGGGGTGGGGCTACTTTTCCTTTTCCCTACAATACTTGTACTATTTTTAGCCTGGCTTGTAAAGGGAGAAATTCAGAGATTTTTTTTTTCCTCCTATAAAGATTCATCTCATCTCTTACTACTTCCAGGCCATGGAGAAGCTTATGGGAAGCCTGTGTGAAATACTTTTCAGCCCTCTAGCAACAATGGTCCACAGCCTCAAAAATAAACCTCAATGTATGCAATACATACATCCTGTAAATTTCAATAAAATATGCTTTTTTAAAAAACTGAGCAATTTTATACTTATTGGAATGTATGACTAAAGAAAAATAATTGGTGAATGCTTTCACAACTTCAAGCACTATTTTACAAAAGTTAGTGGAAAGGACACAGTTTACAGTGAGAATGCCTGGATTCAGGGTCCGCTTTTGCCACTTACTACCTATTAGCCTTTAGCAAGCCTTTGTCAATGGTCTCATCTTTACTATGGAAATCCTTTTTCACAGGATTGCTTTGAGGATTTATTAAGACAATTCACGTGAAAGTACATTGTAAACTAAATCTATACTATGCAATATACATTATTATCAATATTTCCTAACTTAACCTTTTGTAAACTCAGACATTTTTGTAACTATTTCCTCACAGACAGATCCAATACCTTTTAAAAATGAAATCAAGTACCCTCAAGATCAAAAATAAAATAAAATGAAGAGGTCTTGTCTGACATCACTTTCCACCTCAGTCTAAATTAGAACCCTGTTATACTTCCTGCAATTTATCTCTACAGTTCTTATTGAAGACTCTTTAAAAAAAAAAAAAAAAGATGTGTGAACTATTGGCTTGAGTCTCCAAATTCCCAGCCTGTGAGAATCCAGAGTATTCCCCATACTTTCTACTAATCCCAGATCAAACAAACATCACAGCCTGCCAGTTCCCTTGTGCCATCTTGCTTTAATCTCCCACTGACCTGGGCACAAAAGGCAACTCTGTTCTAGTTTCTCCATAGAAAATTCACTCTACCAAGGTTTTCCTAATTTCGAAGGATCACAGATCCCCTGTTTTTAGTTCTGCCACCAAGTCCCTTCTCCATCTTTCCATATAAGACAATTGGTGAACCCCTTTTTTGTTTTTCAACGTATGGATCCACCCATACTTAGCACTTTCAGTAGCTCCATTCCCACACCTCCCAAGAGTTCTTTTCAGGATTTTTCCAAATAATTATGATTCCTTTCATAGAATAATTTACATTGTCAGTTATTAATATGACCTCTTCTCTTCTTGTTACATTCATATTTATTTGTGTAATTATTTGTTGACTGTATCTCCATTCAGACTCCAGTTCCATGAAGGATCATGTCTATTTTGCTCATCACCAAATTTCTAGCACCCATATCTAAATGTTCAGTAAACACATGTTGTTGGAAATTAATAAGTAAGAATGAATAGTATCTACAGGGGAAATAGGAAAGAAGAACATAATGCAGATAATTGTATATTTACACTGATTTTCAGTGAAGTTTTCTTTAGATGCCTATGCTTTAAATGTTGTTTTCTCCCCATATTCCATCCTACTTGAAAAAGAAGAAGAAATGAAAGGAGGAAGAAGAGGGAGAGGCGAAACAAACAAAATAATGGTCAATATTTTGATCAGATTAAATCTGTTAATGACATATCTACTATTTTCTGTTATTAAATAGCAGAAAATTTCTATTTTAGTTTCTAGTTAGTGTATTTTGGTAGAGAGTCAATGAATAGACATCTTGTTTGATGTACATTAGTAACAAAAAACAGTAAAAAAACCCCACAATTTTTAATGTGCTGGAAATTCTAAAAATACATTCAGATACTTTTATCATTTTGTGTTAAGCTTTAACAAATAGGAATGCTATTTATTGCACTGAATGTGGAATTCAATAAAATCCCTTCTGATCCCTGTTATGTTTTAAAGAACTTCTCAATTCCTGTTTGGAATTAAATCAAAATCCAGATCGGGTGGTATATGTCCTTTTTCTATATAAAATAAAGAAACATACCAAATGGCACAATAGGCTTTAATATTATGGGGAAACGCATCTGCCATTTGGTCTACTTTCATTCTGATGAAATGGTTTGGGGTCAGCGCACAGTTGCAGCTCCTAAATGCAAATCACTGCATGATCCCAGCACATGGAATTACATCAGCGCTTTTGATGAGAGAACAGAATCAATACAGAGGTCAAAAGTGCACAATTGGGAGGAGAGCGGCAATCAGGCACAGGGATTCCCCAAGATTACAATTCCCCTGATGAGACGGCGTAGTTGCAAGAGCTTTCTTAATGTGGAAGGGCTACCTACCCACCACGCATAGGACTCATCCGCAAAGGGTTTATCTCTACCCACACTCATCTCTGCGCTGATTTGATTGGATTCTGTTGCAAAGTTTGCCAACAAAATGCTGACATGTACGACAAAACTTTCAGAAAATCAATACCAAATAATTGCCCAGGCCATGCTAAAAGATAAACTTATCCTGCATATTATGTACCTTCAGTTCTAGAGTGGGTTAGCCACGGAGTCCAGAGAACTAAGCTGTTCTTACTGTGCATAATATACCTTTATATATCAGCAGGCAGCACAAATCATTTCCTTCCCTGCTGCTCAATACCTAGTGATTCTATCTCTTCTATATTCTTTTTTTTTTTTTTTTTTTTTTTTTTTTTTCTGCACCAGACTGATGCCCTTAAATGCTATGCTGCTGTCAATTCTTGGATATTCCTTACCTGGCAGCCAAAGGGAGTGATTACGAATGACTCTCTTGTCCCCACAGTAAATGTCTCTTAGTGTTGGTATAGTTATATAAGTTTAAGAAATAGACCACAATGTCTACCATACTGTATTTTCCATAACATTTTGTCCTACAGAATGCACTCCTCAATTTATTTTTATACTGAATGGATCAGTGATGAGGTGAAACAGATATCAGAGGCCCTTTGTTACTGCAATGTTTCAGTAAAATGATTTCTGTATCAAGCAATAATAAAAAGCAAGATATCAAACCAATTATAAATATAACATGTATGTTTTCTTATATTTCATATTTCAGTGGCCAGACTTGTTCTATTACATAAATTTGGGTAAAAATTATAAAATCCCTCACACTCCTAAATTTAATTTTCCCCTCCCCCATTAAAAAGGAAAAAAAATTATCTTTTGGGTCATAGCTGTGTGTCTTCTGTATTATTGGTTCCAAAAAGTGATTTCAAGCTTAGACAACAAAGCAATGACCTAGGAAAAAGCGGTTCAGTTGCCAAATGTATGAACTCATAATTCCTACTCCACACACGGTCTTTGTTATTATTGTGTTAAGAAAAATAGATAGCTGAAAATATTTCGAGAAAAATAACAGATATGCCTGTTCAAAACAGTTCTGATGATAAATTCTTGCCAAACTTGTTCATCTCAAAGATACCATATTCCCATTTATAGAAAAAATTACCATATAATATAATTTGAAGATGCAGGCATAGAATGGGAGCTGGGGGGGAAGCCAGGAATAAAGAAAATATGTCAAGGTATTTTAGCATGAAATTGGCTTGAAAAAGAAAAAAAGGTGGGGGTTATAGTAGCTGATGCTGAAATGCATATTCTCCTACTTAAGAATATATTAATTTTACATAATTGTTTCTTTTACACTTTATGACAGAAACAAAGACCCTGTTAACATTAGTCCAGCTTCATCTTTAATCACATTAATTCGGTAACGTGTTGTAATTGGAAGATGAAAGCCTACTGCTTTATTTACATAAATATAAGCAATAAATGTATGAGCAATTCTTGAATTGGATCAAATCAATACACACTGTATTGTCATATTGACCTCACTAGTATTGAGGTCAATAAATGTGTGAATCCGCAGAATAATATTCCATCAAAACCAGAGTCAAATCTCCAAGACTCCAGGGATGTTTCCACTACTTTTTTATCTACTAGTCTGAGGCTAGCTGATGAATGAGTGACAATGTGGGATAGATGGAATGCAATATTTAGAATGAAGAAAGAAAGATCAGCTTTGGTGATCCCTTTGGCTGATATCTAGCATGTATTGTTGGATACAGCTGATAAGGGTTAGTTAAGATGCTGTTGTTCACCAAGTAAGTGAACCACAAATGGAAACACTCACTGACTTTTCAGCTTAGCATACTGATGTGACGACCAAGAATGTAGTTTATTAACAACTAGAAACCTGGCACAGTTAAAGACACAGTATCTAAAACAACTCATTGGAATTTTCCTTTTGCCACCAAATTGTGCTTTTCTGCCAGGATGTTGCAAACTTGTGAAGAATATATATGTTTCTTGTCCTTGTTAATAACTCACGATGCAATCAATTACTTAACATTATCTTGAACTGCGTTAAGAAATTGGACCAGACTAAGGTTATAGAGAGACAAAAACTACAACAAATATAGCAGCTTATTGAAAAAGAAAGGCAAGATTACTCTCATATAGCTAAATCAAGATTACTTTTATATAGCAAATCATAAACTGCTATCAAAACTATGCTAACCACAATAACCAAATTAAAATAAAATAAAATCAACAAATACGTATCGACTACCTACAAATTCAGACTATTCATTAGAATAGAGTTTCAGGATCATTTACTCTTTGAAGGCAATTTATCATCTGATGGCAGATTAACAAAATGAGAATACTGGGCGGGTTGAAAAGATTCATGGGAAAACAACCCCCCCCCAAAAAAAGCCAATGCATTAGAAAAGACTGTTTTGCTATCATATCCCTGAGGCAACTTGAAAAGGAGTTCACCTTTGAAAGATAAAAAATTATACAAGTTAGGTGAAAAAAAATGGTCTCCGTTTCTACCTATATGGAAGCTAAGAATTAAAGGTTAGTTTCAAAACAAGATGGCATGTGGAAGAGTGTTCAAGGAAAAGTGTTTTACATGAAGAATTTTAAAAAATATACACTCTGAATATATACTTTTAAATATACACTGGATATGTAAAATATTAAAAAATTATAGTTAATTTTTAGATGGGATACGGAATTATGATTGCTTTTAGTTTTTAGAGTATACATTACAATTATGAAAAAAGTATGATGTCTGGAATTTGCTTTAAAAGAATCCAGATACAGAGAAAAATGAGAAGCTATGTTTATGAAACAAGATTAACCGTGAGTTGATAACTGTTAAGGCTTGTTGATGGAGCCTTGGGAGGAATTCATCATACTCTTCTCTCTACTTTTGTACACACTTGAAGTTTTGTATAATATCATTTGTATATGTACCTGCATGTATGTTTTAAATATGTATAAATCATAAATACATATGTATATATGTTAGTTTGTGATTTGTATATATGTGTGTATAAATTTGTTAACATGTATATAATACATATTCATATTGGTAAGACATTGAAGTAAGTTCCTCTCTACCCAACACTGGACTTCAACTTCTTCTGATGGAAGTCTTAATGTCTGTCATCCTTGCTGAGATGCTTTCATGAGTAATTCATTCTATACCCAGCATATGTCAGACCCCGTGTTAGGGGATCACTGATGACGTCGCTGCCTTCATGGAGCTTACATTCTAGAGGAGGAGACAGACATTTATCAAGCACACAAATGAATAAGCAAGATAAGTCCAGAACGTGATTAATGCTTTGAGGAAAATAAAAAGAGAAATCAGAGAGAGAGAAATTGCAGAAAGCCACTTGAAGGAAGGTAGTCAGAGTTTCTGTTTATGAAGGTGACACTGGAGCCAAGCCCTGAAGAATGAAAACAAGACACCAAGAAGATGTTGGAAAATATGGAAGGCAGCTGAATGAGCTTAAGCCAGGATCACAAGATGGGAATAAACATGTGTTCAAGTAACCAAAGAAAGTCAGTTTTGTTAGAACATAGGACTAGATTGACCACAACTGATGACAGATTACATATAAAGCATGAGGAAAATAGCATGAAGTTTCATCTTTATTTGACAAATATATGTTTATATTAATGCTTCATAGGTAGATACAGATATATTAATATATTACTTAATACAAATATATCTTTCACATACTAAACATGAAATAGATTATTTTATTTTTAAAACACATTTTTAATGCTCAACATCACCAATCATTAGAAAATGTAATTCAAAACCACAAGAGACCACCTCACACCAGTCAGAATGTCTACTTTTAAAAAGTCAAAAAATAATAGAAGTCAGCAAGGCTGCAGAGAAAAGGGAAGGTTTGTACACTGTTGTTAGGAATGTAAATTAGTTCAGCCACTGTGTAAAACAAGTTGGAGATTTCTCAAAGAACTTAAAAACAGAACTACCATTCAAGCCAGCAATCCCATTCCTAGGTACAGTGCCAAAGGAAAATAAATCATACTACCAAAAAGATGCATGCACTTGTATGTTTATTGCAGTGCTATTCACAATAGCAGAGACATTCAATCAACCTAGGTGCTTGTTCATGGTGAATTGGATAAAGAAATTACGGTACATATACACCATGGAATACTATGCAGCCATAAAAGGAATAGTCCTGTTCTTTGCAGCAACACGGATATAGCTGGAGGTCATTATTCTAAGCAAATTAACTAGAGAAAACCAAATACTGCATACTTCTACTCATAAGTGGGAGCTAAACATTGGGTACACGTGGACACAAAGATAAGAACAATAGACAATGGGGCCTATTAGAGTGGGGAGGAAGGGATGGGAGCAGGGGCTGAAAATCTCCCTATTAAGTACTTTGTTCAGTACCTGGTGATGAGATCAGTGATACCCCAAACTTCAGAATCACGCAAAATACCAGTGTAACAAACCATCACATGTACAACTTGAACCTAAAAGTTAAATAAAATAAAATACATTTTTATTTTTACAAAGACAATACAAGTTCATTGAAGAAACATTAGAAAGTAAGCAAACAGAGAAAAGTAAAATGAAATATCCCTAATCTCATTACCCAAAGAAAGCCATAATTACCATATTATTCTTTCAATACTTTTCTCCCATAATTATGCTTAGACTGCATATATATATATATATATATATATATATATATATGCATTCTAATTTGATTTATTTCACTTAACAATATGGTGTGAATAGTTTTCCATTTAAACTATTCATTACACATTGCATTGTTTGGATAATTTATTTAATGCATTCTCCAACATTTGGCATGTAGATTATTTACATTTTTCACTATTATAAATAACACTGAGATGAACACTTACAGAAAACTCTGCATATCCTTAACCACTTCCTTGGTATACAATCCTTAAAGAGAAATGGCTGAGCCAAAACACATATACATTGTTCAAGGCAAGTGCTTGCTTTTGCTGGAGGAAATATGCTTCGCTAGAAAGGTAATTGTTTCCAGTTTCCTCCAAACTCCTTCCTGTTATATTTCATTCTAGATCTTTCAACTTCTACTCTCTGCTGGCTTGTCTTCATATAAAAATAATTTTCCCAAAATGACATTTAAGTACAAATTTACAGAAATGGACCTTGATATTTCTTTTAATAAGATGTACTGAACCCATCCTTCACCTAAAGTAAAAAAGGGGGAGAGGCAGAAGGTATTTGTTTTTGTTTCTTTTGCTTAGGAGCTATATTTAACCTAAGTGATAAACCCTAAGTTAACTTAGTCTCTAACAATTAGAATTGGAAAATAACATAGAAATTTCTTTATCTTATCCTTCTCTGTTCAGTGAATTTGTCAATGTTTCAGTTAAAATATAGTACTCAGAAATGGACATGATGTTATGTCCTATTATATGAATATTATATTTCTGAATACTAATACTGCTGGAAGTTGGAATTGTATTTCATCCTTTCGTCATAAGATGAAAAACAGATTTTCTTTACTAGTTTTCCTTCAATTTTCTCCTAATAACTTCAAGATTATCTGGTCAAGATTTCTGTATCTGCGTCTACAGTACACACACCCTGAGCTTGTTGCCTTTTAACTGTTTTTGAGACGGTTCTGAATTTTTCTACGTTTAAGCCATTGCTCCTCTTCTTTTTTTCTAGCTGTTTCCTTTCCTGCAGCTACCCTCTTTCTTCTGTTAAATGGATGTTTTCAGGGCCTTGCTTTTCTGGAAAGGTGAAATAGATGTGAAACTGTGCAGGCAAATAGTGGGCCATCCACTCCCAAGTTTTGACCCAGGACAAGCCCAGAGGAACTTGCCCTTATTCACCTTAGATGAAGCAGCCCTAGTATGTACTTAAAAGGAGGGTACACAATGACTTTTAAAAGAAAATGGAACATTTTACCAGGACTAAACCATCTTAATGTTTGTCACTGGGAACAAAGCTAATGGAACTCCTCAGGCATGGATGAAAGATTGTAAGTATTTATTTACACATCCCACACTCGCAATAGACTATGACTTCCTCAGAATCAGGGGCTTTGTTTTACTGATCCTTTTTTCCTCAGAACTCTTAAAAGTGCCTGGCACAAAGGATTACTAGAAATATTTGTTGAATGAGTGATTAATAAGTAAATGGATGACTAGATTTTGTGGTACAAATCCCTTTTGTATTTATAGAGTATGAGGATTGATTTTCAAATATGGGATTTCAGGTTAAATTAATGTATGTAAAAACCATTTGTCTCTCTCTACTTATATCACAGTGAGCACAAGATTCAGCAACATATATAAACCCTCCACAATTATTTTTCTTTTTAACTCTTTAAATGTACTAACCTATGCTTATTCTTTTGTGCTTATCTAAATGTTCTCTATAAAAATATTAATCACTGGTATACAAAGTTAACATGTCCACACCTGCTGTTCTATTGCTTCAGCAATTTATTTTGAAACTGAAAAACACTTTCTCAACTATCATTTGCTATAAATCATTTGACCTGTTAAGCAGAAAGTAATTCTTAATTTCAAATTGAAGATTTTAAATATGTAAGGTTGAAAGAATTCTCTATTATTACTTTTTCTTAAAACTTCAGGTGATGTTCACAATGAGAATGAAAGCAAACAGTCCAGTTTACTTTTGGAATTATTGGACAGACTTTTTTTAAGACTTTTAATTATTTGTGTAGACTTTTCCTTATTATTTGATGGTTTCTTAAGCAAAATTGGTATCTTGTTCGAAGGAAAATCCTCTGGACTTCAGAGCAGTGGTTTTGGTTTGTTTTGCTTTGGTAGTTCTTCATCTGCTTTCTGAACTGAAGTCTATATGAATAAACTTGCTCTCTTATCAATTTATACTAACCTATTAATCTCCTCCACCCTTCTCAGTTTATGAAAAGTGCTTCCCAAAATGTCTTCGCTTAGAATGGAGTGCAATATTGCCTTCTCTTGGGAATCTTTGTTCTCAACCCAGAACTACCTTATTTTCCAACTGTGAAAGCTACTTTGGTTTGCCATTTCAAAGTCAATGCATTTATTTCTCTGTCCCCCATTTTTAAATTATGAATGCCATCTCATTTGTAATTCATGTTTCCAAAGATTTTCCAGCCCAAAGCTGAAGGGTGCAAAAGGGCGTACCTTATCACTCTTTGTAATTGAAGGTACAACTTTATTATTATGTTTATAAATGTGGCTAACCTTTGAAGTTTGGCCTTCTGTCTTTTCCATAGTTAGCTCCAGATGGTAGATTTAGAGTTCAGTCCCACCACCCCACCAAGAATGTTTGTGGCTCTAAATACTGCTGTATGACCTTAGGGAAAACCTGTCTAGCCTCTCCTTTCCAGCTCACTGGGAAGGCTTCTTTGATTCCTGAAAGAAATGGCAGTCACCGGTTCCTTGTGCTGTTGGGGCAGCCATCTATGAAGCTTGCTGATCTTGATAGCACTGTTGCTTTTCTATGATGACATCACCTTTGGAGGAGCATCCCCTTCACCTGCTTCCACTCCACATGCTCCTCCAAAGAGGACGTCTTCATAGAATGTATATCTCTAGAACTTATACTACTCCTTCAGCAGCTCCTGATACAGGCCCAGGAATTGGCATATTCCATTCCCATGGCCTTGGTGATTGGTTCAGGAAAGGTATAAGATCTACAACAAGGCCAACATGAATTATTTCAGGGACTTTTACTGGAACTGATGAGAAAAATATGTTTCCTTCTACTGAGGTTGCTAAGTGGAAAATGATAACATCCTGGAACTTCTGGAAGATTTGCTATAATGAGTGATCACTTGATCTAGAAGCCAAGGCAGAGGAAAGATGAACTGAAAGGGAGAAATAGAGATGAAGAGCTGGAGTGGGAGGTACAGGAAGACAGAGAGGCAGGGAGATACCAGAAGCTGACTGGCTTCACTGCCCGAATCCTGTTACACTTCTCTACTCACACTGCCAGTGTTATCTGTAAGCAGGTCCATATCATAAACTGTACTATGAACTCCTCAAGGGTATCACTCATGCTCAATGGGGTTTTGGATTTTTTTTTCATACGTCTCTCAACAGGGCCCCCTCTATGAACCACAAACCACGCACACAGTGATTTTATGGCTATTTTTAAAATTTGTCCAGGATGTTATATAGTTAATATCATTCTAGATAAACAGAAATAAAATTAATTCCTTAAACACAACGGATGCCAAAGGACACTCAGCCTGGATTTGCTCACAGACCTTCCTCCTTTGAAAAAGCTTTAATTCTTTGCTTTGGTTTCTAATGAGTTTTGTACTTTCATACACAAAATATTTTCATTTTCCCCATATTACCCAGATCTCATTTCTATACTCTAGACCTTTGTAGATATATCCAATTGGTTCATCAAATCCTATAGGTACAAACATGAACTCATTATACTTTTACCTGAAAGTGTTCCTCTCTGGATTTCCCAGCCCAGGCAATGTTATCAGAAAGTGGGCAGTCATTCTAAACTACTTCCTTATCCTAAACACCTTAATGGTACTTATTCTTTCAAACTTCCCTAATGTTTCTTAAATATGTACTTCCAATTCAATTTCTATTGCCCTTGCCTAAGTTGAGCTCATTACTTCGTGTATAAACTGTTTCAGACATCTAAATGTAAATGTTTTTCCTGCTCCCCACCTCTATTCCTCCACATCCATCCTTCATAGCACTACAAAGACCATCTCTCTAAAATACAACTCTTAACTTGCATTCTTTCCTCCTCCAACTCTGTCTGAGCCACAGTTACAATTCAAACCAGGTTTGCCTGTTCCAAAGCTTACCTACCTCTATGTTACCATGCTGCAACTCTTGAGTATATTTAGAATATATTAGAGCAAAAATTTTCAAACTTTTTTCAGCTGTGGAGTCATGCTTTAAAAGAAAAAAAGAAAAGAAAAATCATGGGCAAATCAAAACAGAAAATGCAAATTAGAGTCAATATAGCTAAAAACTGGGTGAAAAAAAACTAGAAACCATGACTGTCAGCCTCTTTATGACATCCCTATAGCTGCACAAGCTGTTGTTTGCAAATCACGGACCCATGTTACAGATGAGAAAACTGAGGCCTGTCAAGATTCAGTGCCTTGCCCTGTCATCGTTGCTCTCATCTTGTGGTTCAGTTATCTTGCCACTCTAGCAATCTGCCTCCCTCAAAGATCATACATAAACTATGATTTTGAAAAACTTATATGAAGTGTTCATAAACAAGGGGAACTATTTTTTAATTGAAACTGATGAAAATCTTTTAATAAAGCAGATAATTATTTGCTAATTTCAGATATTCACCCCTTTGATTCACGTGTTTCAGAAGTTTCATTGGCACTTACCAATTTTTTCTATAGCTTACATTTCACTATCACTTGATCTATCTAGAACTTGCTGCTACATCACACCTCTCTGTGACAGCCTGCCTATTTGTGACAAGCTTATTTGGCCTCTATTTTATTTCTTATGGGTAAGTATCATTGAAAAAGCAGAATTTGTTGATGGCCTTTACCTCTGTCTCCTTTGAATAAGTGTGATTATTTTTATGACTTACCAGACCTTTATCCAAACTCAACTAATTCTACTAAGCAGGTTGTATTTCACTGCATAAACCTAAAATGATCAAAAGTTTGAGTAAACTACAGTTCCTCATAAAACTTGAAATAAAGTATGTGTGTGTATATAGATTTCCCACTCCGTCTCCTCGCCTTTTGAAATTCATTTTGTATGCAGAGCTGTTCCATATTGAAAATGATTTCTGTGCAGTAAATGATGATGATGGTACATGAGATATATAATGCAAATGCTGGACAATTGTGGTTCATGTGTAGGAGAAATGAGTGGAGGAGAACCTACCAGAAACACAGGACCTGGAACAAAAAAAAAGTAAGTGAGGCCTGATAAGCCAGGAATATTAGAAACAGGCTGCTTAGGAGGCAGGAATAATGTCCAGGAACCTCAGACCCAGAGTGAGAGCATGAGTGAGGAAGAAGTTCAAGGTGTGAGGCTGGGTTGGGTTAATAATGTGAGAGAAATAACTTGGCAATGAAGATGTGACTGAGACCTGTCTTTGATATGTAGCACCCCATGGGTTGCCAGCGTAGGTTTTGGTCAACATGAATGGCGAGGCATCTGTTTCTTAACCTTTCTTACTCCTCCAGGGCCGTGCCCCTGAAGCTGTGACCTGGGTCAGATGGGACCATTCACTCAGACTTGACTAAAACTGCAAAGTCACAACATTCTTAGGTGGAATTACATTTCTAAATGTAATTTTTTTTCTTTCATTAAAATAATGTTTCATTCCAACCTTAGGCTCTGAAGAAATTTTCCAAAGTTCTTTTCCTCATCCCACCACACTCAAAAGCAATTTGGTATATATTCTGTTTTCATTTAAAATGTTGTATATCACAGTATCATTTTTCCCTAAAATTGCCTCTAGTGAAAGATATCTATCTTCTTTCTTATACTGTTAGTTGGAAGACAATTGTAACGTATTTTTCCCCATTACCAATATTAGCCATAATAGCCCTGAAGTTAAGCATATAGAAGGTGCTGCGATAAACAATTCAAAGACCATGTGCATTTCAGTGTCTTTGGTGTCAGTAACTCCCAAGCAGGAAACTGCAAGCTGAGAGTCTGATTTTGTGGCAGCTTTTTCACAACCCTCAGAAATGGGTGGTCACTGAAGCTATTTCAAAACTCACTGGGGCGGGGAGGATTAATTTAGCTTGTGTATTCAGGATAGCCCTTGATAATACACTGCTCCATATTTCTTATACAAAATGCTCTCATACCCAGAACTAAACTAAAAACCCATTGAAGGAAAGAAATCCCTTCCCAGTGTTAGCAAGACACAGGAAATCAATATATATTCCTTGAATCAAGATTCAAATTAATTCATCTTGTTTTTTAAGATCTACCAAAATTAAATGAGAGAGAAATCCAAGCTATAATTTAATCCAAGAGGAAATCTTCAACTTTTTTTAACCAACAAAAAGAGCATTTCAGAGAGAGGCTTGTTACTAATTATATTTTGCTGACATATGCCAATTATATTCAGCAATATTGTTCCCCCAGCCTGTTGGGTCACGTAACAGCCTGAGAGAACAATGATGCTGAATTAACGATTGCAATGAAAGCTTTCAAGAATCTCTTACTCAATTAGATGCTGACAAATCTACCTGCAAGTCATAAAAAGTTTATGAAATTTAAATAGTTTTATAAAGTACATGTACTTCACACAGTTAACACAGCCCTGAGAGATGAAGTCTATGTTTTTACATTTATAATGTTCCTTTCTTTATTTAAGTGACTTAGAAATTGACTTTTAGTCATTTCATCACATAATGTATATACTCAGTCATCTCTGCAAGTTATTTCAAACTGATGTAGAAAATATAATTTAACAATTAAATGGTCTTCCAGTGGCGTCCAGTTATTTTATGATAATAGGCAAATTGTTTAACCTTCAGATGTCTTGTGGTGATAGATGCTGAAGAAAAATTAACCACAAATACCGCAATTAAGCCAAAAGGTAAATATTTTTCAGCATTCATAACATTCATGATGGAAAAATAGGAGAATGTCTTCATAACCATTGGGCATACAGAAAAGTAGAGATACGGGGCCAGGATTCATGATAACGGTATCACATAGAAAGCCTTACACACAACGAAAAGGGCTGCAAGAATTTATCTGGATTTGATGTTGATCTTCCTCTTTCAGTAATAAGTTCAAAGAGCACTCAAATCTTGAGAACACAGAGTGACAAAAATCTTAAAAAATATAAGATCACGATCTTAAATCCCTATATTGTACTCCTTTGGTTGATTGAATAAATATTACATATGTATGTCTTTATATACAAATATAAATGGTAAACTCCTTGAAAACAAGAACTGGATTTAGCATGCTTAAGTTACCAACAGCAAAAACTATTATCTTGATTTAAAGTGAGTTTTAGTGATTCCATGTGGAAAAAATTATGGTGGATTTCTGGTCCTTGGCCTATATGGTCTAACTTTACATACCATAAAAATCATGTTTGATCAAGTCAGGTTCTTATCTTCCTTAAAATTTTACCTTTTAATTATTTTTATTTTAATGTTACCAAAATTAACCACCTTTCAATTAATTTTTTATGTAATGAGATATATGTCTTAGATAAGAATTATTAGAGTAATATTTTATATAAAGTATTCAAAATAGTGTGGGATTGCTTTCTAATGCACTCTTGGGTGGCACCAGGAGGAAACGATAATTTAATATGAAGTTTGGGGAAGTCCAAGATAGTGATATTATTTTCCTTTAAAATAAGAATTTCTACATACTTCCCAGTTTGACAAGCTCTTGTAAGTTGTCTTTTATACTTCGCATTTTTAAAAAATTATCAAAACTCAAGACCAACTGAGATTTTCTTTCTATAACCATTTCCTAAAACAGAGATTCTGGTTACCAGTTCAGAAGTTAATTAGAACGTTTATGTGGGTTTTGGGTACCCTACACTCGGTCTCCTTTACATGATCTGTATTTGATGCTGGTAGATAGGAATAACTTATGGAACTTCACTTGATTTTGCATCTTGACCTTGACCTCTAAGGTTTTAGAAAAACGCTTCTCGCTTGTGCAAGGCAGCCATTGTTCCAGCAGTTCTTTCTTTTGGCTTCAGAAGACATAAGGTCCTGAGATACAGTTCCTTCTCTGATTCGGTATCTTTGGCTTTTTCTCCTGAAATTAGCTTGTGCTGACTTCCATATTTGCAATATCATTCATTCTTTTTTGCTCTTTCCTCTCTCATTCCCTCCCTCTTCCTCTTACATGCACATACACACACGCGCACAAACACACACACACAGAAAAATCTATATGTGTCAGACATTCAGCAAGGGAAAGACAAAGGCACTGAGTTAATTACCCATCATTTACTGCTGCTGAGAAGAGCAGATGGCAGCAGACGATATGTAAATGGCAAGGGGCAGTGAATTATTCGATTTTTTTAGATTAATCGTCGATGACAAAGGAAGTGATTACAGGCTGTGACATTTATACAAATGTATAAAGTACATCACACTAAAAAATAGAGTTTAATATTATTATGAGGATGTCAGGCATATGAACACTATTGTCACAATACAAAGCAACAAATTTTACAATAACCCAAAAATCTGCTATCTCTTTACCTTAAAACTTTAGTGAGCCCCAGAATCTGAAAAAAGGATGAACCTAGGTCTATATATCATGGAATAGTCACCCCAAACCTAACCAAATCAATTAAGGTACAAAATATAGGAGATACACCATACAGGAGAATAGTGTTTATTGGAACACGAAACAAAACCATATTGTTTGCTTACAACAGATCTGGTGCCATATCAGTGAGTAGACTGAAAAACAGAAAAGGTGCTAATAAAATACAGGCCAGAAATAGAAGTTAAAATTAAAAGTGATGTTTGACTGTGGCCCATTTAGATGGTGTGGAGGAAGAAAAAATTAAAAGGGAAAAGAAAAATGATTGTCCTCCTATTACATCGAAATATTACTCTACCAGACACACACACACAAAATCTCCCAGTGACTTTAAAGGTCAAAATGAAGAAATTTCTGACCAAGCTTCCCTTCTAAGTAACACACAGATATGTATAAACATGAGCCCAAGAGCACAGACATGTCACACTCACACACACACACACACACACACACACACACACACATCACCCTTTTGCAGGAGGGAAGCACAGTAGCTTGTATTTTCAGTTGCTTTAATAATTAATTGGTACATGAGCAAATCAGATGCTTTCCCAGGCAGATCAGAGAAACTGCCCCATCATCAAAATGTTTTCAACCACCCCGTTATTAAATCTATATGGTGCTAATATTACTAAAAAGAGAGGAAGCCATTGAGACACACATTTATTCCCTGAAAGCATTCAGGCCACTGCAGTTCTGAGGCGCCCTTCTAATGAGAGCTTAGCTCCAAATATCAGCCTAGAGAAAGGGGGAGAGTTTAGGGCACATTTATTTATACTCTTCAGAAATACTTTCAAAACAGGCAAGGGAAAACATCACCAAAATTACTGCTGAGTACTTCACCATTATGCATTCTTTGTTGACAATAGGGCCACCGGTGCCTGAGAGAGAGGGGGGGAGAGAGAGAGAGAGAGAGAGAGAGAGAGAGAGAGAGAGAGAGAGAGAGAGAGAGAGAGAAAGAGAGACAGGAGAGATCGCCCGAGTATGATGGGGTGGGAGCTGGCGTGGGGGAGGGGCATTATTAGTCAGCAGCAGCCTCGGCAGCAGCAGCACTAGATAGAGCATTTAAGTATGGCAATCCATTTTGAATGAACGTGGGTTCAGGAATAAAGTGCAGGCAGAACCAATCTGCCCTGAAGAAAAGAAAGCATAAAATATTGCACAAAGACAGGAGAATTTCCAGGGTGGCTGTAATAGCAACCCAAACTGGCAGGTGCACAAAGCAAACCATTACCTTTGTGTGCTGATTTTAGGAAATATTATTGGGTTTTTTTTCTTATTTTTTTCATATAACCCTAAAAGCAATACTTGAAGATGTAAATAATGTTGATTTATGCCTCGGCGTAAATTTGATGGGGTGTAGTACTTATGACAGTTTTTTTAAAAAATTAGCTATAGATACATGTTGTTGACATTATATAATAGTGGGCTTTGATATAGATAATTGTTACTTTTAATCAAAATTGAGTCCAAAATGTGTCTACATTTTCCTTACTCAGCATTTAACATGGCTTTCAATGTAATCATCTCTTAAATTAAAAAATTACAATATTGATGAAGGTTAACCTCCACCTGGATAAAGTTATGAAAATATCTGGACCCCATGACAAAAAAAAAGGAACAATCATTTTAGCAAAAGATACTGTCTAGATGTGTTTCATATGCATTCTGTCCTCTGCATTTTCAGTTCCTGGCCAAAAGACACAGTGCTATGTTTTTAAGTTCATCATTGATGAGTTAAAAACAAATCAAATAAAATAATTCTCTTTACTTGTAAAGAGGAAAATATTCTGGAAGAATTTACAAGTAAGAATTCCAGAAATACATGTAAAATCTTGCAATATGAAAATAGCAGCCCTATAAAGCCAAAGTTATTTGCTACTACTGAATCTTTATTAGAAAATCCATCAAAAGTCATAATTCGTGCTCCAGATAGTTTAAACAAAATGAAAAGAAAATTAGAAAGGATATTTTTACTCAGTAAAACTATGTCAAAAAACAACCTTTGTGTATGTTTAAAAAGAACTGATAGAACTGTAAATGTTTTGGTTTGAATCTTCTTTGGATCTTATTAGAGATCTCTCTTTCATAATTCATTAAAAAAGAAAACAAAAGACAAATGGAAATATGTAAGAACTGCTAACCACACTCCATATTAACACCTAGGCTGCAATTGTGTTTAAAGTATCCTGTCTGTGTTCAGTGTTTTCCAAATTAAAAAAAAAAAAATCGTTGAAAATGATTTTATAGAATATCAAACCAAATTTTATCTGCTTGATAACAGATCATAGTAGATCTTGTTTATATGTTAGAAACATACTATTCAAAATGAACAAGAAATTTGTTGATTAACATTGTCAGATTGAAGAATCATATTTGATAAAAGCAAAATTTTAGGAGGTGAAAGTCACTATAGCAAAAATAACTATATATTTATTGAAAATATGGATTATAAATACCAAATGAATTAATATAGTACTAGATAAATATATATATAAATAATGTATTTCAATATAAACATATACACAAAGTACATTTACTAGTAATATGTATTATCAATATATACATTATGTATTTATATACTAATGGTTTATCCAGAATAATAAATTATAATCTTCATTTGTATGCAAGATCTATAAGCAAACATTCTGGTTGTAAATACAGGCATTTATTAAGATGCCAGTGTTTCTAAATGACACTTACAGAATATTTTAAAAGGATAATTTTGGAATTTTAGGTAAATATATTTTAGAAAACATGTCCAAACTTCAAAAGCATTTATTTAAATAGAATATTAGTTGTGCCATTAAAGCATCTCTACACCAAATGAAACAAACATTTTCCAGTAGACATAATAAGATGGGTTAAAAATTTAAAAAGCTGTCTGCTTATTGAATGCTTTGAGTCCATGCATTTCAAAGAACACTGAAAAAGATCAGATATAATAAAGCATTTCTTAAAATCAGAAGACAAAGATCTAGAGTCCAAAAGCAATTTATTGCTTTTGTTTATTATTTATTTTACTTGAATATTATAAGCCTTTACAATCTGAAAATAGAATTAAAAAGCTAGGCCTAACATTTTGAAAAAGTCGGCTTCGTGGCAGGCATAGGTAACAAAATAGATTGCACTTCAGCTTTTCTTATGCTTTTGTGTTTTACCTTTTAAGTAGTATCACTTCTTTTGTAAAATATTTTAGTAACATTTTGCATTGTGCATGTATGCAAACATATATTTTGTGTATTAAATATTTACAATGCATTTTATGTACATAATACATCTGCTTATACCAACACTAAATTATTTGCCAACAGCAAAGATAAAATGTCTCCAAGAAGAGAATGAACGCAGTAGCTCCTTTTTTCCTTTTAAATGTAACTGAATGAGGTAATATTAATAGTACTTTAAAGCATGGATTATCTCTCATTTGCCTACTTTCTTATTTATAGATGGTAAAATATATTTTGTCTTTCGAAAAGAACATCAATTCAAAGAATTATGAAATTCTGTCTTGTAAGAGTAGATCTTACATTTCATCTTTGGATGATTCTTCCAGTTCAACTCAACTGACTCCATTTTTATCAGTTCTATTTTTAAGTATAATACAGAATTTACTATAGCAACCTAAACCCAAGCAGTTTTCTCTCACTTTCTTTCTTGATCTAAATCAAACCCATAGAGCCCTCTGTTGGAAGGATTTCAGATTGCATTGTATTGTTTTTATGTGCAGCACAGAAAATGCTTGCAATGCTAACTTTTTTTTTTTTTAGAAGGCAAAGGACACAAGATTACATGTGGCTTTCTAACACAGCAGAAACAATTTCATGCCAAAATAATAAAATATATAAGCAGATGATACCATTGCTCCAGAAACTCCAATCCGTGCATTGGTTCAAAGAATGACATTAAACTGGCAAATTTTATTGCACCGCATCCTTCAATCAGTAAAACACTGGATGCTGTTTTCGCAGAATGGAATTCATACAGGCATCTTTTGCCTTAACCTGTAAGAGTGATCTAGAGACAAGAAATATACTCATTTGACAAGTAATCATTTAAATGGGTTCTAGGAGTTTTTAAAGTGTTAAAATATTTATATATTCATTTGCAACAGCAATATTTTCTTGTATTTAAAAGCTAAGTAATCTAAAAAAGAAAGATTTCTTAACTTTTAAGAGTTATTTGCAAAAATTATGAAGCTGTTTTAACACATTTTTAATATCAAATTGAGAAGGAAGACTGTTGGCATACCAGGGAGTCACCTTTCTTGGACAGCTCCTTCTTCCCATGTGTTGTAAACATCCCTCTAGGTCTCCTGCAGTTTTCTTCAAAGTATCCAGACTCCTATTTGGTCTCACCAGTGGCAGGGTTCTTAACACTTCCCACCATCCTTATGGCTGCCTACCCTAAGCTTCGGCCCCATCTCCTCAGAGACCTATCTTCACTGACCCCAACATAGCACTACCTCCACAAACACAAGCATGATGTGTTTAACTTCCTCTTTGATAAAAATCAGTGTTGTTCTACATGCTAATGGCTATTACTTGTATGCATAATATAGCTGAGTTCTTGGCTGGGTAAAGAAGCATCTTCATTCACATTGAGTAAGTAGTGAAGAATACATTTTCTTCAAGAATGTTCTCTCTCGGTTCACGTAGCAGACTGCCAGATTTGGAAAACTCTAAAAGATTACCCAACGATTTACAGACTTCTCCATCAGATGAAACTGCATATTTCAATCATATTTTTGGCAAGTTTTGATGGGTCATCCGTCCAAAAAAACAGGAAAAGAAAAAAGTATGTGCATGCCAGCTTGTCTTCTCCCAAAGATTCTTAGCTTATATGATGTATATTTTAAAAGTAGAACTAATTCACCTCCAAAAAGGCTTTTTGCTAGCCCCAGGCAAAGGGCATCAGGTCTATTTTTAAAAAGAGGCAATTATTCCATATTATGTAAGAAGATATCAGAAAGTAGGCCTTAGAAACCTTCTCTACATGAAAGGAAATGCTGATCTTCTTCTAAACCAAACTAAAGCTTTTCTTTAGTACTTATCCCAGCATACCTAGTCTTCAATAAACCTAGCTGAGAGTTTATATAATGCATATTCTGAGGGACCAAAAGAGGAAACGTAAGCCGGGGAAACAAAACTTAGGCAGTGATGAAATAAGCAACAGCCCACAAGTCAAAATGAGAACAGAATTTGGGAATAAGTTCAAAAAACCAAAATCTTGCTACTTCTGCTTCTGTGCTTTCTTTTTGCCTTAGCTTCATGGGAATCTATACTGGAATAAGTCTTGTGTTTACTTGCTACAGGTATTTATGTATATTATCTCATTCTGAAAAGGGAAGGAGAAAAGGTCACTGGATAAATGTTGAAGGAAGATTTGCCACTGGTGAATATGGGCAAAGCCAGTCCAAGGTGTTTGAAACAACGAACTAGGGGTCAAAAGAGTGAAAGACATTTTAACAGTAATTCCAAGATGAAACTATTGAATTTTGCATGAAATTTTGAAAGAAGGTAATTTCCCTAAATTTGAATTCATTTTCATGATCCTTAAGTATTTTCTTCAGTAGCTGCAAGCTAAAGATTCTGGCTATACAGAGAATGGTACTCACAATTCCAACAAAAGATCAAAAGCTTCTACCCAAATTAACTCAAGTGATTAGTACATAAACATATCCATCAGCTGATTCTGACTACTTAATCTCAAGTTCCTGGGCTCAGAGCACAAAGACTGGGAAAGGTGCATGGCCCGGATGAGATTTACCCCTGCTGTCCCTTTGGTGATGAGAGCAGCACAGCCCTGACCAGTATTCAGCATATGTAGGCTACTGGAGCAGTTCGACTTCCCTCAGCATCTTGACAGACTTGGATGTCATTGGCAATCTAGGTCTTGCATTCTGAACTGGTAGACCTTCTAGATTAGTCCTCTAGAATGAGTCTCTGATGTTCTGCATAGGGTATTTTACTGATTGAGTTTCTTTGATTGACTTTTAGCATAAGAATCAAATGGAGATAACTTTCTATCATCTTTGCACTTGAATGTCCTCATTACATAAAACAATATCACCTCTAGAAGATTAAGTAGTAAAAGAATGTCTCTTTGGTGTTACATATTTACATGTTTATGTGTAAGAAAGCAAGGCATGCTAGAAATAATTTGCTTGCCACCACTCCACACTCCTGATTCTCAAAACTAAAGCATGCTTATCAACCAAAATGAGTTACCTGTGCTTCTAAAAAAGGTTGTTGCCAGGTATATGCAACTAGTGTTCTCATTAAAATGTTTTAAGAATAAGACCTCAGCTGACTATAGTGTCAGAGCATCTGATATTAATTTCTACCTGTCTTTGCACCAGACGACAAATGTGAACACTTGGACTAGCTATATTATTAATAGAATTCTGCAAATATTAATTTTAACTTATTTTATTAATGGAAAAAGAAAAACTATTTTCATCCATTCCAGTATTTTCTAAAATCAATTTCAGAATTGTAATAATTGCCTAGGTCTCTTCTCTTTCAGTGAAAATATTTAATAAAATCACTTGAGGAAATAATCCAAACCATCAACAAGATGTATAATACTGAGTTTTCAACAGGCTGAATTTCAGCAAATTAGATGCAATTTGATAAATTTTATAAAATTAGATAAAAGGAGGGAGAAAAACCTCTTCTGAAAGTTGTGCTAAAAACATAACCTTAGAGATTCCTTTATATAGAAAAAAAAGATTTTTTTCTTCTGTTAAGAGAGTAAAAAGGCATTCAATATGAAAACCTAACTTTAATTGGCAGCCAGATAAATCTCTAAAAATGAATAAAAGGCATGTCCCAGTGTTATCTAAGTTTGTTTAAGAACATTACTATTTAAACTCTTCCTTATCTTTGTGAGCTCTAAATTAAAACAAAGCAATAATATTTCAGGAACCATGCCCCTCACTAAGATTCACTGATGGAAGAATTCTGCAAAGAGCTGTAGGTGTTCCCCCTCCACTGATGATAGATGGTGGGTTCCTGATGCCAGCTCTTTATGGGTTGTATCAATAGTCCTAGGTGCCTGGATTAATGTTCATTAGAAGCACAACCATGTAGGCACTAAGCTTTTATCCAGCATCCTTACATTCCATAATTCTCTAAGTCATGGAAAGAACAAATATATATTTGTCTAGTAAGCTATCGGGAGAATTCTATCTCTACATATGTGAAACCAAGGGTTTAAATGAGGGTAGAATACACCAGAGCCAACCTTCCTGCCTCTAAACTCTCTCTCCCAGCCATTCTGGTATTTCATCAAGTTGACTCAAGTTTATTCTTCAGTTTACTCCTCTCTTTAAAATTCTCTGTGACTCAAGGTCAAGGACATAATCCTTGGCTTGGTATATAAGGTCAGATAAAATGCCAGGTAAAGTGCAAGATGGCCAGATAAATTTGAATTTCAGATAAAAGACAACTTTATTTAGTGTAAGTGTGACCCATGCAGCATTTGGGAACATAGACTAAAATATTATTTGTTGTTCATCTGAAATTTACATTTAACTGAGCATCTGAATTTTTATTTGATAACTCTGGCAAAGACTTCCAGTCCCAACATCTCTTGTCAGCTTCTCTCCTACTGCTGCAGAATAAACCCTCTGCTCTAGCCACAACTACAGCCTCCATGTTCCTCACACTCCTGCACTTTCATGACTCCACAGTGTTATTTCAGTGTTCCTTCTGTCCAGGAGGTCCTTCTTTCTTCATTCTATTAAAACTCTGCTCATCTTGAAGATTGAATTCAAACTCAATTTGATCATTTCATACTTTTTCATCATTTCATACTCAATTCCTATAACACATTGCTTTTCACATAAATACAATTGTCTCCTGCCTTCCGGCTTATCACCCACAGTTAGTCTTCAAATTTTGTTTAAATCCTGGAGTAGGTTCTACCTTTTCCCGTACTTAAGTCTCACATACCCATACAGTCTATAAGCCCCATGTGGTAGGGTTGCTATTTATCTTGTACGCTTGCATACTGACCACAGAAAACAGAGTATAGTTTCAGAAAGAGAAGCAGAGGCGAAAACTGATGTTAGGAAAGGCCTACAATATGCTGGAAGTTTTACGTGGTATTTTTTTCATCCTTATAGCAAACTAACAATATCTTCGCTTTACAGCTGAAGAAAACATAGCTCAGAAAAGTTACACAACTCGCCTAAGATAACAGTAACAGAGGCAGAATTTGAACCCAGGTCTGACTTGAGTAAACACCATGCCACCCTCTCCATTAACATTGTTGTCAGCTATTGCTGCAGCAGCCATCATTAAGTTTTTAATGCTGGTGTGGAAGTCTCAGGAAATGAAAAATCTAGGCCAGGCAGCTGAGGTCAAGTAGGCAACTAAGGAAGTTTGTAGGAAGCACAGATTGCAGCTGGGGCATACTCTGCCACCTTGGGGAAAGCAGGAACAGCTGGGGCAGCAGAAGAGACAAACCCACTGCATGGGGTGAAGAAAATTAAGTGGAGCAGGAGTGGAGCTGACTCCATATTTCCTGATAACTGAATGTTTGCAAGCAAACAGCAGTATAGAGCCAGCCCAGACAGAGAGGCTGGCCCCATGCTTTCCCTGTGGTCTGAGGCAGTCGGGCTCTTGCTGAAGAACATGGTTGCTTGGAGAAAGGAGGAAAAGAGAAAAGCAGCAAGCAAAAGCTGAAAGTTGAATTCCCAGCAGAAGCTAGGCATTTACGTGCAGTAATTGCTGGTAGGTCAGTAGATTCTTAAACAGCATGAAGGCTCCCAAAAGGTCAGTGAACATTTTAAAAATTTCAGTGCACATTTGTGCACCACTTGCATGCTTTGCTGTTTTCCACCTCCAAGCTCCACAAGGGATAAATGTGGTTATTTTAAGACCTGGAAGCCTCACCCTACCCTATGAAAAATACCATCTACTAGAGAAAGACACTTTCTTTCACCTTTCTAGTCTTTTGGAAGACTTCTCCAGTGATAAATTTTATTTATGCCTCCCTACTGTTCAGAGACCTCTGCAGTCAGCAGGGATGAGATAGCATAGAGGAGCTGGATTTTTTCCCTCTCACATTTGTGGGTTTAAGACAATGTGAAACACTTCGAAGAGAGAACATTCCAGAGAACATTTCACCTGCCCATTTAATAGCATCAGTAGCTAAGACTAAAAGCAAACTGTGGTCGTCAGGATAAGCAATGATTCCCCCTCCAATGCCAAAGATATTATTATAAACTCAGGATCAATACAAAGCAGTGCTGCTTTTATTTTTAGTTTTAACCTTTGAGAAAATCAAGGCTTCAGAATATTGAATTGGATCAGCACATCAGTGATTGCAGACACAGATACAATTAGGGAATCTGGATGCAACCAAACAATTGTAAATCTTCTTAGTAAAGTGCCTTGGTTTCCTCTCCACTGTGGATATTCACACAAATAAAACATACCATTGTACACAGCTTCTTTTGTTGTTTTTTTTTAAACATTTTTATTATACTTTAAGTTCTAGGGTACATGTGCACAACGTGCAGGTTTGTTACATATGTATACATGTGCCATGTTGGTGTGCTGCACCCATGCTTCTTTTGTTTTAATGTATATCAAAGTGCATTTCCAGCTCACGGTTACAGAATACTCCATTTTACATATAAAAAAAAAAAACAAGCAGTTTATAAACCCTAGATGCTGATTAACATATTAGTTCTTTAGCCAAGGTGAGTGGCAAAAATGGAATTAAATGCATGAGGTATTATGAATGTCACAAGATGTAAAGTGTGCAAAATTTCAGCCAACTAAAATGCCCTCTACAATCAACAAATGCTTGGTGCGTTAGGGACCCCTGTTCAGCCATAAGGCTGCAATATTCCTTCTAAGGACCATTTGATTTCTGAAGCACCTGCCATCTGCACTCTATGATCTTGAATCCTTTCCTTCTGAGGTTGCTTTTCTGCTTACTTGTCATTATTTCCAGTGGCCCAAAAATTCAAACTTGAAGGATGGATATAGGATATTTTGGAGGTAGGACAAAAGTGAATAGCAGTGATAGGAAGCCAAGCTCCTTGGATAGAGATTCAGCTTATTATCTATTTTAGAAGCAAGACAAATGCTTCAGACATTTCAAGGGCACACAGATATACTGAAATATGGAATCTTGCTAATAAATGAAAGCAGCTGAATGACCATGCTGGCTGGCAAGCAGCCACCAGAGGTAAAGTGATTTTCTTTGAGCTAAATTGTGAGTCAGGTGCTCTTGCTCTCTGTCAGCACACACACAGACACACACACACACACACACACAGAGATGCACAATACACAGACACACACACACAGACCACACAAACATGCACTCTTGGAATATGCGCACTACCAAGATCAGATCAAATAATCTAAGGCAGAAGAAATTAATTCTTTTGCTTCTTATAAGTAAATATATGGTTGCGAATTATAAATATTATAAAAAGTTATGTCTGTAGGACTCAGGGGCAAGAAGACCCATAGAAGACCATACTTACTTAATATGCTATCTTCATATGCATGAAGAGGGTAAAAGTAGGGCCTTTAAGTGAAGATGAAAGGCAGCAGTATTGTTTATCCCACAGAAGAGCAGGTTAAGAGGTGATCTGATTACTAGTTTCAAGTACACAGAGGGCATTTTTATGAAGGTGATGGTGATTGATTGCTCTCCATATTGGCAGAGGACCTGACAGGAAGAAATGGGCCTAAAGATAGAATTCAGTTAAACATAAAGAAAAATGTATTCAACTTCAGGTTGATAAAACACAAAAATGGCTGGTGGAGAGTTTGAAGAGTTCATTCCTGGAGCTCTTTAGAAGAAAGTAAGCAGTTATTTTCCAGGTGTCTAAAATGACATACCTGCTTAAAAGAACCTGCCCAATGGCCACTTATTACTTTTTTTAGGTTGATGGATAGGAAATGAGAATGGAATGTGGAAATGAAATACTATGTAACTTATATTATATTGCCGCCAGTATTTATGATGCAGTTGGTACTCATCTAACAACACCAAAACAATTCCTAGGAGTGTCAACACTGAACTCAGTTTTGTTACTTGCCTTATCAGCTGCATTAGACACAGCTTATCACCCCTCCTACTTGAAATTTACCCTTCACTGGACTGCTGGGATGCCACTTTTGTGGTTCTCATTTTACTGCATAGGCATTCCTTTTCTATCACCTCAGCATCTGAATGTTGACATACTCAGGCTCAGTCCTTAGACCTCTTCTCTTCTCTGACTTTAATCACTTCATAGATGACTCCTTCTAGTCTTGTGGTTTCCAATTTCACATTTCACTTACATTTTGAAGATTCTGAAGTTTATATCTCCATCCTGGACTTCTTCCCTGAACAACAAACTCCTTTATCCAACTGTCTATTCTATACCTCCTACTGGATCTCTAATAGAAAGAGACCTAATAAAATTAAGCTCTCAATTTTCTTCCACCCACATCACCAAAGTTGTCCCTCTCACCATCTTTGCCATATCTCTAAATGGCAACTCCCTTTTTCTAGTTGCTCAGGCTCAAGATTTTGGAGTCATTCTTAAAAACACTCTTGTTTCCCACTCCATATTCAATTCATAGCAAATTCTGTCCATTTTACTCTCAAAATATATGCATAATTTAACCCTGCCCACTGCTATCACCCTGCCTCCATCATTTCTTTCTTCCCTTATTACAGTCTTCAATCATCTCTCTGCTTACACCCTTGCTATCCTGTGTAGTACAAGGTGATATTTTTAAAATGTAATAGTTCAAGTTTGACATCAGAAAATGGTGAAATCATTTTCTACCATCATCTCCCCACAGTGCACTTATATTGATAGGCAGAATTCCAGTAGAGAAGTACTCACATACCATTGGAGCAAAAAATAAAAAAATACACATATTGAAGTGGATAAGAAAAACAGTTTCATTTACTCATTGCCCCACCCCAAGGGGACATAGTTCAATGCCAAGAAAGACCCCCAATCCTTGGCCCATGAGTCCTTCCACACGGGAAAGTGAGGGTAGTGAGTCCTACCTTCCCCAGTCATGCAAGATGCTGCCAAAGAAGCCTATCTCTTTCGGGCCCTACCAATAGTACTAAGGGTGTTAACACAGCTGAATGGCTAGGAGAAGCTGAGAGCAGAAAACACAGGCAAGGGCTCACACCAGTTAGGTCTCAAAACTCAACAAAGGTCTGTGTATCCTACTAAATGCTTGACAGACTCAAGAAAGAGGACTTTGCAAGGGGCTTGAAATTCCTCACCTATAGACTCTCCTATCAACTGACACACAGGTGACTCCAACGCTCCATATATCTCCCCTTCCATCTCTCCTATATGGCTATCTCCCTTCATGTGCCCCCCAGACATCAAGTGTGAGCATTTGCAGGTGGTTCACGAGCACCTGTGGTCATCAAGCTCAACTCCACAGAATTAGAAGAAGGCACACAAACTTAAGCATGTCAGGTCACCCCCTGACTCCATCCCACCAAGGAAGACAAACAGGAGACTGATCATCCCCTAGGCCTTGTAGGATTGAGAGAATCTAAAGAGTTCTCCTCCAAGAGGAAACAAGAAGTGTGGAGTTGGTATATCCATAGAAAAGGTCTGAGAGGGCCTCGGAATCTCTAGTCTGGCTAACAGGTGAAGGTAGTTCTTTCTCCAAATCAGTCAGTGAAAATTGAAGATTATTGCTTCTCCAAATCTAAAGATAGCAATGTAAGATTTCAAAAAACAATAAAAATCGAGGAAACATGTTTCCACGACACCACCAAAGGAAAACAATAATTTTTCAGTAACTGACCCCACAGAAATGGAGATCTATGAATTGCTTGACAAATAATTCAAAATAATTGTTTCAAGGAAGTTCAGTGAGGTACAAGAGAACAAAATAGACAATTCAACAAAATCAGAAAAATAATACATGAACAAAATTAGAAGTTAAACAAAGATAGAAATCATTTAAATAAAACAGAAATTCTAGAGCTGAAGAAAACATGATGAAATGAAAAATGCAATAAGAAGTTTCAGGCTTCATCAAGGAGGATGCAATCTATGAACTCAAAGGGAGAGTATTTGAAATTATTCAGTTGGAGGAGAAAAAATAATGAAAACGAATAAAGAAAGCTTATAGAATTTATAGGACATCATGGAGGGAAACACAATAAGCAGTATGGAGGTTCCAGAGGAGAATACATAAAGAGAGGGACAGAAAGTGTAATTAAATAAAAAACGGCTTCAAACTTCCTAACCTTGGGAGATATATGGATATCCAAATATATGATGCTATAAGACTTCCAGACAGATTCAATGCAAAAAAAACTTTATTTAGACATAATGTAATCAAATTATCAAAAATCAAAAACAGAGAATTTTGAAAGCAGCAGGAGAAAGACTTTTCACACAGAAGAGAAGCTTCATTAGACTATTAGCAGATTTGTCAGCAGAGACCTTGCAGGCCAAGAGAAGGCAGGATGACATTCAAAGTGAAGAAAGAAAAATTTGCCAACTAAGAATACTTTATTCAGCACAGCTGTTCTTCAGAAATGAAAGATAGAGAAAAATTTTCCAAGACAAACAAAAGCTGAGGAAGTTTGTCACCACTAGAATTGCCTTACAAGAAATTCAAGTTCTTCAAGCTAAAGTGAAAAGATGCAAATAAGTAACATGAAAATACATGAAGGCATAAAATTCAGTGATATGGTATTTAGTCAAATTTGGAACATTTTAATACTGTAATAGTGGTATTTAAATCACTTTTAACTCTTATAAAGTTTAAAATTATTGAAAATAACCATAACTAAATAAATTGTTAATGGATGCACAATTAAAATGAATTATGACATAAAAAACTAAAATGTGGAGTAGAGAAGAAGTAAAAATGTAATTTTTGTATGCAATTGAAGCTAAGTTGCTGTCAGTTTAAATTTGACTGTTATGTCTATAAGATGTTTTATGTAAGCCCCACGGTAACCACAAAGCAAAATCCTACAGTAGATACACCGAAGATTAAGAGAAAGGAATCAAAGCATTCCACTATAGAAAATAATCAAATCACAAAGGAAAATAGCAAGAGGGGAAGAAAGGAACTATAAAACAGAAAACAATTAACAAAATGTAACAGTAAGTCATTACCTATCAATAATTACTTTAAATATAAATGAACTAAATTCTCAATCAAGAGACAGAGAGTAGCAGAACGGATAGAAAACCAAGATCCAACTCTATGCTTCCTATGAGAGACTTACTTTAGCTTTAAGGACACACACAGACTGAAAGTGAAGGGATTGGAAAAGATATTCCATGCAAGTAGAAACCAGTTGAAAGCAGAGATAGTTATACTTCTATCAGAAAAAAAATAGGCTTTAATTCTAAAGCTATCAACAGTTAAAGGAAGTCATTATAAAGGGGTCAACTTATGAAAAGGATCTAACATTTGTAAATATATATGCCCTCAACATTGGAACACCTAGTTATATAAAGGAAATATTAAGATATCTGAAGGAAGAAATTAACAGCAAAACAATAATAGTAGGGCATTTCAGTACCCTGCCTTCAACAATGGTTAGGTAATCCAAATACAAAATCAATAAGAAAACACTGGACTTGAACTACACTTTAGAGAAAATGGACCAAAAGACCTATACGGAATATTCTATCCATCAGCAGAAGAATACACATTTTTCTAAAGCACGTAAGAAACATTCTCCAGAATATAATATGTTAGGCCACAAAATAAGTCTTAATAAACTTAAGAAGACCTAAATCATATCAAATATATTTTCTTACCACAATGATATGAAATCAGTAACAAGAAAAAAAAACGAAAAATTAACAAATAAATAGAAAGGAACATGTTCCTGTGCAACCAATGGGTCGAATAGTAAATCAAAGGCAAATTTAAAAATATCTTAAGACAAATGAAAATGGAAACACAACATATCAAAACTAATGGCTAGGCATGCTGGCTCATGCCTGTAATCCCAGCACTTTGGGATGCTGAGGTGGGCAAATCACAAGGTCAGGAGATAGAGTCCATCCTGACTAACACGGTGAAACCCAGTCTCTACTAAAAATACAAAAAATTAGCTGGGTAAGGTGGCGGGCGCCTGTAGTCCCAGCTACTCGGGAGGCTGAGGCAGGAGAATGGCGTGAACCCGGGAGGCGGAGCTTGCAGTGAGCGGAGACAGCGCCACTGCACTCCAGCCTGGGTGACAGAGCGAGACTCCATCTCAAAAACAAAAAAAAATAAAAATAAAAAAATAAACAAAACTCATAACACACAACAAAAGCATTTCTAAAAGGAAAGGTTATAGCAATCAATGAATACATGAAGAAAAAAAAGACAAATATCAAATAAGCAACTTAATTTATACCTCAAAGAAGTAGATAAAAAGAACAAGTTAGACCCAAAGTGAGCACACAGGAAATAACAAAGAACCATGTAGAAATAAATAAAATAGGGATGAGGAAAACGATAGAAAAGCTCAATGAATCTAAGAGTGTGTGTCTTTGAAAAGGAAAACTGACAAATGTCTAGCAAAAACTGAGTAAAGAGAGAAGACTCAAAATATCAGACATGAAGGAAGAGGCATTACAACTGATACCACAGAAATGTAGAGAATCATAAGATACTAAGGACAATTAATGTGCAAACAAATTGGACAACCTAGAAAAAAAATGGATAAATTTCTAGAAACATATAACCTACCAACACTGAATTATGAAGAAATAGGAAATCTGAGCAAATTAATAATAAGTAAGGAAATTGAATCAGTAATTAAATATCTGTCAATGAAATAAAGCCCAGGGACAGATTGCTTTACTGTTGAATTCTACCAAATATTTAAAGAAGAATGAATAGCATTCTTGAATGCTTTGAATAGTATGAATGCTTTTCAAGCTCTTCTCATGAATTGAAGAGGAGGGAACCTTTTCAAAATTACTTTAGGAAGTCACCTTGATACTAAAGCCAGAAAATCACACTAAAAGAAGATAAATTTATTGGCCAATATCCCTGTTGAACATAGATGAAAAAATCCTCAAAAAAATACTAGCAAATAAAATTCAAGAGCACATTAAAAAAATCATAGCCTATGATCATGTTGGATTTATTCCTGCAATGAAAGGATGATTTAACATATGCAAATCCATAAGTGTGATACACAATACTAATAGAATGAAAGATAAAAAGCATATGAAACATACACACGCTCATCTCAACAGATGCAGAAAAAGCATTTGACAAATTCAATATCTTTTATTATTAAAAAAACTCATATTAGGTATAGAATAAGCACACTTCAACATAATAAAGGCCATATGTGACAAACTCACAGCTAATATCATACTCAATGGTGAAAGACTGAAAGTTTTTCCTCTATGATCAGAAACAAAACAGGATGCCCACTCACCACTTCTATTGAACATAATAATGGAAGTTCTAGTCAAAGCAAATAGACAAGAAAAAAGAATAAAAGCCATCCACATAGAAAAGGAGGAAACAAAATTTTCTCTGTATGCAGATAGCACTCTTACATATTGAAAACCCTAAACACCCATTAAAAAACTATTATAACTACTAAGTACCATCAGTAAAGTTGCAGGAAATAAAATCAACACACAAAAATCAGTTGTGTTTCTATATCTAATAAATACCGGAAATATATTATTCTATAAAAAGTCCCATTTACAATAGTGTCAGAAAGAATAAAGTAACAAAGAGTAAATTTAACAAAGGAGATGAAAAATCTGTACATTGAAAACTGTAAAACATTGATGAAAGAATTTGAAGTAGATACAAATAAATGGAAAGATGTCCTATGTTCATGGACTAGAACAATTAATATTGTTAAAATGTCCACGCTGACTTGTTGGAGTTTATGTTCTACTGAAGAGAGACAAAGAACAAACAGACCAACATGTAAATAAACAGTGTGGTAGGTGGTAAGTACTATGGATAGGTATAATGCATCATATTCCTTGTTTGCCTGGAAAAGTCTGAGTTTATATGTCACCTATAGTAATTATTAATAGTGCCTCCTTTCACTGCATAAATGTCTCATTGGATAATAAATTATATGGTCACTCCAGATACAGAGAATAAATGAGCAGAGCAATTTACAGATTGAATGCAATCTCTGTTAAAATTTCAGTGACATTTATTTACAGAAACAAAAAAAGTAATCTTAAAAATTGTATGGAACCATAAAATTTACATGGAACCACAAGATCAAAAAGATAGCTAAAGCAATCCTGAGAAAGAACAATGCTACCCTCACTCACTACCAACAACCTGTCTCGTCACAGGCATGCCTTGCAACCACCCCACAGAAATGCTTTGATTACCCACAGTCGTTCACCAGATAAGATCAGTATCCAGGTGTATTAGTTCGTTCTTGCATTGCCATAAAGAACTACCAGAGACTTAAACATGAGACCTGAAACCATGTATTCATAGAAGAAAACATACAGTAAAAGCTCCTTAACATTGGTCAGGGCAATGAGTTTTTGGTTATGACACCAAAAGCACAGGAACAAAATCAAAAATAAACAAGTGAAACTATATTAAATTTAAATGTTTCTGCACAACAGAGGAAATAATTAACAAAATGAAAAGACAACCTCCATAATGAGAGATTATTTGTAAACCATATATTTATATGGTATAAAGGGCATGCTATCGAAAATACAGAAGAAACTCAATAACAACAACAACAACAACAAAACAAGAAAAGGACCTGAACGTTTTCCCAATAAAGACATACAAATGGAAAGTAAGTATATGAAAAGGTGCTCAAAATCAATAATCATCAGAGAAGTGCAAATCAAAACCACATTAAAATATCATTTTACACCTGTTAGGATGGATACCATCAAAAAAGTGAAAAGATAACAGTGTGGCAGAGCATGCGGAAAACAGGAACCCTTGCACACTGTTTGTAGAAATGTAAATTGGTACAGCTATTACAAAAAGCAGTATGGAGCTTCCTCAAAAAATTAAAAACAGAATTATCATATGATCCCGCAATCCCACTTCTGGGTATATATCCAAAGGAAATTAAATCACTAGCTCATTAACTATGTGTGGTGATGAGTATATTAATTAATGGGTTTGTGATCATCATTTCACAATGTGTGTGTATACATAGAAGTATATATATATTATCATCATATTGCGTACCTTGAATATCTATAATATTTGTCAATTATAACTCAATAAAGCTGGAAAAAAATTCAAAAAAATTTATGTCAAAGAAAGATCTAAATTTTCAAGTTCATTGCAGCATTATTCACAATAGCTAAGATATGGAAATAACCTAGGTGCCCATTGATGAATGAATGGATAAGAAAATGCAGTGTATGTATATGTATACACACATATGCAATGTGATATTATTCAGTCTTAAAAAAGAAGGTAGCCCTGCCATTTTCTATAACATGGATGAACATGGAGGACCTTATGCTAAGTGAAATAAGCCAGACACAGAAAGACAAATACTGTATGACATCACTTACGTGGAATCTAAAAACGTTAAAATCAGTAACAGGTAGAATGTTGATTACCAAAGGTTATGGGTGGGGAAAATGAGAAGATGTTTGTCAAAGTATACAAACTTTCAGTTAAAAATAAATTCCGGGGATCGACTGTACAGTTTGGTAACAGTGTTGATTTCAAATATTATTTCAAATATTATTAAAAGTAATACAGTTAATTAGCATGATTGAGGTAATCTATTCACAATGAATACTTACATAGCATTGTACACTTTAGATCTATACAATTTTCCTTTTTCAATCATACCTCAATACAGCTGGAAAAAAATTTAAATTTTAATGTGTTGGCTTATATTACCCTTCTGCTGAAATTTTTCACTGCCTTCCAACTCATTCAGAGAAAAGTCGAAGTCCTTATTTACCGTATTTCTGGCAGCCCACAAGGACAGAAGTGATTGGGCCTCTCGAATCTCATATCCTGTTATTCTTCACCTCATTCACTGTCTCCAGGCATGACAGCTTTCTTACTAATCCTTGTTTATGCCAAACATGCTCTTACCTCAGAGCCTTTGCATTTGCCTGGAAATTTCTTTTCTCAGATATATGCATGGTTCGCTTCCTTCCTTCAAATCATTGCTCAAAAGACACTTTAGTAGTGAAACCCCTAACAAACCATAATAAAATGGTAATCCCCACCCATAATAAAATGGTAATCCCCACCCTAGACCTGTGCCAGGATTCTCCCTCTTTTTTGCCCTGCTCATTTATTCTCTGTATCTGGAGTGACCATATAATTTATTATCCAACGAGACATTTATGCAGTGAAAGGAGGCACTATTAATAATTACTATAGGTGACATACAAACTCAGACTTTTCCAGGCAAACCGGGAATATGATGCATTGTACCTATCCATAGTACTTACCACCTACCACACTGTTTATTTACATGTTGGTCTGTTTGTTCTTTTTCTCTCTTCAGTAGAACATAAACTCCAACAAGTCAGGAACTTTTTGTTCATAATTTTATTTCCAATACCTAAAAGGCAACTGACCAAAGCAGATGCTGAATAATTTGTTGAGTGAAGAGAAGGCTGAATGAATAAATATGTCCTATACTTAACTGAGTCTGTCTAAAATTATAGACAATAATCATAATAATACTATTAGCTAAACTTTGGGAATGCTTACTAAGTATGTGCCAGGCACTGCGATGCCTACTTTATACACATTGTCATTTAAAACTTACAACTATTCTCTTAGCTCCACATTACAGACTGAAAGATGACCATCAAAGAGGTGAATGATCTCCCATGTTTACACAGTTAGAAAGTGCTAAAGCTGGTGTTCAAACTCAAGTCCCTTGGACTCTGGGATGCTTTCAAAAGTCACATCCATGACCTATCTCAGTCTCTTCACTTCTAATCTTTCTCCAGCGAAGTACCCCTCTGTCCTCAGAGGCATCTTTCTAAGACAAACATGCCTCCTTAACCTTTCATGCCTTCCCACTGCTTTCCAGAGGAAGCTCAGACTATTCAGCACAGCCATCAAAGGCCCTGTGGTAGAGGGGCCTGACTCGCCTTTCACACCTCTTTAGCTGCTACTCCACCTACAGTGCCCCATACTTGCCTCATCTCACCCAAGAATCCTCACAGCTGCAGTTCTTGATGTTCTCATTGTTCTTTGAACAGGGTTTGTTTTCAGCTTCATTCCTTTCTGGAAGTCCCTCCTCATGGCAGTTTTCTCCCTTCTTTCTTGTATCCATCAAAATCTGACCCTACTGGTACCACAATATTTCTCAAACCCCCCTAATGAAAGTCAAGTTCTCTCTCTCCCTAATCCTAGAATACTTAGTTTAACTCAGCGGTTGATTATACCATGCTTTATTAAAGCTATTTACATGTGATTACTAGAGAGCCAGGGAAGATAAAAGTCAAGCCTATTCCCTCACTGTATCCTTGCAGGACCTCACAGAGCACTTGGACCATAGGAGGAGCTAAAATAGTATTGATTTTGCTGGATGTGTTGTGCATGGATTGTTTAAGAAGCAGTTGGAGATGCAGAACTGAAGCTCAAGATAGAAACTGTAAAACATTCATGTGTAAATGAAAAATACATGTATAAGTGAAGCAGAATTTTAAGAAAACAAGTAAGAAAAGCCTTAAGAAATGCCTCATTTAGAGGCTAGAAGGGTAAAAAGTGTGAGTAATTCTGAAAAATGATTTGGTATTCATAATCCTATATAATATGTAAATATATACAAGATTACATAGAATTGAATGAATAAATTTTATAACGATAGAAATTCCCTCCTTTTTTTCTAACATACCTGGGTCTGATTTCTTGGCCTTCATCATTTAATCTTCCCATAGAGTTAGATCTCAGAGCAGATGCCATACAGTATCTGAATTCACATATAAGAAACATATACACTATTTTGTATATATTATATATGGCTCTATACCAACTTAAGGGGAAAACTATGTGCTTGTTCAGTGAAATCATTCCTTTAAACTATTATACAAATTTGCTTGGTTCACAGGCCTATTTTTGTGGACAAGGAGGATAAATCTACAACTTAAAAATGAAAATTTAAATAAAATTTTTAAATGCAATTCCACACAAATTGTTTGTAAATATTTATAAACATATAAATAAAATAATAATGGTCACTGACACATATGTAGCATTATACATGGGTTTGGGATAAGTTGCAAAAATCTTGCAAGTGAATAGATTTTTATTTGCAACTTACTGCAGATAAAATATGAGAATAATTTTTAAATTGCAAAAACCAGACTGCACAAATCTTCATTATACCAGGTCACTAGACAAAGTTTCCAAGGACAATAAACCACTTTCAGCCTGACTTACACCAATACCTAAACTATAAATTGCTGCACAGGCTATTATATCACTGAGTTAGTCTGTCCTCTTGCAAGGTTACTGTTAACGTATTGTCCCACTGATCAAGCGAGGTTTAAAGTGGGAAATGTGTGTGTTAGAGCAGGTTGTTAAAAGGTATGTTCAGGTATGAGCAGCCTTCACGGCATTATCATCACAAGCGCAGCCAGTGCTTTTCCGGTGTTTCTGTGAAGACCTCATCTCCTTCCTTTTGTTCTACGCCTTGCTTTCATTAGGAAGCCTACAGCAGCATCTCCCAGGTGTGTTGCCTGTACAAAGGGCATTCATTCTACCAGTGCCCAGGCATTAAAGATAAAGGACACAAATTACAGTTGGAGCTGTGTTCGTGGATAAATGGGGCAAAGAGATGGTGATTCTACTGTGCTTTCTGGGTAATCCTACCATTAATTTCTGAGTTGTTTGTACAGAAGTTCTAGCCAAGAGAAAAATAGATCATTGCATTTCTTTGCTTTGAGAGACAATGAGCGGCCCCGTGAATGTGCAGCCTCATTCTGTATAGAGGAGAGCCTTTTAAAATGCTGATTTCCCAAGCCAGTGCAGCAGTGATACTATTTAAAAATATACCTATATGGTGGAGATTATGGGGCAGGACAGTCTACACTTTCGCCTACCCAGGAACATTCAACATAGTTTCCACCCAATGAAAGAGAGAGGTCAATTAATAACAAAAGCCAACCTGTAGTGAATGCTTACAATGGCCCATCCTCTGTTCTGAGCACTTCGTATTTATTAACCCATTTAACCCCAGTTCTGCTATTATTATCTCCCATTTTATAGAAAAGGAAAACTGAGAGAGCATGATTATGAAAATGACCCTGGGTTCCACAGTGAATGGTGGAGCTGAGATTCAGAATGCAGATAATCTAACACTAGAGCCTACCTTAGCAATTTTCCTCCCAAGATATTATGTCTCTTACTTAATATAATTTTCATTAAAACTCTGTATGTTAATCTATAATCCTGGCTATTATTTTCTTTTTAATAAACCATTTACTGCCCCCCTCCTTCTTAAAAGATTATTTGAATTCTTACCTAGATCTGCAGTGAGGCAGACTGATAATTTTAAAATTTATTTAACTTGTATGAAGGCTGAAGGACACAAAACTTGTCAGCAGCCTTCCAGCCTTCCAGACTTGAAGGAGGTAGAGGAAGAGGAGGAAAATTTGTAAAAGATGCTAATATTTATGAAGTGCTCAACAAAATTAGGTAAAGATAGTCAAGACCATATTTGCTTTGTAAATCTGCCATTACCAGATTTACAAAGTATCACAGACTGCGTGGCTTAAGCAACAAAAATATGTTGTCTCTGGAGGTCTAAAGTCCACTATCAAGGTGCCAGCAGGTCTGGCTCCTTCTGAAGGCTGTGAGGGAAGAATCCATTCCTGGCCTCTCTGCCTGGCTTCTAGGTAGCATCTTCTCCCTGTCTTTGTTCCCATGATCTTCCCTCTGTGAACATCTCTGTGCCCAACTTTACTCTTTGTAAAAGAGCATTGGCTATATTGGATTAGGGCATATGCGAATGACTTCTTTTTTTCTTCTTCTTCTTCATTTTATTGACCTTATAAAGATTCTATCTCATAATAAAGTCACATTCCTAGGTACTGAACGTTAGCCTGAATTTGGGGGACACAATTAATAAAAAAGATCACAGAGCTACTAAGAGGTAAGCTGGGATTCTAGTTCAAGTGTATGTGATGCCAGGAGATGTTCTGTGGATTATCATGCAGTCTTGCGCTTAAAGATCTCTAAGAAATTTCCAGCACCAAATACTGAGACCTATAATAATCCACATGAGACTCCAAACTGGTAAAAACTTCCCAAAGATTTTCTTTCTAAATGTAGACATCTGTTATTTCTGTCTCTCCATCATCCCTTTCCTCCCACTGGAAATAGGGCCCTATTCCCTTCCACTGGGACACTGCTCTTCCCCCCGTATGCATTCTGAAGGGCTGCAAGCCTCAGTGCCTCCCCCAAACCCCAGACACATCATCTTTTAATGAGTAACTCTTTCCTTTGGGTCTGAGGGTTGTAAAAATGTTGACTCCTGATTCCCCAAAGGTAGTTGCCTCAGCACATGGAGAAACCTGAAATAAGCACCACACATAAAAACTGAGTAGAGAGACAGAGGTGGGCAAACAGGCAGAACAGACCAACAGACAGAGAGACTAAGGGTTCTGGTTCTATCTACTCTGAGGCTACTCTTGACTTTGCAAGAATTGGTTATATAAGTCAATAAATGGTTCCTTTCTCTTTTTTTGTTTTTTTATTTTCTCAAATGAGTTTGAGGAATGCTTTACTCACTTGCTATCAATATTGGCTGGAAATGAATAAATCCTGTATCTTACTTTTAAATATGTAATTGCACCACATAATTTATAATGTATGAGATACCATGAAATGAAGAATCATTTCAGAAGTAGAATTCATACAGTCCGATTTCAGAAACTAGTTTAAGTGTTTAGAAAGGCCATAAACTCTGTTTTCCACTTGTACCATAATCATTTTGACTCATAATTTCACACAGTAACCCCTGGGGCAAACCATCAAGATGGTTAATTCATCTTAAGATGAAAAAGTGAAAATTAATAAAAGTAAATATGTGGCTTACTATCAAACCGCTGTTACTAATGGAGACTTTTTTTCATCTCATCATTACAAATCATTTTTTAGACCAAAGATGCAAACTGTTCTAGATAACATTTTAAATAAAACTATATTGCTTTCTCTGAAATAAAAAATTCAGACCACGTTACTAAATACAATAAAACAACTGTTCGTTATATAAAATCTTTATTACCTAGTCATATTTTTTGCATTAATCTTATGCTTATTTACCAGACTCATGCTTTAAAAATTAGTCTTATAATCCATGTCTTAGCAAATAAAATTAGTAATATTTTCTAGAGGAATAGCATCCTCCTGAAAAATGAAAAGAAAACCAATGGCTAGGAAACACCAACTGCAAAAAGTTAAGATTTCTGAGAAGAAATTTTGTATCTCCAATATAGGAATACTTTACAGTATATGATGTGTCACACATCTTCTCTCAGGTGTATTCCTCTCGCCAATGTCATGTAAAGAAAACTTTAATACATTTAATTAATAATACATGCATACTATGTGCAAAATGTTGTTAGACTGTTTCACCAGTTTTGAAGCAGTTTATATTCTAATGATTGAGAGAATACCATATATAGGTCAAGGATCATTTGAACTTGATTTTTTATATTCCTAGAATGGTGTATATTGTCAGTGTTCAATAAATATTTATTTAATGGCTACATTCATACAATAGATCATCTTTAATAGAAACATATACTGAAGTTCTATAGAATAAATAATTCTAGTATATTATATATACAGATGCTCCTTGACTTGCTATCAGGCTATATCCTGAAAAACCCATCCAAATTGAAAATATTATAATTCAAAACTTTATTTAATATAGTGAAAGTACAAAACATCATAGTTTAGCTTAGCCTACATTGAGCATGATCAGAGCACCTACAGCAGCCTACAGTTGGGCAAAATCATCTGGCAGTACAGTATACACTGTGGAGTACTTGCTAGTTTCCCTCATGGTTGCATGGCTGACTGGGAGCTGCCCAGCATCATGAGATAGTATCATACCATATATTGCTAGCCCTGGAAAGCATCAAAATTCAAAATTTGAAGTATAATTTCTAATGAATGCATATAATCTTGCACCATTGTAAAGACCAAAAAAAATATAATTTGAACCATTATAAGTCGAGGGTTGTCTGTACATAAATGAAGATATAGATACAGACAAATGCTGTAGACATGAGCATAGACACAGACATGCATGTAGGCATAAGCATGAATATAGAGATGCCTGTAAAATTGTAGATGCGGATACAGAGACAGAGAAACACTGATATACATGTTAAATGTACTAGGTATTTCCAGTTTTCTGCCTGAAATAAACATCTGTTATTTGTCTCTTCAGCTTCTCTTTCCACCCACTGGAAATAGCACTTCATATACATTCGGTGGGCTGCAAATCACAGCACCTCCTTCCACAGCAGAGGAAGGGTAGACTCATAACCTCTCAACCGTGGTCTTTCTCTTGTGTCTGAGGGTTGTAAAGATGTATCCCCAGATGTCACAAAGGTAATGTCCTCACCACATGGAGAATTCAGGGGTTTTGCACAATACACAGAAGCCAAGTCGAAATACTGAAAGATAGATGGACAGGCATAAATATGATGGTGATCCCAGCTCCATTACATTTATCCGTTACATCTCCCAGACTGTAGCCAAAAAAAACAGGGAAGACAAGAGAGAGGTGACATTTGCAAATGCCAAAAAAGGCACTTGAGTCTTATATGAGAGAACAGATGTTTTTCCCAAAAGCTGAATTCAAGAGTCTTCTGTGAAGAATAAAGGGTGTTAAAACGTTGAAATGAGAGACCATAGAATTTTTTTCCCAGAAAGTCTTTAAATAAAAATAGGTCAGGCATGGTGGCTCAAGCCTGTAATCCCAGCACTTTGGGAGGCCGAAGTGGGTAGACCACCAAAGGTCAGGAGTTCGAGATCAGCCAGGCCAACATGATGAAACCCCATCTCTACTAAAACTACAAAAATTATCTGGGCATACTGGCAGGTGCCTGCAATCCCAGCTACTCAGGAGGCTGAGGCAGGAGAATTGCTTGAACCCAGGAGTCGGAGGTTGCAGTGAGCTGAGATCGTGCCATTGCACTCCAGTGTGGGCAACAAGAGTGAAATTCTGTCTCAAAAAAAAGAAAATAAATAAATAAATAAAAATAAATAAAAAACAAGAAAGAAAGTCTTTAAATAAAAATAGATTCTCTTCTGCACAGGTGATTTATGTCTCAATTTTTTCAAGATCTATCTTTCTCTATTAGACATTAGATAAAATAGGGAACAAGGTATAAAAACAGGACTTAAAACTGTAAGGATAGGATAGCTGGGACAAGGCCAGATATGCAGAGGACCTACACACAGTTTTTCCTTCGGTGTACTCTCTGTGAGATTTCACATTCACACCTATCACACATTTTTGCTATTTCTGCTGAAGGACAATGAGATACAGGTACAACTAATTTAAAAATAAATGAATGACCATGTCAATATTCTACCTTGCAAGACATGAAAGTAAAATTGATTTTTTAACAAAAATATCTTTAGCAATTGATATTGGCTAGATCTAGACACAAAGGAGAAAAGAACTTAAACATTTCACACAGATCCTCTGGAATAACCCAAGTATTCAAGTAATTTAGAAGGAACTCCCATCTATGGAAAGCCCCCAGATATTCTCTGAAAATAACACGCTCATTGAGACTGTGAGCCTTCATTGTATGATTTCAAGGAAATTCAATAAAATGCTGGTGCTTGTGCCTTTTATATCAAATGGAGCCAAACAGAGAAATAATTGCTCAGAGTTCAATTATTTTATGCAAGCTCATTCTCATCCCCAACCCTTTAATGCTCAGTAAATTGTCCAAGTGTATAATCAGAATACAATTTAATTTTACCAATAATTGCTGTGGTTTGCTATAGCTTTAAAAAGTTAAGACACATTAAAGGAACCTAGGGCTATATATCTTTAAAGTGTTTCAGTATAATATGAGTTATAATTTTCAGTGCTTACTGTTAGTATTTCAAAAAATAATGTCTCTAGTGGCTCTACAGTTCTTCAAGGGAGCCACTTACTAAGTCCCTCTTCTGCCACTCTATTGAAATATTCCCAACACACTAGAGAAGAGGTCCTCATTCTGATTCAGTTGACTTTCAGGGACAATCATCCCTAAACAAACTCCCAACTTCAAACACAAAAATTGCCAGAAAGAATAGACTTAGTCTCACAAAGATACCAAAAGTATAGCATGTGTAAAATATTCAGTTATTCCAAAAACAAATAACATAGTTTTCACATCACTAAGAGCTGCACTATCAAAAATAAATTCTTAGAATCAAGAATATTTTTTAGGACACAACTTTAAGAACCTTCCCCATACATGAGAAAATACATGTATACACAAATACCCTTCAAATGATAAAGAGCATATAAAAATACCATTTTTAATGTTACCATATATTTTATAGGCTGATTTAAGAACAATGGTCATACTACTGTTATTCAAATAAATATTCATCTGAAATATTTCAGATGAATGGTTCCAGTCACACTACTATTTTCAAGATAAATATATTTTACTTATTTTTTATCCTATTATATTTCAAGATGAAAATATACAGAAGCAGTAAATAAAACTAACTCATTAGATTTTAAAAGGTAGCACAAAATATACCCACTGAAGAATCAAAGGCAGAACTAAAATCCCTAAGGTATTTGTCACAAAAATTATTTCACTATGTTAATAAGCTTTCTTCCTAAAGAATTTTTAAATCCCCTTCTAAAACAGATGGCATCAGCATCATTTTCAAATGTCCACTAAATTTTAACAATGCTATTAAGAATTTAAGAAAGCTTGAATGTTCTTAGGTAACTATTAGGATTTGAAGGAACGTTTATCTTTACTTTCAGGTCAAACCAAGACATATTTCATTTGAAAATATGGACATCAAATGTTGATGCCAGGAATAAACAGATAACTCTTCCCTTGAAACTCTCTCACTGTCCCTCTGTGGCAGGGGTCAGAAGTGACGCTACCGTTCATGTGGACAGCAGGGCTGGATCTGATCTGAAACAGTCCTTTCTGACCATTAGGTGAAGTCAATGCTGAAAATAAATAGAGCAATAAGACAGACGGTGAATCCACCTACTAGCCTCGAACCGCCTGGAACATACATGGTCAGCCAGCCCACCTCTCCCAGGAGAGCAACCGACAGCACCTACCACTTCTGAAATCACAACACGGGATCCCCAGACTTCACAAAACTAAGCCCCAGAGTGAGTTCCCAGCCACCCATGAATCTATCTCCAAACTTCCACAAGGGCAAATTGATTCACAACACAACTCTGAACACCCATGTATGAAAGTCTCAATCAAGTCTATCTCCTTATATTAAGATTAAGTTTAAATAATGGTAGAAAATATATCATAACAGTGCTCAAACAAGACAAAGGTCTTTTACTATCTCAGACAAACAAAGTCCAGTGATGGGCAGTTCAAGGCCAGTAGGTGGATTTGCCTTCTGTCTTATTGTTCTCCTATTTATTTTCAGCATTGACTTCACCTAATGGTCAGAAGGGGTTGTTTCAGATCAGATCCAGCCCTGATGTCCACATCCTAATCAGGAAGAAAGAAGAAAAGTTTTAAAAAGTTTTGGCCCTTAATAACAAAAACACTTTACGCAAGTCATATGACACTTCTGCTTGCATCTTACTGGCCAAAATACAGTCATTTGGTCGCACCTACAAAAGAGTCTTGGAAATGTAGTTTTTATTGAAGGTAACCAATTAAAAATCAGGGAATTGAACAGATAAATTTTTTAAAATAATTAATATTGAGGGAAATTTAGCAGTTTGTCACACTGTCCTCTCCTAAAACCCTTTGGAATTTAAAAAGTTAGATGGTGTTATCATACAATCAAATAACAAAGGTCAACTTAGAAAACATATAGAGAAAGATAATAAATACAACAACTTTAGGTTTCTCAATTGGACATCACACTACAGTATAACATTGCCTTTAAATTGGACCAGGCACAGTGGCTCCCGCCTGTAATCCTAGCACTTTAGGAGGCTGAGAAATGAGGATTGCTTGAGCCCAGGAGTTTAAGACCAGCCTGGGCAATAAAGGGAGACTCTGTTACTAAAAATAATAAAAATTAGCTGAGCATGGTGGTGCATGCCTGTAGTCCCAGCTACTTGGGAGGTTGAGGTGGGAGGATCACTTGACCGTGGAAGGTCAAGGGTACAATGAGCCATAATCATGCCACTACACTCCAGCCTGGGTGACAGAGCAAGACTGTGTTCCTCCACTAAAAAATTGTCTTCAAATAAACACAAAATCTGTAAAAATCTATTATGATACTTTATAAAACAAAGAATTCTTCATGAGTAAAAACTCCACTAGGTTTTTGTGAGTAGAATAGATTTCTAAAAATTGTATATCTAAAAAATTAGAGATTATACAGTGTTAGAAAAGACCCAACCAGAATTAGTCTTATAATTGAAAATAAGAAATGGTTATAGTTTGTTTTTGAATAAGTAAATTTGATTTTATTGATTTGGAGATCAACTTAAGATCTGAGATAATTGATGACATTGTGTTTAAGGAGCCATGTTTTGTTTTTTTTTTTCCATTCCAACCTTACAGTTTGGCTTTCATTAAAAAAATAAATAAATAAATTTTTAAAAAGACTGTTTAGAAGTCAATCACTTGAGCAAAAATTTGTATAGCATATGATGTGAGACACAATGTTGATGGCTTATGATAAAATTATTATAATTTTGCCTATTCAGGTATTTTCTCAAATTCACAGTTGAAAAGACTGAGACTAAAATAAACATAAACTAAAATAAATACATACTAAAATATTAATCTGGTTGAAATGTTAATACCATCTAAAGTCAGAAGCTTTCAAAATAAAATTTTCCCTGAATATATTCTAACTTTACTTACTTCTGGTGGATATCTTCCTAAGATATAACCTACTATCCTCCCATCTGTACCTCTAATCCTCAATCTAACAAACAAATATTCTTACAAATAATAAAAAAAGAACTCATGGAGGAATATATCTGGAAACTTTGATCAGGAAAAAATGACTTTTTTGTGTGCATGACCATTTTCAATTTCTACACTTTACAGAATTCATAGACGCATTAGGAATCCAAATTCAAGTCAGACTGGAGTCACAGTAGATCAAGACACTGCAAAACAACACACTCAAAATAGATAACAGGCAAGAATCAGGAGCCACAATAACCACTCTTTGAGCCCTTGAGAGCAAAAGAAGGAGTGGAGGGATCTTAGTGTTGATATCAGTCCTTCAAGTACTAGGATAACTGTGTTGAGAGGTCTTTAATTTTTGAGCAATTTATTTTGTTTCTACACTCCTATTAATAAAAGAACACTGCTGGTGACTGCTGCTAAAGTTAACTAACTCACTCATTTATTCCTCCAACCAATACCTAAAGAGCATCTATAATTCTAGTCCCCATGAAAACAGCATGAAAGAAACACACCACTCTTGTCTCTGCGGAAATCATATCTGTGTGTGTGTGTCTGTGTGTGTATGCACATGTATGCACAATCATGTAAATTAGAGAGTAAATTGATATGCGTATTGTATGTAATATATAAAGGAAATTATAGGAGCTATATCTCCATTAAAAGGGCACTTACTCCAGATGTGGTAATGGTGGTAGTGGGATGGGAGAAAAGGAGGAGCAAAGACTTTGCAAAACAAGTGATATCTCATCTGAGACCAGAAAGGCTAATAGGAATAACTGACCAAAAAAAGAATGTTTCAGTTTGAGTGAAGAGATAGAATTTGGAATAAATGTATGGTCTAGTTTTTCAACTGATCAATAGGACCATTTTCCTCAGCTACCAATAGCTGAACAATGAAGGCATTATCTTCATTCATTCAATGGATATTTTCTGAACTGCCACCCCCCAACCCCACCACCCACTATGCTGGGATCTGTTCTGGGCAGTGGATGAGCAGAGGAAGGAAGAGGAGATGGGATCCAAGAAGTTGAAAGGTCAAATTATACCTGGAAACAAGGTAAGGACTTGCAGCCTCAAAACATATTCTGTCTCTGAAACGTTTTTGTTGACCTTGAAAATCCTTAAGACTTTAAGTCTTAAACATTAAACATTTATTTAAGGATGAAAGTATTTTGTACTATTCATTAGAGTCACCAGGTCATATCAACATCACATGCCTCAAGAAGCAGGCTACTGTATTTGTTGAATATGGACTTGGGAACCAGATTGCCTTAGTCCAAACCTTCACTCTGCTATTTATCAGTTATGTGAGAGAAACCAAGGTACTTAACCTCTCTGGAATTCAGTTTTCCCATCTATAAACTGAGAGGAATAATAATCACTTCTGGTTTGGGAATTAATTAAATGAGTTAATACATGTAAAGCACTTTAGAACAGTGTCTGCTACATTGTCAGCAGTCAGTAAGGGTTGCATATTATTACAGAAAAATTTCAGGATAATCATACTGGAGTTCAATTCACTCTATGTTACTCTGAATAATAGCATTCTGTCAGTCTTGGTGCTTTTATATAACCTTAGACAAGTCACTTAAACATCATTAGCCCAAGTTTCCTCCTCTGCAAAGTGGGGGCAATAATACCAGCCTCATAAGATTGTCTTGAAGGTTAAATGAAGTAGCAGATTGAAGGGCCTGTAGGCTGCAAATTGCTATGCAATTGTTGCTTGTTGTTATTATCTTGCTCTTTTTAACCCTCGTACCCAAATTGGTAAGTGCTTCTCTCCTTAGGAGGAAGACAAAAATGAACACATGCACATGACTTTGACATCATGTTTCCTGCTCTCCAGATAGTATTTAATGGATAAAAATGAATGCATCCTAATTGAGACTGGAAACTAACTTGACATCAAGCTGTACATTCAAAAGATTATAGATCTTCAATGAGGAAGAATACCTGAAGTAACATCTCTTCAGCTTCCGCTTTTGGCAAACATTGCATTCTGTCCTATACGTATTGACATCTGTGTTGTTTTTTTCTTCAACCAACATTTGGACAACTGAGAAATCAATACACCAGTAGCTCCTTTGCTGGGGGCTTCCTGTGAGTCCCACCTTGGGCCCCATCTGAGTGCCTTCCATATGCTGCTGTGCCACAAAGCAGCTCCTCTTGCCTTTTCTTTTATAATTCATTCCAAAGAGGGAAAATTGAAGGAGAAGAGAGGGTTGGCCTGATAGGTCTGGGAATTGACTAAGATTCATTTCACTGCCTCATATATTCTTTGAACATTAACTTTGTGTCTGGCATCATATTAGCCTCTACGAGGTTTACAAAAATGAAACTGATAAGACCCCAAGCCCCAAGGGACTTACAGACTGTGGTGGGAAAAATGGACAAAAACACAAATTATACAAGTTATGATGTGAAACCAGTGCTAAAACTGTAAAAGAGGAACTATGGAGGCTCAGAGATAGTAGTAATTTAATGTGACTGGATGGGTGAGGACAAGGCATTAAAACATTATTCTGGCTTCACAGGAGAGATGACATCTCAGGGGAGACTTGAAGAATGAGTAGATGTCTCAAGTGGAGAAGGCAACAGGGAAGAATGCCAGGTCTAGGAACAAGATAAATAGTGCCACAGAAACGTGGAGGGGCAGCTTGGTGTTCCTAAAACAGGGAGGAGAACAAGGGGATTGGGATATGGGATCTGTGATGGGGGACATGAAGGAGGAAGAAAATTACAGCTAAGAAATCAGTCAGGCCCAAAACATCAAAACCCGTATAGAAAGTAATAATAAGAAAGTGGGATATTAATTTCTGGGTAAATTTTGGACCAGTTTAGTGAATGACACAAACACAGTTCTGCATTTTAAAAGGAGAATTCTTCTACTCTGGACAAGAACCATGGATTCATTCTCTTCTAGAGAAGAGTCAGCAACAGCAAATAGGATGCTGTGAGCTTACTAGATTGTCAGATATCTGCAAGCAGGGTGTGCCCAAATGCCACAGTACAGACGCTGCAGGATGAAGGATCTGGTGCAAAACACAAAACTCATACTGCTCACTTTCAAGGGATAGTGCTATTACCCAGAAAATTGCTGGCATAAAGACACTTGATCATTTGATTACATGCTATTATTATTTGCTTTCTCTGGTATACGTGTATATGTGTGTGCTCATAGTCACATTTATAAAGGCGGCCTGTGGTTGCATTTAAGTATTTCATTCCTTTCATTTTGGGTGGAGTATTTGTATAAAATGAAAACAATTAATTTCAAATGCCTCATTCCCCAAGGAGGAAGGCCAGCTTCCTCCAATCAGACCCAAGGGAGTAGCTGGCTCCATCACTGCATTTAATAGTTTATATTGTGCTTTCTCCACCCATCACCACCCCCAAGAAGCTCTGAATTTGCCTGTGATTTCCTGCCATCTATTCCCCAGGATTTCTTCCCAAAGGAACACACAGAAAGTGGGGCAGGATGATAGGCAAGAAGCAGATTGCTGAACTGGCTCATTCCACAGCTGTCTTTTTTTTTTTTTTTTTTTTTTTTTTTGAGTAGTTTAGACAAGGAAAAAAAGAAGGCAGCTACAAACTAAACCAATACACAGCTTTTTACAGCTTTTTATAATCCTCTGTCAGACTGTCTTCCAAAACAGGCAAACATTAAGGTCCCAGTGATTTCAATTGAGCCCCAGTTAGATAGGCACATGCTGCATGATCAATGGTGTTTTAAGGATTTCTACTTTGAATTTGGAGCATCAGTATAAATGTTATTTCTCCCAATAATCAATGTCCCTTTCAAGTTTATCCTATTCATTTTTAAAATTTGGAGATTAGGAATGACCGTAAAGCCTGCTTTCCATACTAGGAAACCATGTCCCTAGAAGATGGAGCCAGTTGGTGGAAGAACGATAATTGGCAACTGGTATTTCTTACACGATTCCTTTCCATTTTGTCTTAAATAATGCACAGATCCAGAAAAGTAAGAAATCAACCATCTACTACAAGATGAACAAATATTTATTGAGCAGCTACTATTAGGAATTCAGGAAGAAACAACCCAGTATTTTTAAAAGCCGTGGTATTTCAGGAACTTGTATTCTAGATCCAGAAAGAAAACATAAATTTAGGAAAACACAAGAGCTACGTAACAATGTGTGCAGATAAAAACGCCTCTAGGGCCTTCTTTCAGGTTTTCCTAATCACTCTCGTGGATTATTTTAGAAGCCTCCCTAGTGGTCTCTGGGCTATCAGTATGCCTCACACTGATAGAGAGATCTTCCCATAAAACAAAGCTGGCTATGTTTCTTCCATGTTTTACAATATCTACTGTTTCTCCACTTACTGAAATTCCGAGGCCAGACTGCTAAGCTTTCTGAGAGTGTGCTTCATAGTCTGACTTGAGTTTATGTCTGTAGCTTCATTCCTATATTAGTTTCTGTTGTTGCTGCAACTTGTTACCACAAACTTAGTGTCTTAAAACAACACAAATTTATCATCTTGTCATTTGTTCTGGAGGTCAGAGTCTGAAATGGGTCTCACTGGGATGAAATCAAGGTATCAGAAGGGCTGAGTTCCTTTCTGCAGGTTCTTGTTTTTTTGAGAATTTGTTTCTTTGCCTTTTTCAGCTTCTGAAAGCTGCTGCATTCCTTGGCACATGGCCCCCTCCTCCATCTTCAAAGTCAGTAACTAAAGTAGAATCTTTCTCGCACCAAATTATTCTGACGTTGACGCTTCTGCCTCTCTCTTCCACATTCAAGGCCCCTGGGTATTACATCGGATTCATCTGGCAAGTCCAGAGTGCTCTCTGCATCTCAAAGCTAGTTGATTAGCAGCCTTCCTTACATCTGCTACCTTCATTCTCCCTCGTCATGTAACATAAGCATATTCACAGTTACGAGGGATTAGAACATAGAAATCTTTGGTGGCCCTTATCCGGTCTACCACCACCTCCCACTGTTTTCCCTGGTGCCTGCACATTTTTGCCACAGTGAATAGATCTTTCTGTTGACACAGCAGATTTTTCATCTCTGTGATTTTCTAGGGTACTCCCTCTATCTGAAATGCATTTCCCTCTTTCCTGGCCAAACAACCTCATAGTTCCCCTTTACAGCAATAATTCTACAGTGAAAATTCCTCCACAATTTTCCCAGACAAAGTTCTCTTTGAACAACAATTCAAATAATTTCAGTTCTCTTGTGGCACAAGTACTGTGTGCCATCAGAGAAGCTAAGAAGGAGATAGTTTGGAATGGAGGGTTGAGGGAATGCCCTTCTGATGAAGTGGCATCTGTCCTGAGACTTAAAGGAGTTAGCCAAGCAAAGGAAATGCAGTAAGTGTAGCAACCAGAGGCACAGAGGCTAATGCAATTGACAAACAATGAGGAAGCCAAGTTAGGAGAGGCAGACTGGCCAGAGAGTGGCTGAGAGATGAGAAACACAGTTAGACATGCAGGATGGGGCTGCACTACTTCAAGGACTTTGCACTTTGTTCCGTCATTGATGAGACGTCATTTTCACGGGACAAATTTAATCCTTTTGGGGTTCCTAAAAATTCACTCTGGAATGCATATGAACAGCAAATCAGAAGTATTCAAAAAGGGAGAAGAAATACTAAGCAAGAACTATCTGGAGGAAGGGAATGGGCACAGGATTGAAGCAAGAGACAGAGACATAGGAGTAGTCTTTTCTGGGCCACATTAAGTACTTGTTTGAAATGGTATTGATACAATTGAAGGAAAACCTGTCTGTCCAGCTGATAATTTTCACCAGCAACAATCAACTGCTCAGATGTAGCCACAGAGGAGACAGATGGTTGAATTTATCCTGGTTTGGGGTTTTGCCAAGAAATATTGTGGAAGAAAAACATGGTGGATAAAAACAGGGGCAAAGCAATTGAGGACTCTTGCAAGGAAGTGATTCTAATTCCACTGAATCTCTACTGGAAAAGAGGCAAGTGGAGTCAGGAGACAATGGGAAGAAAAATAGATGGTAGAAAGCTATGGATTGATGCTGCGAGGATATATTTCAACCAGTGAAGCAAAAGGAAACAGGTGGAAGAAAATTGGCCATTTTGTTTTGTTATTTTAAAGGTAGTGCAGTTCTGATTATGGCAAGATCCAGAAGGTGACCATGAAGAAAGATGGCTGAGATTGAACGTGGAGAAGAATCACTAAGGATAAGCAGTCAAGAAACTGAGAGGTCAGTGTGTGGGAGAGGTCATCTCTGTGGCTGTTTGTGTAATCCAGAACTCATAATAAATGAGGAGTTGGTTACCAGGAGATTAATAGACTCTACAATGAGAGACAGATAATCTTACCAGAGAGTATAAAGTGAAAAAGAGTAGGACAGAGTCATATGTTTTTATAAGATGGATGTCCTAGTCCATTTTGTGCTGCTACAACAAAAATTTAAGAAGAACAGGTATTTATTTCTTATTATTCTGGGGGCTGGGAAGTCCAAGACTGAGAGGCCCACATCTGACAAAGGCCTTCCTAATGCATCATCCCATGGTGAAAGGCAAAAAGTCAACAGAGGGCAAGAAGGAGAGAAGAAAAAAGGGTGTGAATTTGTCCTTTTAAAATGAATCCACTCTCAAGATAATGGTATTAATCCATTTGTGAGGGCAGAGCCCTCATGGCTCAACCACCTCTTATTTGGCCTTACCGCTCTGTTGCATCAGAGATTATGTTTCCAACACATGAGTTTTGGGGATACTTTCAAACCATAGCAGTGGAGCATAAATAATGAGGTGATATTGGCAGTGGGAATGGAGGAGGACACAGACTTCAGATTCTGACCTTGAGTTATTACGGTATGAGAAAATAAGAAGTGAACCTCTAAGAAGAAAGCCATGTACTTTTGAAACAGCTGGTTGCCAATGAAGGATTTAGGAGGAAGAGACAATATTCAGAGAAGAGTTTGAAAATATAGCAAATGCTGCATAGTATGGAGCAAGAATTTCTGAAGGAAGATGGTAAGATTTAGGCATAAGAAGAGAGAGAGGATTGGATCAGATCAGAAGTATGGAGTAAGAAGAGGCTAAGTTTGAATAATAAGGTTTAACTATTTATACTTGTCTTTACCACTAGATAGTGAGTGTCATTGACCAAGAATTTTGTCGTATTTCTTTCTAAATTTTAGAATAATACTTGACATATTAAGTTCTCCATAGATGTATGATTTTCAAATGACAATTGCAGAGTACAGATGCTCTTCGACCTATGGTGGGGTTACATCCAGATAAATCCATCATAAGTTGAGATAGTCAAGACATAATCTTGTTGTAAGTCAAGAAACATACAGAGTAACTATCACTTTCCCACCATCATAAAGTCAAAAAATTTTAGGATGAACCATCATAAATCAGGAAACATCTGTATTAATTGTATAATATTCAGAGGAAATAATCCCTATGGCTTAGAAAGCCTATGGAAGTAGCAGATATGTGCTGCATGGTTTTGAGAAATAATACAACTAAATTAAACAATAGGAGAAAAACTTTTTAGTGAAGAGTGTCTGGAACCAAATTTAAAAAAAAAAAAACAATTCTATAGTCATTTAGATCTGATTTAAGAATCAAAGTTATTCAAAGCTTAAGCTGAAATTTCCACATAAGATGAAAGGGGAGAAACATATTACCTTTCCCAACCTGGAAAGGCTGGATGCAGTCCCCTCAGTTTGTTTCGTCATCACTCCTAAGATCATCAGAAGATTTACCTGGAAGGGGGTTTTCTCTACCACCAATGAAGTTCAGGATAGCCTCTGTGGGGCTATAGACTTCTCTGCTCCCTCAGATCCTAACATGACATTTTGCTCATGACAATTCATAGTGACTCACTGGTCTCAGGGGTGGGTCACATAAAAGATAAAAGAAAAAAGAGAATGTCACTTGTTAGATTAATACCAAGACAGGAGTGCCAACAGATAATTTGGCAAAGTGTTAAATGTCATAGGGATATTACAAAGGGAACTGGCATCAATATTGTGACCTGCAGTTATATAGACTTTGTGAAATGACTCCTCCCTGGACCCACACAACCCTATGGGTCTGTTGGAGCCTACAAAGGCAGACATCAGTGTGTCTGCCCTCAAGGCGTTTTCAATCCATTGTGGGAGAGAACATGAACACAAATAATAATGACAAGCTCTTAAACAGCAAAGTATAGGATATGGGTGATTTACTATAGTGGAAAAAAAAGACTAAACCTACAATCAAGGGACTTAGGTGATGGTCTTGCTCTTTGAACTTGGACTTAACCAATCCACACTTGACATTTCATCTCCAAAATTAAGTGACTGCATGGAATGATTTCTAAGTTCCCAAGTTCTATTATTTTGAATGTATATTAATAAAGAAAACATTACTTATTAGGAATATTTAGAGAAGCAGAGGTATCAGAGCTACATAGAGCTAGTGGAAGAAATATATTCAGGAAAGTCCTTAAGAAACATATTTGAAGAGTAGCAGTTGATTGGCGGGAGCTTCAGAGTGGTTCATATGAGAGGTTACGCGTAAACAAAGACTGGAAGCTCCAGAAAACTTGTGCGCAGAAAAAGTAGATAGATTTGTGTCTAAACGATCTGTGAAACCTGAAAAAGGGTGGAAGAGGATTCATATGAAAAAAAGAATAGACTGCATTGTAACTAATTCTGGAGATGTTTATTTAGAGTTTAAGTTGATTTCAGAAGCAATTGAGAGCCACTGTTCATTTTTGAGAAAGGAAGTGACTTAATGTGAAAAAATACCGAGGACGAGAGAAGCAGGGACCAGTTGGAGAATCCCTGAAGCAGGACAGAGGTTCTTTCCTGCATCTGGCCTTGAGTGTCTCTCTCACCTCCTTCAGTAAGGCAAACTTCCTGGGGGAGTAAATCACAGTGGGAGAAATTGACTTTGCCCAAGGTCACAGACTGGGATTCTAGCTTCCTGCCACCTGGTCTGCTGCTCTTTTCCAGTAAACCCTGCCCCCTGCCACTTTCCTCACTGAGGCTTCCTCCACTCCCCTTTGTTTCCACATCTCCAAGAACAGAATGTGCCTAAATTTCATGGGTGCCGCATCCTAAGTGATCCAAATAAAGGGTTTGAAAATGTGTGTATATCATAGCTGAAAAGTGTGGTGTATCGCCGGAAATAATAGGAGAAAGGCAAGAAAGGTCCTATCTTCTGTCTTTCCCTCTGGAGCCTAACAGAAAACTAACAGGGAGTTGGGGGAGGAGGGAGGGTGAAGTCTGCAGTTGTCTTGCTGTGCTCAATTAGTATTCTAGCCACACACTGTCCCATCAGGGGAAAATGCTTCTCGCACACACGTGTTCAGGATATCAGTGTGATGGATCTGAGCGAGAGCCTCTCCAAACACAGTGACCATCTGCTAGGCAAAACATAGGGATCTGACAAGCAGAAGCCATTCAGGCCCGTTGTTGGGCCACATTATTACATATTTGACAAGGGTAATGAGGGCCTGTCATTAACCTTACATGACAGTTGCTACAATGACACACTAAAGCAAGGACAAAGAGCCGAACTCAGTAAAAAGGCACCTACTTCCCATTTAACCCTGGAATTATGTGACGCCATTATTCCTGACGGAGGCTGGCAGGCCTGAGGTTAATTTCCATTTCTGTGTCTGCTTGTTCTCTTTTTAAAATGTACCCCTCGTATGGCTAAGGAAACTGTTGGGAAGGCACTGCATTATTTATCACAACACACTGCGATAGATGCAAGAACAGAAAGGGTCTCCCGGAGAAATGAACAAACACAGATTTCACAAGCTCCAGCGATGGCCTGAAATGAGGCATCTGAACTCTGTCTATGATATTTAAGGCAACCATTACCCAAGTAGAATGTTTCTTGGAATTTTCCACTGGATGTTTGTCAGATTTCAAGGAATAGGGATGTTTTGGAATGAGTGTATAGTTATTATGACTTTTTCAGGCCCTGGGCAAACCTAGGGAGGAAAAAGTTAATAATTTTGACAATGAAACCTTTAGTTTGGGAACCTAATTTTGTGGATCATATTATTAGAAAGATCCTAAAGAACATCTCATGCTTTTGCTTTATTTTGCAGAACGGGCATCCACAGCATGAGAGGGTCAGGCACTCGCACACCCACCAGCCCGTAGAGCTACGTAGGTAGCGGCCAACGGCCCTCGTGACTGTTTGATGTCCCATAACCCTGTGTTCTCCCAGCTTCCTCTGATCATGCAATTTTTGTTATCAAAAGAAAATGGTCTTTTATTTCCCATCTAATCATTTAAATCTGGCGCTCTTCTGAAAAGTATGCCTGCACAAGTGTAGTTTGCAATGCGATTGTTCATGATAGTTTTGCTTCCTAATTTTGAAAGCTGGTTTTGCATAATCGGGCCACTCAAAGTATTTCTCCTCAGTACATTCTGCCTATCTGACATCATAGAGCCACAAAAATGATGACAGCCAATCAAGATGCTTTGTTTACGTGAAGACACTGTAATCAAGATGGCCCAACCCATTAAGAAGAAAACACTTGAGTAGAAAATAAAGAAGACCTGTTTTGGGTAAAAGCTCTTGCAGCTCACACTTATTTGTACTTGGGTACCACCTGTCTAAATAACACCAGGCTATGACAGTGTCACAATATCAGAGTCTGCCATTATCAAGAGAATCCAGATACCTAGTCATTTTGATCTAGAGTTTGATCTCTCACTTCTTTCATATGTTCAAAGTAGAAAGATTGATAACTTAGTTTTTATGCAAGGTGACTTTTATCTGGCTCACACCTGAGGCAATGCAATTGGGTCTGTGGCTGTGACTGGGGGTCTAGAGCCTTGTTCTGTCACTCAGATGGCATGAGATGAATGCCAAATTTCTCTTGACCTAGTTTCCTCAACTGGAGTGATAGGATTGGAGCTGATACTGCCAAAGGTCACTAGCTCAGTTTTGGCCAATGAGTTTCGAGTTCACAGCAGAGAAAAGAGTTTTGCTAATTTTCCAGAAAGTACCATCACCTCTTTCTGAATATAATTAGCTTAGCATATAAATGAGTATAGATGATCTGGGACCTAGGAACAAAAGAAAATGGGGAAGCCAAAAAGTAAGGGTGCCCCACACCCCTGAGATCCACGTGCATCTCACAAAAGAACATACAAGAACCAGGAAGTTAATAAGCAGGTGGAGTCAGTCAAACAAATGGAGAGTGGGAGTGAGCAGTTACAGAAGTGGAACATTCTGGCAGAGATAGGACTGGGGCAGAGGCCAGAAGAGGAAATCACTGTAGAGGGCATTTCTATGTAGAGTAATCTCATACTCCTCTTATCTGCTGTATAGGGCTCAATAAACCCGCTGGTGAATGTATGGAAATTTTAATATAAAAAAATGCAAAGATCTTAGAAAACCCAAACTTTCTGTTTTTCTATATACCAAAGTTAGTAACAGCAGAGCATCGTATCTTCATCAAAAATTACCAGTTAAAAGTAGAAAAATGTTTGTGAAAAAGGCAAGAAAAGGGAAAAATCCATAATAAGCCTGTCTTTACATCAAGGGAAGAAAATACTTAGATTTGACCTTGAAAGTTTGTTGCTATGCTAATATCCCCTTAAGCTAAATTGGTGGCTGCATTCCTGGTAAGAACTTTAGCACAGTTAATTATTATGGTTACTGATTTATCACAATTTCCTTTTGTGGAATTGTGACAGAAGGCTTGAACACAACTGCAATTTAAAAATCAAAAGGGAATCATTTTAAAATACTATGAATTTAAAATCAGAACACGATTTAAAATCTAAGATGTACTGGTTACAGTTAAAAGTGTTAATTTTTACTACAGAGAACAATTGCTTTCACTCTCAATTAGTAATTCCGTACAGTCAAAACAAAAAAGTGGCAGGTTTAGAATGGGCTAGGATAAAATCTCATTTAGAAAACCAATCCAGCTGAGCCTAACTTTTAATCGCCTATACAGGTGTTTAAGAGTCTTCAATTTAATGTTTTCCTGAACTAAACTGCCACTTTAAAAGTATTACCTGACAGCCCATAAAACAGTAACACTTTCTATATAAAATATTTATAAAGAAAATTATAATACCCTAGGACAATATTATAATGAAGTTTAACTAGCACACTTAAATATGTATACATATATACTACACAATTAGACTCACATATTCCAATTATATGTGTTGTCTACTGTATATAAACAATTCATGCATTAAATATCTCTTCACTATATTCCATATGTTAAATGGGACAAACGTTATTCTCATACTTTGCAAGTGTCAAATAAAAACAAATCTGGACTTAGGTAAGGAAAGAATTTATCCAAAGTCTATTGTGATAGGGAGAATGCTTCAACCATAGTATCTGTAAGCGCCTCTGAAGTCAATCAGAAGGACAGGAACAAACCAGGGTAGCAAGAATTGAGTGTAGGAAAGTGGTGAACAGGTAGCATGATTAGAGAGTTGACCAGGAAACATCCTTCTCTGTGGTCAATTGTCAGGAGGGTCCTGAAACAGGGGCCATTCCACATTCCAATGTTCATTTAGATTCAAGGGTAGGTCAAGGGCCAGGGGCCTGTGCAGAGAGAAGTCTGACTAAAGTTTGGTCAAGTAAAGTTGATGTTTATCTTGTCCAGATTGGTCAGTTGAGATAAAAACCTCAGCTAATTATTTTTAAGACAAATAATGGGAATTTGGACACACTGTGTCTAGCCTTGTCATAGGTAAACAAGGGTGCTATTTTTTATCTTATCCAAGTCATATGGAGAAGGGTGGGCCTTTGTAGTAACCCTAGGAACATAAAAGGATGGAAAGAGTTTCTTTTTTTTTTTTTTTCATTTTTATCTGTGGTAAAATACACAAAAAATTTATCACCTTAACCCCTTGTATGTACACAGTTCAGTAATATTAAGTATATTTGCTGGGAGATTATTATGCAACCAATCCCTAGAGCTCTTTTCCCCTTGCAAATCTGAAACTCTATACCAATTAGCCAATAACTCCCCATTCTCCCTCCCCACAGACCTGGGTAAGCACTGTTCTATTCCATTTTCTTTCTTTATGAATTTGACTACTTTAGGTACCTCAATTAAGTGAAATCATACAGTTTTGGCATTTCATAAATAGCTTATTTCGCCTCACGTAATATCTTCAAGGTTCATGCATCTTGTAGTGTCGCAGGATCCTTGGGGTGTCACTTCACCAGCCGGAAACCTCTGTGGCCAGTGGCACCTTCAGTGTGAGTATTGCTTGCACCCACTGGACTTGTTCCACCCACTCAGCCTGGCAGGATGAGCTCAGCTCATGCTACCAGCCTGGATCCCACACCTGCCAAGGGTGATCCAGGTGCAGAGCAGCAAGAGATGTGTGGGTGAGTGAGTACAGGGTCCATCCACTGCACCTATCCAGGCACATTGGCTGCTGTGGTAGGGCAGGCAGCTCCAGGTGCTGGAACACGTGCCAGCTCTGTGCAAGGCTGCAGCTGAACCAGATGTACTGAATGTGGCTCCTGCTACAGGCACCCACATCTAGATGAGGAGAACACAGTGGCATCTGGAACTACAGAGCTCCAAAGAGGGTGTCACAGCCCTGGCTGGAGGGGCCCCTCGGTCTGGGCTCCCCAAAGGGCCACAGCTCTTCTTTCCTTCTCATCACCCACAATGTGGCAAGTGAGGGAGCATGTTTTAGCCCTGTTTGTGTTATAGCTCTTTTAGTCCCACCATTCTGCAGGCCCCAAGTTCTTGTCCCACATCCAGGAAGAATGAGGTACATGGATGACTGGAGGGCGAACATAAATGACTTATAGTAACCTGGAATTCTATTTTATAATATCAAATGTTTTAAACCTTTAACATATTTGATAGGCTTCCCAAAATCAAGCTTCAGCTTCAAAATTATCTTTTCTGACCCATAACTTTGAGATGAGACAGAGGGCTCTGGAGCATCCAAAAGAGAGATAAACAGGATTATTTGACATGTTCAGTTACATGGAATTGTCAAAATAAAAATAAGATTTAATCTTCTTCAGGCTATATTTTAGTGAATAATATCAACATATGTTCCAAAATTGTATGTGATTTCTAAAATTCAAACATCTGAATATATACTATCAATCATAATTAGGATTATTAAGTTACGTTATTGTAAACCACAGATAACCAAATTGTTCTGTCAGTCATGTTTTTGACTGTGACCACCCTATGACATTTTGTCATTAACAGACAATCATTGTCTTGTTTTGATCCTATTCAAAAGAGAGTGTACAATCAGCTATAAGACTTTGACAGGTACTCATGTTTGGTTGTTTTTAAGGATTTGTCTGCATTTTAGACAAACCTTGCTTATTCCTGTGAACCAACCAGCGACCTCTGACTTCAGCTCAGAAGAAACAAAAGGGATAGGTAATATAAAAATCTGGAAAACTATCCTGCAAATCCTGCCAGGCAATGAGGATAAATAGGGTGGCCATAACCTGGAGGTTCCTTTTTTTGGGGAGAATAAGGACAAGGGATTATCTGCCCCCATGAACAGTTATTTCTTTTTTAAAATTTAACTACCCTTATACAAGATTTAATTTATTTCACTATTGTGAAACAGCTCTAGTCACAACATTGTTTTCAAAATGATTCATTTATTTTAATTTTTATCTCTGTTGTATTTGGCACTAGTTTTTTTCTTTCACATACTTAACCTTCTTGTAAAATCTGTTTCTTGTTGCCAAGAGGCCATCAAACTTCAAGCAGTCATGCAGTTGGAGCCTCGGACGATGATTCCCTTTTTACCAGGGACCCTTAGATAAGCCTCTGAGAGAGAGCTAACAGCCATTTTCCCCAAAACAATGAACCCTGTGTGCATGAAGAGGTTAAGAGTGGTCATCATCCCTATACTAATGGTAGTTAGATATACCTCTTTAGAGAGGGGATTGATGGCAGTGGCGGCCTGTCTGGAGTGGCCACTGCCAAGACAGGCTACAACTGCCATCCATGGAACATGAAGCCAGCAGGAGCTGGGAACAGTCAGGAGCCCTGTCCTCTTCTAAGTTGGTGGGTTGGGAGGCCCACCTTCCTGGATGCAGCTGCAGCTGCCCAGCTGCAGCTGCAAACCCAGGCATCCCTGTGCTCTTGGGGACCCAGGAATGCCCCTTCCCCCACAGGGTCAGAAGTGGCTGCTCCCTCTGCCTGGCCTCTCCCCACTCCTGGCATCTGTTACGATTTTGGAGCAAAGTTGAGGCTAACCCTGAGTGCTGCTGTGACCCGGCCAGGTATGCACACACTTGGGGTGGCACTGACATGCCAGCCTCATGCCATCTTGGCTCTCTCAGGACTTTTGGCACCAGGAGTATGAATGGGAGGCCAAGAGGGTGCTGAGGGCAACTCAGCAGGGGCCTGCAAAGACCCCTCAGCACAAACAGCCTGGGCATTATGGGCACCATGGATTGCAGGCTGATGACAGCAGGAGGCAAACAGGCTCCTGGGTAAGAATGGGCAGGTCCTCAGTGAAGCCACATCTTCAAGTCAGAGACAGCCTGAAGCCTGGAGGCTGGACTGTCAGTTCCATGGACAGGAGTGAGAACTTACAGTGCTTTTCCTGTGCCTGATCATGGCCACCCATGGACCAATCAGCAGGCACTTCCTCCCCTCTGAAGCCCACAAAAACCCTGGCCTCAGTCACATTCCAGTAGATGACAGACAAACTGCCTGTGGATAGGAGGCATCCACTTCAGATCTCTTTGCTGCTGAGAGCTACACAAACGTGGGATGACCTGCCTGTAGAAATGAGTTACCCATTTTGGGTCTCCTGAGAGCTGTTCTGTCACTCAATGAAGCCTCTCTTTGCCTTGCTTCCCCTCCAGTTGTCTACATACCTCATTCTTCCTGGATGTGGGACAAGAACGTGGGACTTGCAAAATGGTGGGACTGAAAGAGCCATAACACAAACAGAGCTGAAATATGCCCCCACCCCCTCCCTGCTCACCACATTGCAGCAACAAGGAGAGAAGAGCTGCGGCCCTTTGGTGAGTCCATACCTAGGGGCTCTCTGAGCCAGGGCTGTAGGTTATGACACCCTCTTTAGGGGCTCTGCAGTTCCTGGGATCTCCAAACTTCTGCTGCTACCACATTCCCCTTGTCCAGATGTGGGTGCCCACAGCAGAAGCCACATGCAGTACATCTGGTCCAGCTGCAGTCTTGCATGGAGCCAGCACCTGGAGCCACCCACCCTGCTGAGATGTGACAACATGCTGGTAGCCCTCGCTCTGGGTGCCTCCTCAACCTCAGAGTCCACTCTGGCAGGCTTGAGGAGCACTTCAGCCCACCATGGCACTGTGGGAGCCCCTCTCTGGGCTGGCTGAGGCCGGAGCTGGCTCCCTCTGCTTGCTGGGAGGTGTGGAGGGAGAGGCACAGGCAGGAGCCAGGGCTATGTGTGGCACTGGTGGGCCAGTGCAAGTTCCTGGTAGATGTGGGCTCAGTGGGCCCCACACTTGGCACTGCCAGCCCTGGGCGTGAGGGGCTTAGCACCCAGGCCAGCAGCTGCAGAGGGTGCGCTGGGTCCCCCAGCAGTGCCAGCCTGCCAGGGCTGCACTTGAATTCTCGTCGGGCCTCTGCTGCCTCCCCACGGGGCAGGGTTTGGGACCTGCTGCCCGCCATGCTGGAGCCTCCTCCATCCCGTGCCATGGGCTCCTGCGCAGCAGGAGCCTCCCCAACGAGTGCCACCCCCTGCACTGTGAGGCCCAGTCCCATCAACTGCCCAAGGGCTGAGGAATGAGGAGTGTGGGAGATCAGCACCAGACTGGCAGGCAGCTCTGCCTGCAGCCCCAGTGTGGGATCCACTAGGTGAAGCCATCTGGGCTCCTGAGTCTAGTAGGGACTTGGAAAACCTTTATGTCTAGCTAAGGGATTGTAAATACACCAATCAGCACCCTGTGTCTGGCTCAAGGTTTGTAAATACACCAATCAATACTCTGTATCTAGCTAACCCAGTGGGGACCTGGAGAACTTTTCTGTCTAGCACTCTGTGTCTAGCTAAAGGATTGTAAATGCACCAATCAGCACTCTGTGTCTAGCTCAGGGATTGTAAATGCACCAATCAGCACTCTGTCAAAATGGACCAATCAGCTCTCTGTAAAATGGACCAATCAGCAGGATCTGGGTGGGGTCAGATAAGGGAATAAAAGCAGGCTGCCCTAACCAACAGTGGCTATCTGCTTAGATTCCTTTGTGAAGTGTGGAAGCTTTATTCTTTAGCCCTTTACAATAACTCTTACTGCTGGTCACTTTTTGGGTCCAGGCAGCTTTTATGAGCTGTAACACTCACCGCAAAGGTCTGCAGCTTCACCCCTGAAGCCAGTGAGACCAGGATCCCACCGGGAAGAAGGAACAACTCCAGACGCGCCACCTTTAAGAGGTGTAACACTGCGAAGGTCTGCAGCTTCATTCCTGAAGCCAGCAAGACCAGGAACCCACCAGAAGGAAGAAACTGCAGACACATCTGAACATCTGAAGGAACAAACTCTGGACACACCATCTGTAAGAACTGTAACACTAACTGCGAGGGTCTGCAGCTTCATTCTTGAAGTCAGCGAGACCAAGAACCTACCAATTCCTGACACACTGCCACGGTAGACAGCTTGCCTGTCTGTGCACAGTGCCCAGACCCCATGCTAGCTCACTCACGCCCCTTACCACTCTGTGCCTGGCTTGCCCTTGGCAGATATGTGATCTGGGCAAGTAGGATGAGCCCAGCACAACCTGTGGGTGGAGTGTGTGGAATGAGCCCAGAAGGAGCGAGCAATACTCAGGCAGAGGGCGCCGCCAGCCACAGAGGTTTCTAGCTGGAGAAGCAACACCGCAAAGATCCCATGTCATCTGGCTTGAAGGTGGGGCTTCAGTGGCGACCCGCCCCTCTCTTCCCAGGAGCCTGTCTGCCTCCTGCCAACATCTGTCATGTCATCCATGGCACCCAGGTTGCTCCTGCTGAGGAATAGGCGTGTGCTGAACCACCCTTAGCTCACCCTTAGCCTACCTCCAGCTTATCACTGTCCAAAGTCTGGAGGGGGCTGAGGCAGCAAGGGGCTAGCATGCCATCACTGCCCCAAGTGTGCACATACCTGGCTGGGTTGTGACAGTACCCAGGCTCAGCTTCAACTTTGCTCCAAGTCAGAGTGGGTGCTGGAAGCAGGGAGAAGCCAGGCAGTGGGACCAGGCACTTCCAAGTCTGTGGGGGCAGAAGGGCTTCCTAGGCCTCTGAGAATGCAGGGATGCCTGCGTCTGCAGATGTGGCTGGATGGCTGCATTTGTGGCTGGGAAGGTGGGGCTCCTGCCATGCCATCTCAGAAGGGAGTGGGGATCCCACCTGTTCCCAGCTCCCATTGGCTCCATGGAGCACGCAGCCCTGGCCTCACCTCCCCCACTGCAGCCAGTGTCTTGACAGTGGCCTCTCCAGATGGCCTGTTGATGCCATCAGTAGCATGTGTCAGAATTTCTTTTTAAGGCTACATAGTATTTCATTGTATGTATATACCACATTTTATTTATCCATGCACTCATCAATGAACATATCAGTTGCTTCCGCATTTTGCCTATAATAATGCTGCTATGAACATGGATGCACATATATTTGTTGGAAACCCTGCTTTCAATTCTTCTGGGTATATACTCAATTTTTTTTGGAATTGCTGGATCGTATGGTAATTCTATGTTTTTTTGTTTTTGTTTTTGTTTTTGAGAAAGCTCCATAATCTTTTTCCACAGTGGCTAGACCATCAGCAGTGCACAATGATTCTGTTAAAGGAAACCAGAGCCTGACGATAGTTAAAAACTTTTAAGGAACTATTACAATATGGAAAAAGAGACCTCAGTATAGCGCTAGACTTGATTCAGGATATGGCTTGGACAAGTAGGAGTTTCCAGCCAAGGAGCAGCATGAGGCTCAGTGGATGGAAAATTACTAAAAGGAAACATCAAGGGTAAAGGAGATTCCAGATAAACCAATTTGACAGGATTCTTGCTAAAAGCAGGGCAGGGAAGGTTCAGATACAATGTGAGGGACGGTGGGAGATGAAGAATTTAATCAGATATCAAAGGCAATCACATATTGAGGGTGATCAGGTACCAAGGAAGGGATTCTTGTGCAATCAACAGCAAGATTCTTACTAAAACTGGGTGATACAAAGATGAACACAGAAACCCAAAGTCTAGACCTATTTGAGAAGAAGAGTCAGGGGAATCTGCTTAAAGTCTGGTCAAGGAAAATTTCTTTATCAGTTTCACATTGTCAGCATGCTCACCAACACCTGTATTACTTTCTGGATTTTTGATAGCAACCATACTAATATATGTGAGGTGGCATCTGTCATTTTGATTTTTATTTCCCAGGTGATTAATGATGTTGAGTCCTTTTTCAGGGGCTTGTTCCCATTTGTGTATCTTCTTTGGAGAAATGTCTACTCAAGTCTTTTGTCATTTTTTAATTAGTTTGTTTGGTTTTTTTATTGTTGGGTTGTAGGCGTTCTTTACACATTCCAGTTATCAATCCCTTATTAGATATACTATTTGCAAATATTTTCTTTCATTCCATAGCTTGCCTCTTTACTCCATTGATTGTGTCCTTTGGTGTAGTTTTTAATTTTCATATAGTCTGATTTGTCTATTTCTACTTTTGCTGCTTATGCTTTTAGTGTCATAAGGGATAGGGGGATTTTTTAACTGTCACTGTTTTCCAGGAGCACATGGTTCCAGCAAAGTTCAGCAATGTCAAGAATAATGTGCATTCTTAACTGCTATTATCAATTATTATGAAAATATATGTAGCAGAAAATCTGCAACCCCTTACCATAGTCTTAATATTCAAAGAGTAGGGTGACATGGTCCACTGCAGTCCAATGCGAAGAATCCAGGAAAGCATTTAGAATGGCTCTCCTGTTATCCAGGACAAGTCCCTAATGCAATCCAGGCAGAGGATGACATCTGAGAGGGGAAGGAGGGAATGAACTAATAGGGCTGGATCTTCTCCCTGCTGGGTCCTCCTGAGAGGCAGCAGTCTTTCTTCCTCAAATCTGTACTGTCCATGGGTGAATCACAGCTAAATCCTTCTTGAGGAAGCCTCTGCTTCCCAGGAGTCTATGTCTTGCCCTCCACTCCCCACCTCCCACCCCCAGACCCCACCCTCTTCTCTCCTCCTTTATAAGCCTGAAATTATTCCCTTCCACATGCCCCTGTCCTACCCTCATGCATGGAGCTCTGGGGTACTTTCTATCCTTTCTATAAAGTGCAGGATGAACAAAGTAAAGCCACCCTAACCAATGGCCCAGAGGACAAGAAAGATAATCAGACTCTTACACCCTGAAAATGACTCCCTCTGCCTCCATGTTCACTATTCCCTTCTATTACATGCTAAAAGTCTTTTGTTTGTTCCTGTTTTGGCTTTCTTTACACAAAGCTTCCTTTAATTATTCAAGTTAGATCTGTGCTCAACCCTAGGAGAAAAAGAAATGCACATGCCCAGGAAAAGGTGATGAGGGAGGTGTGCAAGTGAGATAGCCAAAGAGAGCTAGAAAGAAGGATGAGCAAACATTCCATTAAAAATCCACTCAGGAGAAAGAAAGCATGTGCTCAAGAACTAGGCAAGTAGTCAGAAATCTAAGAGAGCACAGGATTTGTAAGGCTTATCAACAAATCAGAAAAGTACTAGGCACACTAGGAAGGCACGGAGCACTTGAAAACAGGAAGTCATGGGAGAGGCAAAGTGTAGGCAGAAAGCCAGGAAGTCACAGAAATTGAAAAGCAAAAGAGATGATGTAGGGCATTGCCTAAAGGCGAGAACAAAGTGAGTAAACCAAAACAGAGTGTCCCAAATCATGGCCAGTTCATGTTTAAAGCAGAGACCCAAAGCAGCTCAGGGAAGTATTTTAGCCGTCAAGTCATTAGGGAACCCCACTCTCAAACAGATGCAAGAATCTAAGAAACTATAAAACTAAGAAAAGTTTTATATAATGCTGATCAAAATATTTAATTTTTATCTAAAAATTATAATACAGAAATATGACTTTTTTAAAAAGAAGTGCTAAAAATGCTATAGAAAGTAAATTATTTCCCCATCTCCAATCCATTTTTTCCTTCTGTAGATGCAGTTAGTGGTACTTGATTTGTAGGCATCTTTTCAGAAAAGCTTGAATGCACGTATCAGTATTTAGGTGAGGTATGTGCTATGTATTATTTTGCATCTTATTTTGTTCATTTAATAATATTTCTTGGAGTTTTTTTCTTCATCAGCACATTCAAATCTACCTCATTCTGTTAACAGCCTTTGCTCCTCCTTCACTTTCCACTATGATTGTGAGGCTTACCCAGCCATATGAAACTGTGAGTCCATTAAACCTCTTTCTTTTATAAATTATGCAACCTTGGGTATTTCTTCATAGTGTATGAAAATGGACTAATACAGTAAATTGGTACCAATAGAGTGGGGTAATGCTATAAGAATACCTGAAAATGTGGAAGCAACTTTGGAAATGGGTAACAGGGAGAAAGTGGAACAGTTTGGAGGGCTCAGAAAAAGACAGGGAAGTGTGGAAAAGTTTGAAAGTTGAAACTTGCTAGATACTTGTTGAATGGCTTTGACCAAAATGCTGATAGTGATGTGAATAATGAAGTCCAGTCTGAGGTGGTCTCAGATGGAGATAAGGAACTTTTTGGGAAGTGGAATAAAGATGAGTCTTGCTATGCTTTAGAAAAGAAACTAGCAGCATTTTGCCCCTCCCTAGAGATCTATGGAACTTTGAACTTGAGAGAGATGATTTAGGATATCTCGTAGAAGAAATTTCTCAGCAGCAAAGTGTTCAAGATGTGACTTGGATGCTCTTAAAAGCATTCAGTTTTATGTATTCACAAAGATATGGTTTGGAATTGGAACTTATATGTAAAAGGGAAGCAGAACATAAAAGTTTGGAAAATTTGCAGCCTGATGATGTAATACAAAAGAAAAACCCATTTTCTGAGGAGAAATTCAAGCTGGCTGCAGAAATTTGCATAAGTAATGAGGAGCCAAATGTTAATCACCAAGACAATGGGGAAAACATCTCCAGGGCATGTCAGAGGTCTTCATGGCAGCCCCTCCCATCACAAACTAGGAAGCCTAGGAGGAAAAAAGGTATCATGGGCCAGGGCCAGGGCCGTGCTGCTTTGTGCAGTCTCAAGACTTGGTGCCCTGCATCCCAGCCATGACTAAAAAGGGCCAATGTACAGCTTGGGCCATTCCTTCATAGGGTGCAATCCCCAAGCCTTGGTAACTTACATGTGGTGTTAGGCCTGTGGTGCACAGAAGTCAAGAATTGAAGTTTGGGAACCTCTACCTAGATTTCAGAGGATGTATGGAAATGCCTAGATACCCAGGAAGAAGCACACTACAGAGGCGGAGTCCTCATGGAGAACCTCTACTAAGGCAGGGTGGAAGGGAAAAGTGGACTGGGGGCCCCACACAGAGTCCCCACTGGGGCACTGCCTAGTGGAGCTGCGAGAAGAAGGCCACTGCCCTTCAGGCCCCAGAATGGTAGATCCACATATAGCTTGCACTGTGTTCATGGAAAAACTGCAGACACTCAATGCCAGCCCATGAAAGTAGTTGAAAGGGGGCTATTCCATGCAAAGCCACAGGGGCAGAGCTGCCCAAGACTATAGGAACCTACCTCTTGCATCAGCATGACCTGGATGTGAGACATGTAGTCAAAAGAGATAATTTTGGAGCTTTAAGACTTGACTGCCTTGCTAGATTTCAGATTTGCATGGGTCCTATAGCCCCTTTGTTTTGGCCAATTTTTCCCATTTGGAATGGGTGTATTTAGCCAATGTCTGTACCCCCATTATATCTGGGAAGTAACTAAGGTTTTTGTTTGTTTGTTTGTTTTTTGTTTTTTAATTGTACAGGCTCATAGGCAGAAAGGATTTGCCTTGTCTTGGATGAGACTTTGTACTATGGACTTTTGAGTTAATGCTAAAATGAATTAAGATTTTGGGGTACTATTGAGAAGGCATGATTGGTTTTGAAATGTGAGGACATGAGATTTGGGAGGGGCCAGGGATGGATGGAATTATATGATTTGGCAGTGTTCCCACCCAAATCTCATCTTGAACTGTAGCTCCCATAATTCCCATGTGTCATGGGAAAGACCTGGTGGGAGATAATTGAATCATGGGGGCAGGTTTTTCTCATGTTGTTCTCATGATAGTGTGTAAGTCTCAAGAGATCTGATGGTTTTATAAAGGGCAGTTTCCCTGCACACATTATCTTGGCTTCTGCCATGTGAGATGTGCCTTTGTTCTTCTTTTGCCTTCTACCATGATTGTGAGGCCTCCTCAGTTATGTGGAACTGTGAATTCATTAAACCTCTTTCCTTTATAAATTACTCAGTCTCAGGTATTTCTTCATAGCAGTATAAAAATGGATTAATACACAGCTCCACAGTATTCTATTGTAACTATCTTATTTCGTTAACCAGGCACTTACTGATCAACATTTGCAGTATTTTCACTCTTTTGTTATTGTGAGACTATTGCTAACTTCACACACACATTGTTGGGAACACATGAAAATATGTCTGTAGAGTAAATTATTAGAAATGAAATGTTCTCATCAAAAATAGATGCATTTAAAATTCGAATAGTACTAAATTGCCCTTGAAAACCATCGTACCAATTTGTTAATTTCTAGTTCTACTGAGTGTATGAGTGTGAATACTGCCCCACCCTTGGTCAATACAGTGTACATTTGTGATCCTCACAAATCTGATGTAAAAGGCATCTCCCAGATTTATTTTTATTCTAAGTGAGACAGAGCACTGTGTTCACAGACACAATGTATGTATCAAATATTCATACTACTCTCTATTAACTATTTTCTGCACTTTTTTTTTTTTTTTTTTTTTGAGACGGAGTCTCACTCTGTCGCCCAGGCTGGAGTGCAGTGCAGTGGCCGGATCTCAGCTCACTGCAAGCTCCGCCTCCCGGGTTTATGCCATTCTCCTGCCTCAGCCTCCCCAGTAGCTGGGACTACAGGCGCCCGCCACCTCGCCTGGCTAGTTTTTTGTATTTTTTAGTAGAGACGGGGTTTCACTGTGTTAGCCAGAATGGTCTTGATCTCCTGACCTCGTGATCCGCCAGACTCGGCCTCCCAAAGTGCTGGGATTCTGCACATTTTAAAATTAGGTTCATTATTATCAATTAGAAGGAATTGTTTACATTATTTTTAAAGTTTGGCTTAAAAGTACTATGTCACAGATATCACAACTATATTTCCCAGTCTGACTTGTTACAGTCTTTGTTCAAGAACTTTGTTTTTAACGCATGTAATCGTTATTCTATTCTTTAAACTCATGGCTTTTATGTTTTTAAAATCTATTTTAGAAAAAATCTCTTTCATTCTGTTACTGTAACAAATACATTCTTCTATTTGCTTCTTTTATTTATTATTGATTTCTTTAGAGACAGGATCTAGCTCTATCACCCAGACTGGAGTGCACTGGTGCAATCACAGCTCACTGCAACCTCAAACTCCTTGGCTCAAGTGATCCTACCACCTCATCTTTCCATGTAGCTGGAACTAGAATCATGAGCCACCATGTTCAGCTAATTATTTTAATGTAGAGACAGAGTCTTGCTATGCTTCCCAGGCTGGTCTTGAACTCCTGCCCTCAAACAATCCTCCCACCTCAGCCCCCCAAAGTGCTGGGATTACAGGTGGGAGCCACTGCACACAGCCCCATTTTCTTCTAATATTTTTACAGAATTGTGTTCAGGAAAGCAGGGTGAAAAACAGGTTTAATTTTAACATTTAAATTGTTGACAAGTTTGGAATTCGTTTTAAGAAAATGAATGAAGTAAAAACCCAGAATTTTTTTCTGCCTCAATGGCAATAGATTGAAATCTCAGTTGCATTAGATTCTAAATTATCTTGTGCATCTATTCTGGATCTCAGCATAGTTCCCTGAGTCTGACTATTTTATATTACAGTATAAAAACTATTGTATTAAGATAGTCTTATATTTGACAGATTTAGCATAACCTCATAACTTTTAACTTTCCACTTAAAATATCCGGTTTCCCTGCGGGGGGAAAGTAAGGGTGAACAGGCAGGGAGCAGAAGATTTTTAGGACAGTTAAACTGTTCTCTATGATGCTATAATGGTGAATACCTGTCATTATACATTTGTCCAAACCCATAGAACATGCACACCAAGAGTGAACCCTAGTATAAACTATAGACTCTGAATGATAATTATATGTCTGTTAGATCTTTCTTTACAGTCCAGGTTTATCGATGCTAGCAAATGTATCACTCTGGTGGGGGATGTTGATGACTGGGGAGGTCGTGCACGTGTGAGGGCAGGGAGTACAGGGGAACCTCTGTACCTTCCCTTCAATTTTGTTGTAAACCTGCAACTGCCCTAAAATATAATGCCTATTTGTTTAAAGCAGCAAAGAATTAGGTACTCAATTTTAATAACTTTAGAGTTTGTTTTAGGAGAAGGCTTGAGATGGAAAGTGAACATTAAAAATCATTAAAAATACCTTATTTCCACTTTTGGGGTTTTTTTTTTTTTTTTTTTTTTAAGACAAAGTCTCACTCTGGAGTACAGTGGCATGATCTCGGCTCACTGCAACCTCCACCTCTCGAGATCAAGTGATTCTTCTGCCTCAGACTCCTAAGTAGCTGGGACTGCAGGTGCATGCCACCACGCCCAGCGAATTTTTTGTATTTTTAATAGAGGCGGGGTTTCACCATATTGGTCACGCTGGTCTCGAACTCCTGACCTCGTGATCTGCCCACCTCGGCCCCCCAAAGTGTTGGGATTACAGGCATGAGACACTGTGCCCAATCCATTTTTGTTATTCTTTAATGGATTTTAGACCTAACTTGACTAGTTCCAAAAATAACCCAAAATGAATGTCTTGTTACTGTGATTCTACTAAATTTATAAGTTAATTTAGGAAACATCTACATCTTTACTATACTGAGTTTTCTTATTCAAGAACAAATTATAACTTACCATTTATTCAAGTTTTAATTTATATGCCTAGAGGGTTTTTTTAATTATATAGGGCTGCATTATTTCCTGTTAAGTTTATGACTATGTATTTTATCTTTGTGCATGGTAGTATAAGAGGAATATTTTCTTTATATTGTCTCACTTGGTGTCTGGGCTCTGGAAAGCTATTGATTTTCACGTTAAAGGGGTGTCTATCCACATTAATAATTTCCTTCATTGTTTCTAATTGAATTTGAGATGATTAACTCAAGCTGTCCAGAACTACAATAACATCATCTATAAGTAATTATAATTTCTACTCTTCATTTGCAATTTTTGTTCCTCTGATTATTTTACCTCTTCGAATTGTGTTGGCTGATACTTCCTTAAAAAGTCTTAAAAGCATCAATAGAGGGCATTTGGCTTTTAATAGACTGCTGGATTCTATTTTCTAATATTTTACATCAGACTTTTCGATCAATATTTAAAAGTGAGATTGGTGTATTTTCTTTTATTTCTCGATCTATTCCAGATCTTTTTGTCAAGTTAGATCTTTCTTTACAGTGTGTTTTAATGAATCTAATCTTCTATTTTAATGTAATTAATGTATCATTTTTTTCTTTTGAGAGTAGTACTATTTGTGTTTGCTCCTTAAATATTTCTTTACTACAAAGCCATAAAGATAGTCACTGATAGTTTTTCTTAAAAGTTTCAAAATTTCAACTTTCAGATTAAGTTTTTTAATCCATCAAGTGTTGATTTTAATGTACAGTATGAGGCAGGAATCCAAGTTCTTTTTTCCTCAAGTGGATAACTGATAATCTCCCACCATTTATTAAATGTTCTAACTTTTCCCTATTTATGTATGTCACATGTCCAAGATCCGCATATGTAACGAACACAGGCCAGTTCTTCCAATACAATGTTGAACAGGATTGGTGACAGTAAGCATCCTTGCCTTGTCCCTGATTTTTAAAAGGAAATGCTTTTAATATAGGTCTAACAAAATGATGTTTGCTAACAAAATAATTCATCAGATAATCAGAATAAATATCTCTCCAGTGAAAATATATGAATGACAAATAAGCACATGAAAAGATGACCAGCATCACAAATCATCCAGGAGATACAAATTAATACAAAATGAGACACCACTATTTACCCACTAGAATGGCAAATAACCATTTTACATATTTGTTAAATGATAGGTGGATCACTTAGCTCTCGTTGTTATTTATATTATTCTAGAAGTTTGGACTTCTAAGAAGAATCCAATAGAGATTTTGGCTGAGATGCAATATGATCACAATTGACTTTTAAAATGATAACCCAGTCATAATGTAAAGGAGGGACAGGAGTGGACTAATCCTAGGGATGCTAAAGCTGGAGAGAAGGAGCTATTAGAAACATACCAAGGGAGAGGAAGGAAAGCTTGAACCATGGCAGTGAGAAGAGGAAGAACAGATTTAAAAGTTGTCCCTAGAGAAAATTGATAGGGTCCAGGATATAATCAGATATAGGGTGTCTAGATTCCAGAATCAACCTATTGGTAACAATGACCAAAATATTGGATATTAAAATATACATCTCAAAATATCAAAATTACACAAATCATGTAACTCTCATATTTGGGGAAAATACTATTGAGATATAGTTCCAGTCAATTTGGAAGACTAAAAAAACTCGAAGGTTTTTGTTTTATCAAATGATAAACATAATTAAATCTGTTATTTTTTTATTTGTACTGTGTACCACATGTGGCATGTGCGTTCTACATTTACAATACAAAATTGACATGTTGGCTCAGAATAAAATACATGAAAAGAAAAAATCATAGGAAATAATTTTTCATTCAAACAGAAATGTCATTTGTGTGCAGATACCCTAAAAAGGGAATAGAAATTTCATACATTTTGAGCAGAAGGACTAAGCTTGTTTAGTGTACTTAACACCTCTTGGCAAGTTGAAAAAAAATAAATAAAACATCTTCCCTTAAATTTAATTCAAAAGACTACACATGTGTTTTCATGACCAGTAGCAAAAAAATATTTTTTTCTTTACCTTGGAATTTACCTCCAGTTCATAATATTTGTTTCTGCCATATTGAGGAGGATCTTCTAAACTAAAGCAAATCTCCCTGACTCATTGGTCTTTGCCTGTTTTTAATATCTTCTTTGGTTCTGTTTAAACAAATATCACAGTAAGGGAAAAGTTAGAGTGAATAACATTCAGTACATTTTATAAACATTTGCTTGCACGTCCAATTTGAAATATCTTTGCCCTGATTTATATTCAAAGGCAAAAGCATATTCAATTACAACCAGGGCTGCTTATCTAACTGTGCATCGGATAAGTTTACTTGAACTGTAGCTGCCCCAAGGCCATTACCTAGGGATCATCAGCAGACTTATCCCCAGATAGTTTGCATTTCTATTACGCGATAACACCTGAATCTTCCACCAGGTTTAAGTAAGAATCATGAAACACAAAAGATCCTAGGTCAGTCTTCTGGAAACCACAGACTCCCATCTTCCTGGAGGGGAGTCAAACTGAGAATCAAACTGCCATGAAAATAATGTTTGAGGATGTCTCTCCAAGACCAAAAGTGAGCTATTGCAGTGAGTGGTGCATCATATATGAATGCCTTTGGCTCTCTCATTGACCCACTTTTTACTATTTGATGCATAATTAATGTTGAGGTCAGAGTTGTCACATTCTGTTACTTCCTGCTTTGCAGCTATTGGCTTTCCCGGTAGCAATTTAAACTACTACATCAGCTTGAAGTGGTAGCACCTAATTTGGAAGAAGGGGAAGATTTCTGTATCTATAAGAAGTAAGGTCTAGAGGCATACAAGCTAAATTTGCAACAAAAAGACCTGAATTTGACCAGATTTTTGACTTTGGGTTTTATATTTATCTTCTCTGTGTTTAAGTCTCTTCTTGTAAATAAGAATTATTATGTCTTCCCACCATACAAACAGAATTTTTGGAAAAACAAGTTAAAAATTGTGAAAGCATTTTGAAATAGTAAAGCCTTTGTAAAAGCAAGAGATGGCACGGAAAGCACTTCCCCAAAAGCAATGACAACCTCTGCACACATTTTCAGACTTCAGACGGGTAATTAGACCTACTCTATTGGCATTTGGTTTAAAAAGATCTCTGCATTTTAAAAAAAAAAAAAAAGAGAGAACCATCAAGGGTGGCTGAACCTTATTTCCTGAGGATTATTTTTCAAAGTTTCATACTGTAAAATAATGTGATAGGTAGAATAACTTCATAAATAACCATATTGCACATGTACTCTATAGACACTCCTTTAAACATGTATTAAATTCACACACTCATAGGATTCTGGATGATCATATTAGAATGAGAGAAGTAATTGTTGAGAAAATCCAGTCTAGATACTTATTTTGAAGTGTTCTCAGAAATTCAAAGGGGTGTGTGTGTGTGTGTGTGTGTGTGAGAGAGAGAGAGAGAGAGAGAGAGAGAGAGAGAGAAATTTTAGAACCACTGAACTTCTTCTACTAGTTTTAAGTAACATACTATTGTCCATCCTTGATTTCTTCTGCCAAACTTTCCGGTGGACTTTTATATATTAATAGTATTGCTCCATATGTACTGTCCTACATAGGGCCACCCAAGTGAATGAAGTTATCCATCCAAGTGTTTGGAGAGCCAAAGAAAAGAACTGTCCATGTATGGATTTTATTTTCTAAGGAATTAATTTTATACATTAGAAAATTGCCATTATATGATTGCCCACTTTGGAATTTGTCCAGGATAACAGTCGTCATAATTCATCATCCTGCTCTTATGAAATCTGCCATCTATTTTGTTAATGAATAAAATAGGTCAAAACCCAGGCATTAGTTCAAATCCACATGTCAGGACTTCCAGTAATTCAGCATATTCTTTATATCGTCACTCAGGACCTTGCTTCTAGAATTCTCAGCATCAGGATATGATGAGAATATCAATCATATTAGTACACATTACTTTGACTATGATAATTTTAGAAAATAAAATTTCCAGGGATCACAGTCTAGTGCTAAACCAGCAAACCCTAGAAAAAGAGTGATATTGAGGCACCCAGGGAATCAAGACACATTAATTTCTGTAGAATTTGATTGAGTCCTTGTCTTAGTTGCACAATTCACTGTGTGACCTTTGAAAACCCAGTCTCTGTATTTGTAAAATGGAGATAACATCTTTCCTAACTGCTTCAGAGAATGAGGAATATGTCTGAAAGCCTATCATAAACAGTAGAAACCTATCTATCCACGAGTAACATGTCCTTATTAAAGGAAGATCATGGTAAAAGGTGTTTCAGTGCCTGTTGGTATCTATTTGTAATTGTTGCTGTTTTGTTGCTTTTTAAAAGGCACATTAAGAAGCACTTTTTGTCTGCAAGTCTCTAGATGTGATAATTTACCCACATCCCCATTCTTCACAGTCTGAATGAACACTGTTTCTCAATGTTTCTTCCCATGTTTTGCGAGAAAAACTTTCTGCTATAAATGTGAAACATAGGAATGTAGACTTGGGAGATGGAATGCTATCTTGATTGAGCTCCCATGGATGGAGAAGTATTCATCCTGGGCTAATCAAGCAACCAAATGCATAACCACTAGACTGCAGGTCCTGTGTTTTATTTGCAACTATGTCTCCAGCATCTAGAATAGTAGCTGGCACAGAGAAGGCCACATTTTTCTAAATCATATTAACACTCTTTTAACTAATACCATTGGTATATCCAACTAGAAAGGTCAAATGTGTTTTGCAAGCACATTTATGAGGCTCATCTCAAGGCTGCTGGCCGTATACCATCTCAAGCCTGCCGAAACTCGGGGAATCCTAAACAAGCACACCAGCCACTAATCCATTTGATAAATGTCATATAACATACATATTTTTATATTTTCCTATATGTATGTATCTGTACATTATGATTTGATACTTCATGGTCCTTAGGAATAAGAAAGCCTCTATGAATTGTTCATAACAGAATGTCACAATAACTGGAAAATCTTCTTAACAACTATTAAATAGGAAGAATTGTTAATTTCAAGCTTTATTGAGATCTTCCTGATTTGAATTTGAGTTTATTTTTCCATCTCTTTATGGAAATTGTGCCATAAGTATAATGAAGTCTTTTGTGTTTGAGAATTTTACAATGCTTGAATGTCGTTATCCTGAATATTGCCTTTTATTGTATAGCAAAAGAAACAAGAGTTTGGGTTGATTTTGTTTTGATCATAGAATGTACACTAAACTTGCTTTTGAGAATAAATCCCTATTACTAGCTTATTTTATGGTATTTCATTTTTTGTTTTAATACCAAAACTGTAGACTACAGAAAAACAAAATATTCATTATGGGAGGTTGGCTGAAATGATTTTAACAAATACGCAGTTTACTCAGCACACTTTTATATCTCCATGACAATTTTTGTTTTCTCTGTACTGTTTCCTCAGACTACAAACTGAGGAAACAAACTATAGGAAAAAAGATCAGCCTCACCTCTCCCATCTCTGTGTTACCACCTCTTTGTTTAGAAACTTCAGGGCTCTCTTGCCAAATTAGTATTAATGCAGTATCTTCACTGCTCTGGAAGGATCAGGATTCTTTATGAACATCCGAAAAAGACAACACAGCTTAGCCACAGAGTAAAAGTTTAGAATCTTACTTGAGGTATTGCTGCTTTTGAAATACCCCATGGTACCAATGGCAGGAACTGTCTGCGTCAACTCTGCCAAATCAGAACATACACTTACTTTGTTCGTTTGTTTTTAAGACAGAGATCTGGCTAGGGATATTGTCATTTTTACTTTCAAACTCAGATTTAAGTGTTATATTAGCTCTGTGATTAACTCCAGTGATATCCTTGTTCAAATATGTATAGCCCAATGAATCAAAAATAACTTTTTAATTGCCCCCTAGGTTACCTGGAAATTTAGCCCATATCTAATTTGTGACAGCTTCTTGAACAATAGTGTTGTGTCTGAGTAACTAGGGAATTGGCAGTCTGCCTTTGTACACAAATGTGTTATTCTGTCTCACATTCTGAGTCAAATCAGAACCAAAATTCACATTTGGTCTGGTGACCACGATAGATATAAGAACTTTTCATTAAGCAAAAGTGACACAATTTCTTCCTTCTCATTGCGAACAGTCTGGTCCATGCCTTTATTATGCAGTGTTCAGGCACTCCAAAGCATCCTACCTAACTGGTGTCCTCGCCTGGGTCTCAGACCTCTGGTGTCCATACTATAGGTCATTTATTCTGGTAGCACTTGTTGAATTCTTAATGAATATGAGGAAGCTTAGGGACGCAAAGATTGTAAGGCACAGTCATTGCTTCATGACGATCATAGACCAGAAGGGAAGAACGAATGTGCTCATATTTTCAAACTGGATTTTGAAGGCAAAGGAGGTGAAAAGAGAATTCCAGGTGAAAAACAAAGTGAGCCAAAGTATTCAGGTGGGAAAGATAGGCGACATTTGTAAACAATGTAGTCAAAAGGCCTCGAGCAGCCTATTGGTGGCAGACAAAGCTTGCTCCCACCGGAGAGCACTGAGCAATGTCACTGAGCTGGTGCACAGCTACACAGGGACAAGAAGACAGTGCTTTAAACAAACCCAGAGCATGAGGTCATGGCTGAGGCACAGTTATCTAACTGCTCAGAACCACTTGCCATAACATGTCATATTGGCTATTTAATAAAATACCGTTGAGACTACACAGCTGGCATGTGGGAAATGCCCTCCAACTGCCCTGTGAAACTGTAACCAGGCAGTTTAACTTCAAAATGCATTTCAAAACTTCTTTTCTCTTGAGTTTCAAGATATAACCTTGAAGCAAACTGCAGAAACCTTTTCCCTTAGCCTTAAAATAGACTCCACGTCCCTCTCTTTGCCACTGTATATACTCTCTTCACATTTATCTAACTGTATGATAGTATCCAATGATGTGCCTTCTTAGAAGTTCCACAGACTAATCTTGAGGCATACAGACCAACCCTTGAGTCCCAGCTGCAAAGTACCAGCAATCACTTCAAGGTGGCTCATTAACAATCCAGCTTTGTTGAGATGATGCCAACCCAAGATCCAGGTGGACAGAGACCCACGATAGTCACCAGAATAAGACACACAGACATTGTACTCAGCACAAGTCTTGTATGTCTTTCTTATCAAGTTTTCCTTTTTTAAACTCCTTTTTTTCCCCAAAAAACTCAAAGTGGTTACTTTGGATGAGCATCTGGCCACTTCTCCTTTACTAGTTTTGGTTAATAAAGTCACTTTCTTTCTACCAGATGTCACTTTTGTTAATTGAGCTCTGCAAGTAGTGTAGGATGAAACCTACCTTCAACTGAAACTGCATTTGGTTACAAAATCTCAGTGTGGGACACTTAGGGAAATCAATTCCCTGGGAAAGAAGAGGAGCAGCTCTGAGGGGTCCCCAGGTTGGCCATGATTCTTGTTCTCTTTTGTCTTCCTACATGCTCTTCTGTAGAACATATCCCATTTGCAGAGATTTTTGGAACTGTGTTAATGACCTTGTAACAAACAGCAAATTGTCCTGATTGGCCGTGCTTCTTCCCTGCCCTCACACCTTCTATACCAGCAAAATAAATAGCTATCTCCTTTCCCTTTTCTTAACAATTTAACTACTGCTTAATAACCAGGATTGCCAATTTGTTTATGAGCCTCTTAGTCCCTAATAAAATGTGAGTGCCTCCAGGCCGGGAACCTTGTCTCTTCATTTCTTTATCCCCAGAGAATAGAACAGGGCCAGACACAGAGCCACTGCACAACACATGTTATTAAATATATTGGCAATGGCACAGGTGGGTAGGAGATTGGACTCTATCAGGAATCCCATGGAAGACCCCACAGTCTCTGCTCAGGCATTTCTGAACCCAAGAAAAGTGACCTCAACTGTTCTTCACGTATATTACCTTATTTGATGTTTTAGTAATGCTTTAAGGAAAGTATCTGTATTATCTCCTGGGTGCAGATGAAGAATCTGAGCCTCATAAAATTTAAATAACTTGCCCAAGGTTTCTCATCAAATAAATGAAGAGTCAGGACTGGAATGCAGCTCTGTGAGACATCAAATCCATGCCTTTAACCATTACTTTATATTTGAACTGCAAAAATTTTAATTCATATCATGATGATGGCAAGCAAAGTGAGTTAACTATCACCACATGTCAATGGGGATATCATCTATGTAGATCTCACCAAGTATCAGAATTAATGTCTCCAGCTGTAAATCAGTAAGTCTTAGTTGCATACTTGTTTCCAGTTGAAGTCTGAGAACAAGATCATTGGATGGACTCTAAATATCTCTTCATACAAATTGGTCCCAGGGCAGCAAAGGAAGATCAATTTGTTCATGCCTCCTTGCACATTTCCCATTGAATATGGCACCTCTGACAAGCCCATAGATTGCATTATGTATCCATATGGGACCATAGCTTCTCATGTAACAGGAACAAAGATACTAAAGTATAAACTTCCAAAGCCTTTGTCCTCACCCATCTCCTAAAAAGGATTCTGTGTTTGTACTTCTGTGCTAATAAATGTAATAGATGGGAGAAGGGGAAAAAAAAACTGAGCTGATTGACTAAATAAGGGAGGACAAAATGAGAGAGAAGAGGAAGGCAGGAGGAAGGGGTATGTAGAAAGTGAGCAAAGGTTCTGAGAGAGAGATGGAGAAGAGAGATTTGGGGAGAACAACTAGCCTATTGGGTGAGATTTTAGTGGAGGAATTGTCTAAATAGGACATTGAAGAAGCTTTGGTATTGCATTGAGAAGTGTGACCCTTTCGCAGCTTCCTCAAGGAGAAATTTATCACATTCTTCAAAATTTTGGGGGTGGCATGTGTCCTTTGTATGAATCACCGTATCAAGGTGGGACTTAAGACAGGTGCAAGAGTCCATCTTCTCCCTGGGTTTCACTTGTTTCTGGCAGGAACTTTAAGAATCTCTCTCTCATATTTTTATTTAGAGATGCAAGTACTGATAGGTGGAAAAAAATAGTCAAAGTCACACATATGGTCTGCTCTATTACTTACATGTGAATGTACATAAAGGACCTTGTTTCTAAAGGAAAGTAAAGTACATAACTCACGAAATAATATACAAGTCCCAATATATATAAAAAAGTAAATTTCCATTACATCATGGTGGATTAAGTACACTCCACAATCTCCCACAAAACTTTAAAAGTGGTGGAAAATATCTTTCAAAACATATTGAAATATAGAAATATATTATATTTATATTCATATATAATTTTAATTATGTAAAATAATTTCTAACTATACAGCCTTTTATATATTCAAATTACATATAAACTAAGTGTGTGTGAAACAAGAATGGAAACTCATAATGACTCAGAAGCTGAAAAATAGAAAGAAGATAGAACGCTTCAAAGAAAAGACATGGCCATATAGGAAAGCTACCTCCCAAGACATGCCAAAAAACAAATTCTGCTGCAAAAATACAAGAGCAACCCTGAGGGTGTGCTGTACTCAGAAGAGGTTGAAGCTCAAAGCAGGAAGGGTACGTGATGGGCGAAGACTTGGATTATTCTAGAGAAATCAGTCATGTGAGTCAACTTCAGAACAGATGCCAGCAACAGGCATAGCTATCTCCAAGCAGAAACTGTGAGTGTCATAGCTTGGGGTCAAGAGGCAGGACAGAGTCTGAGTGGCCTGGCCACACATGGGAGGAACAAGGGGAAGACATGGCTAGAAGATCCTCACAGGCCTGGAGGCACAGCCCCTGCCACTTTCCAGGCCCCCAGAAGAGTACAAGAGATGCAGCTCATCCTCATAAGCCAAATGTACCACAGAGGTAGTAGGCAGCCCAAGGGAAAATGCCAAGTACCATATGGTACCCAACAAGGATGTCAGCATGAGAAATTTTAAAGAATAAATTTTTAAAAATAGGTAAAGAGCAAAGAAGAAAACGAAAAGATTGATGAAGTCAGAAATAAGATTAACATATAAAAGGAATGATAAGCATTTCTCTACTTTTGTTAGATGTGGTTCATGTAACTTGCAACAACCAATATAAAATGTATTAGTTGCTAGGGCTACCCTGGTGGTTAATTGTATGTGTTAACTTGACTGTGTTATGGAATGCCCAGATAGCTGGCAAAGCATTATTTTGGAGGATGTGGGCTTATCTGTGAGGGTGTTTCCGAAGAGATTAGCATTTGATTGAGCAGACTAAGTAAAGAAGATCCACCCTCACCAGTGTGGGTGGACATGATCCAATTTTTGAGGGCCTTAACAGAACAAAATGGCAAAGGAAAGGTGAATTTGCTCTCTCTTCTTGAACTGGGGCATCCATCTTCTCCTGCCCTCAAACATCGGACCTCCTGGTTCTCAGGCCTTCCAACTCAGAATGAATTATACCTTCAGTTTTCTGGTTCTCCAGCATGCCTATGGCATGACATGGGGCTTCTAGATCTCCATAATGGCATAAGCCAACTCTCATAATCTCTTCTTATATATCCATATACAGCCTGTTGGCTCTATTTCTCTGGAGAACTCTAATATAATTACCATAACAAAGTACCACCGAGTGAGTAACTTAAACAACAGAAATTTAATTTTCTCATAATCCTGAAGGCCAGAAGTCCAAGATCAATGTGTTGGCCAGGTTGGTTTCTCCTGAGGCTTCTCTCCTTGGCTCGTAAATGGCTCTCTTCTCCCTACGTCTTCACGTGTTCTTCCCTCTGTGTATGTCTGTGTCCTAATTTCCTCTTCTTACAAAGATTGCTATATTGGATTAGGTCCCACCTTAATAACCAAATTTTAACTTAATTAAATATTTTAAAATCTTGTCTCCAAATACAGCCACATTCTGAGGTATCTGGAGTTAAGACTTCAACATAAAAATTTGAGTTTTATAATCACAATTCAGGCATAACAAAAGCAGAAACAGGATTAATTATGTGGTTCTCTATGTCCAAAATTCTCAAATAAATCAGATGCCCAGGAAAAACAAGGGTATTTGTGCTATGCAGTACTAAAAAAAAAAAAAAAAATACCCCACTTAGATTATCTGAAGGAGGTCACTGAGTAGCAAGATGAGCAATTTCTTTAACAATATTCTTATAGCAAATGCAACGTATTTCATAGCACTGTTTCTTACTCTTAAATGTAAATGGGCCAGGCGCGGTGGCTCACACCTGTAATCCCAGCACTTTGGGAGGCCGAGGTGGGTGGATCACAGGTCAGGAGATTAAAACCATCCTGGCTAACATGGTGAAACCCCATCTCTACCAAAAAAATAATAATAATAATACAAAAAATTAGCTTGGCATGGTGGTGGGTGCCTGTAGTCCCAGCTACTCGGGAGGCTGAGGCAGGAGAATGGCGAGAACCTGGAAGGCAGAGCTTGCAGTGAGCAGAGACCGTGCACCACTGCACTCCAGCCTGGGTGACAGAGTGAGACTCTGTCTCAAAAAAAAAAAAAAAAAAAAAAAAAAAAATGTAAGTGGATGGCTGTCTTAGTCTGTGGTGTGCTGCTATAACAGAATACTACAGATTAGGCAATTTAAAAAGAACAGAAATTTATTTCCTCACAGTTCTAGAGGCTAGGAAGTCCAAGATTAAATCTCTAGTATCTGGTGAGGGCTTCCCTGTTGAGTCATCTCATCTCATGGAAGGCAAGAAGGCAAAAGAGGACAAGAGGGGCCAAACTCATTCTTTTCTAAGGAACTCACTCCTATGATAACAGCATGAATTTATTCATGAGGGTGGTGTCCCCATAATACAAACATCTTTCCCTGAGGCCTAACCTCCCAACACCACTGTACTGGGGATCAAGTTTCCAGCACATGAATTTTGTGAAACACATTCAAACCATACCAATGGCATCATGCCAAGATACAGTTTAATAAAAGTATGTCCACTTACATGATTATTTGATTTCATTCCAGAATAAATGTTCGAGTATCTAAAAGAATAAACAAATGGCTTTCCTGAGACAAAACCTCCACAAATATTTTTCTCATCCAACATTTCAGAAGTCTTGAGAGAGAGAAAGTTTGAAGTTTTACTTCCAAAAAAGAACCGAAAGCCCAATTAGTTCACATTACCATTTCAGAGAAGATCCAAGTACAGTCTGGTCATTAGAGCTGGGTTGATGTATCCTTCTAACTTAGCTTTACTTTGTGGTAAGAGAAGGTGCTGTTCACCTTATCTGCTCTCAAAAATAGACAGCTGCCCAAAAAACAGACTTGAGACAACTTATGTATCTATCAGTATACAGTAGTTCCCCCTTATCCATGGTTTCACTTTCCACAGTTTCAACTACCCATGGTAAACAACAGTCTGAAAATACTAAATGGAAAATTCCAGAAATAATCCATAAGTTTTAAATTCAGGGCCACTCCGAGTAGCATGATGAAATGTTGCACCATCTCCTTTAGTCACACCCAATACGCAAATCATTACTTTGTCCAGCTTCTGCATGCTCTATGAGCTACCCACCCATTAGTCACTTAGTAGAATCTCAGTTATCAGATCAACTATCGTCATATCACAGTGCTTGTGTTTAAATCTCCATTTTATCCTTAATGGCCCTAGAGTGCAAAAGTAGTGAAGCTGGCAATTCAGATATGCCAAAGAGAGGCCATGAAATGTTTCCCTCAAGTGGAAAGGTGAAAATTCTCAACTTATTTTTAAAAAATGTATAGTGAGGTTGTTGATACCTGTGGTAAAAGCAAACCTTCTATTTATGAAATTGTGAAGGAAAAAGAAATTTATGCTACTCTCCCTGCTGCACCCCAAACTGCAAAAATTACACCCATAGTACATTATAAGTGCTTAATTAAGATGGAAAAAGAATTAAATTTGAGAGTAGAAGACATGAACAAGAGCATGTTTCAACTGAGAGCAGTGGGGTTCAGTACTATCCAAGGTTTCAGGCAACCACTGGGGGTCTTGGAATGTACCCCTTGCAGATAAGGGAGGTCTGCTGTATAATCAATGCCAAAGCAAAGATTAGAATTGTTTTCCCTGGTTATCCTGTACTCCTTTGGTTACCAAGCTTGAGCATTGTCCATCAGGGCTTGCTAAAGATTTCAGGCCTCTGCCCAGAGTTTCTGGGTCAATAGGCCTGGGGTGGGACCCAAGATCTTTTATTTCTCAAAAATTTTACATTTTCCCACACTACACTGCTATAGTGGTTCCTAATCCACCCCTATTAAATAGCTGTTGGACCATGAGAAGGCTATGTCCCTTCTTTCAGCCTTGTTTCCTTGTCTGTAAGGTAAGGATAAAGGGAGTAGGTACTTAACAGTGTGCCTGGGAGGATAAAGGAGCACAGAGGCAGGCAGAGCCCTACTATGATGCTCATGTCAGTGTTCTATCCAGTACACCAGGCTGCTTAGCTTATTTGTTGTTTCTATATAGTAGAATATTAAAATCATACTTTTTCTCTCAGTTTGGGCTCAAGTTCAGAAGATTGGGCACAGAATGATAGATGCTAAGGACCCTCTTCATGACAAAGTGGGATCTAGAATAACTATTCTGAACTGGTAAAGGCATGCTTTCTGGAGTGATTCTGCACATAATCCCCTTAAAGGTTTTAAAGTCCTGAGTTAAAAGACCAAGAAGTACCTGGGCAGTTGGAGTATTCCTGAGGATCCGACAAAGTGATCTATATGAGAAAGGGTGTGTCCCCATACTTTGCCCATTTAAGCATTCACCAAGATGAGAAAGCATAAACTCTAGATCACAACAGTGCAGGCGAAGTAAGGCCTCCCAGGGTCTTTGTCTTGACTCTCTCCTCTGGCTCCAAACCTAGAAGAACTAGAGACAATCCTGAGAGAGTTTCATAGTAAGGCATAAAGGAGTGTCAGGCAGAGAATCTGAGAAGATGCCAGCTGCCCAAGACCATGGGAACCCACTTCTTGCATCAGCATGACCTGGGTATGAGACATGGAGTCAAGGGAGATCATTTCGAAGCTTTGAGATTTGACGGACCTGATGGATTTCAGACTTGCATGGGGCCTCTAGCCCCTTTGTTTTGGCCAATTTCTCCCATTTGGAATGCCTGTATTTACCCAATACCTGTACCCCCAATTTATCTAGGAAGTAACTAACTTTCTTTTGATTTTACAGGCTCCTAGGTGGAAGGGACTTGCCTTGTCTCTGATGAGACTTTGGACTGTGGACTTTTGAGTTAACGCTGAAATCAGTTCAGATTTTAGGGGACTGTTGGGAATGCATGATTGGTTTTGAAATTTGAAGCTATGAGATTTGGGAGGGGCCAGGGATGGAATGATATGGTTTGGCTCTGTGTCCCCATGCAAATCTCATCTTGTAGCTCCCATAATTCTGTATTGTGGGAGGGACCTGGTGGGAGATTATTGAATTATGGGGGCAGTCTTTCCCATACTGTTCTCGTGATAGTGAATGGGTCTCAGGAAATCTGATGGTTTTAAAAATGGGAGTTGCCTGGTATAAGCTCTCTTTGCCTGCTACCATCCATGTAAGATGTGACTTGCTCCTCCTAGCCTTCTGCCATGATTGTGAGGCTTCCCTGGCCAAGTGGAACTGTGAGTTCTCCATTTAAACTCTTTCCTTTTTAAATTGCCCAGTCTTGGATATTTCTTTATCAGCAGCATGAAAACAGACTAATACATGAGCCCAAGCTCATTCCCCACCACAGCTTCCCGAGTCTGCAGCATCTCAATCCAGAGGAGGAAAATAGCTTTAACCTCCAGTAAAGTTCTGAGTTGTCATTATAACAATAGTCTAGGTAATTTTGCTACTAAAATAAGACTTCTTTTGAAATTAGAATTACCGGAAGATTTGTTATTACTCTAAAGAATCCAGAAAAGCTAACAGGATTTCATCCAAGGGCAAGAAAGAAACAAACTTGCTAGTTCAATCTAATGATAAAGACAAAAGGTTTTTACCCTTAATGTATTGGTCTTCTAAAAGAAGTGGTATTTACGCGTGTACCATTTACATGCATAAGCCTATAAATCCCACATTGCTGAAGGATATTTCTTCATTCTGGGGTTTTCTTTTCTCTCAACATATACCAGGTAAAAAAGTATATATCTCTTGGTGCCACTCTCAAACAAAAGAGACATAGTCAGTTGAAGCAGTTCTAAGCAGCTTAAATATAATGTATTAAAAGTGCATACTGTTCCAGGAACTATCTTGGACTATTATGTAGATATGAGGAAATAAGCAAAATATGTTCATCTTATAGTCGGTAAATATAAATGGCACATTTTTTTAAAGCTCTAAGAAATTTAGCACAGTATAGATCAATCAACTATGGTTTTCCATAAAAGTGCTTTGCTGATATTGGCCTATCTCCCAAGCCACATCATTACTTGTTTCGATTAGCCATCAGTTATTACTAAGAGATGCACATCTGCAAGAAAGCATCTAAACTTCTCAAATATATGAGGCAAGATTTACATTCCTCTTCATCTTTTAAATCACTTTTTTGCCATGTGTGAAATAGTGTATGTAACACCATGAAGAAGTTAAGCTATGAAAAGCTAGAATCTGGGCACACTCTGAATATTTTACAGAAGGATGCTCTTGGAATCTGATCATCACTACATTACTTATTGCTTGAGAATATTCTGAACTGCATTTTTTTCTTGTTTTTTATTATACTTTAAGTTCTAGGGTACATGTGCACAACGTGCAGGTTTGTTACATAGGTATACATGTGCCATGTTGGTTTGCTGCACTCAACTTGTCATTTACAGTAGGTATTTCTCCTAGTGCTACCCCTCACCCCTCCCCCCACCCCCCGACAGGACCCAGTGTGTGATGTTCTCCACTCTGTGTCCATATGTTCTCATTGTTCAACTCCCATCTATCAGTGAGCACATACAGGGTTTGCTTTTCTGTCCTTGTTACAGTTTGCTGAGAATGATGGTTTCCAGCTTCATCCATGTCCCTGCAAAGGACATGAACTCATCCTTTTTATGGCTGCATAGTGTTCCATGGTGTATATGTGCCACATTTTCTTAATCCAGTCTATCATTGATGGACATTTGGGTTGGTTCCAAGACTTTGCTATTGTGATTAGTGCCGCAATTAACATATGTGTGCATGTGTCTTATAGTAGCATGATTTATAATCCTTTGGGCATATACCCAGTAATGGGATGGCTGGGTCAAATGATATTTCTAGTTCCAGATCCTTGAGGAATCGTCACACTGTCTTCCACAATGGTTGAACTAATTTACACTCCCACCAACAGTGTAAAAGCACTCCTATTTCTCCACATCCTCTCCAGCATTTGTTGCTTCCTGACATTTTAGTGATCGTCATTCTAACTGGCATGAGATGGTATCTCATTGTGGTTTTAATTTGCATTTCTCTGATGACTAGTGGTGATGAGCATTTTTTCATATGTCTGTTGGCTGCATAAATGTCTTCTTTTGAGAAGTGTCTGTTCATATCCTTTGCCTACTTTTTGATGGGGTTGTTTGTTTTGTAAATTTGTTTAAGTTCTTTGTAGATTCTGGATATTAGCCCTTTGTCAGATGGGTAGATTGCAAAGATTTTCTCCCATTCTGTAGGTTGCCTGTTCACTCTGATGGTAGTTTCTTTTGCTGTGCAGAAGCTCTTTAGTTTAATTAGATCCCATTTGTCTATGTTGGTTTTTGTTGCCATTGCTTTTGGTGTTTCAGTCATGAAGTCTTTGCCCATGCCTATGTCCTGAATGGTATTGCCTAGGTTTTCTTCTAGGGTTTTTATGATTTTAGGTCTTACTTCATTTTTTCTTTTGTTTTTCAAACGATTTTGATTTAAAAATAAATGCTATTTATTGATTTTAACAAAAAACCTCTGTTGTAGTTCTAGTTCACCTTCAATCTAAGACATATTTGTGCAAAACATAACATATGCTTTTCTAGCTTTATGTAATTGAAATCATTGCTTTTCCAGCAAAGAACCATTCAATGGACTTCCAAAGTCAGTTTACTGGACTTCTAAAGCAATCCAACAAAATTAACACACATCCAACCAAACAAAACTAAACAAAACAAAAAACAGGGATTCCTAAACTGAATGTGTGATTTTGGTATAGATTTAATAAATGCATATTCTGTCACCTTGTAGAGCTCACCTCAACTTTGTATCAAGAGTTTTCCGGTCATGAAAAACAATTTGAGGAATTCTTACTGCCACAAAATAAGTAAAAAGTGTATCTGTAGAAGACCTTTCCCTACTTTCTCCATGTAACTTGGGCCTAATGCAATGTTCTATGTCTACTCGTTGTTGTAGCTTAATAAATATCACAGCCTCTTACATTACAAAGAATTATGGTAAGTGCTATAGCAATAAAAATAATAGAATTAAAAGCAGATTTCAGGTTACTGGTAATGAATTTTACCTCCAAAAATTCACTGTCATAAGTGATGAATAACATAAAAAGATATTATCTCTGAGGACTCTATTCTGTTCCATTGGTCTATAGCTCTGTTTTGGTACCAGTACCATGCTGTTTTGGTTACTGTAGCCTTGTAGTGTAGTTTGAAGTCAGGTAGTGTGATGCCTCCAGCTTTGTTCTTTTGATTTAGGATTGTCTTGGCAATGCGGGCTCTTTTTTGGTTCCAGAGATAATACCACACATCTACAGCCATCTGATCTTTGACAAACATGAGAAAAACAAGAAATGGGGAAAGGATTCCCTATTTAATAAACGGTGCTGGGAAAATTGGCTAGCCATAAATAGAAAGCTGAAACTGGATCCTTTCCTTACTCCTTATACGAAAATTAATTCAAGATGGATTAGAGACTTAAATGTTAGACTTAATACCATAAAAACCCTAGAAGAAAACCTAGGTAATACCATTCAGGATATAGGCATGGGCAAGGATTTCATGTCTAAAACACCAAAAGCAATGGCAACAAAAGCCAAAATTGACAAATGGGATCTAATTAAACTAAAGAGCTTCTGCACAGCAAAAGAAACTACCATCAGAGTGAACAGGCAACCTACAGAATGGGAGAAAATTTTTGCAGTCTACTCATCTGACAAAGGGCTAATATCCAGAACCTACAAAGAACTCAAACAAATTTACAAGAAAAAAACAAACAACCCCATCGAAAAGTGGGTGAAGGATATGAACAGACATTTCTCAAAAGAAGACATGCATACAGCCAACAGACACATGAAAAAATGCTCATCATCACTGGCCATTAGAGAAATGCAAATCAAAACCACAATGAGATACCATCTCACACCAGTTAGAATGGCAATCATTAAAAAGTCAGGAAACAACAGGTGCTGGAGAGGATGTGGAGAAATAGGAGTGCTTTTACACTGTTGGTGGGATTGTAAACTAGTTCAACCATTGTGGAAAACAGTATAGCGACTCCTCAAGGATCTAGAACTAGAAATACCATATGACTCAGCCATCTCATTACTGGGTACATATCCAAAGGATTATAAATCATGCTACTATAAAGACACATGCACACATATGTTTATTGCAGCACTAATCACAATAGCAAAGACTTGGAGTCAACCCAAAAGTCCATCAGTGACAGACTGGATTAAGAAAATGTGGCACATAGACACCATGGAATACTATGCAGCCATAAAAAATGATGAGTTTGTGTCCTTTGTAGGGACATGGATGCAGCTGGAAACCATCATTCTCAGCAAACTATCGCAAGAACAGAAAACCAAACACCACATGTTCTCACTCATAGGTGAGAACTGAACAATGAGATCACTTAGACTAGGGAAGGGGAACATCACACACCGGGGCCTATATGGGGAGGGGGAGGGGAGAAGGATTGCACCTGATGTAAATGACGAGTTGATGTGTACTAACAAGTTGATGGGTGCAGCACACCAACATGGCACAGGTATACATATGTAACAAACCTGCACGTTGTGCACTTGTACCCTAGAACTTAAAGTACAATAATAATAAAAAGAAAAAAAAACATAAAAAGATATATAAACATGCCACAGCTCTATTTAAGTTTTGATTGTGACATTGCATTAAAAGGTGATAGTATGGCAGGCAACTTGGGTTCTAATCCTGACTCTGGCATCATCCACTGTGATACCTAGGATTGATTGTTTATATCAACCAAGTTTTAGTGTTAATACTAACACCTTACCCATTGATCAAAACTATTGAGAGAATCCAACCAGTTAAGACATTGTGGAGTGAGGAAGGAAGGAAGGAAGGAAGGTAGGAAGGAAGGAAGGAAGGAAGGAAGGAAGGAAGGAAGGAAGGAAGGAAGGAAGGGGAAAGGAGGGAGGGAGGTAGAAAGGAGAGAGAGAGGGAAGGGAGAAAGGAAGGGAGGGAAGGAAGAGGGGAGGGAAGAAAAAGGGGGAGGGAGGAGGGAGAGGTGAAAAGGAAGGAAGGTGGAAAGGAGGGAAGGAAAACAGGAGGAAGAGAGAGAAGGAAGGAAGGGAAGGGAGGAAGGAAGGGAGGGAGGGAGGGAGGGAAGAAGAGGCCTTTGAATGCAATCAGACTTGAGTTTGAAAACAAGATGTACCATTTCCATGTCAAGACTTTGGCCAAGTCATATGACTTCTCTGTGTCTTTATTGTTTTTTCAAAAAAGTGGAGATGGTGGTAAGGCAACGTTTACAGCATTGTTAAAGAGATTAAATGCCATAGTGTATGTCAAATTTTAGTACATTATAGGTGCTCGATAAATGGCAGTTGAATTTATTAATCATCTATGTAAAAATGATTTGAGAATATGAACTGTTTCGCAAATGTGAGTCATTAACATCATGTAATATATTCATGTAATTAGGCAAAGAACTTCACTCAGGATAAAGGCACTGTTACATGAACTCTGACCAGACTCCTTCTCTATTCTTATCCTTTCCCATAAACTCTTTCTAGAAGGTCCACTTCTTACATCTTTTCTAAATCCATGATTCCATTTAATATTGACCACTAAAACAATAATGTCTGGCACTTATTTAACACCTCCTTTTACAGACAAAGATAACTATTAATTTAATAACAGTCTGTCATTATAAGCAAATATTTCCTTTCTCCAGCTGCTTTCCTCACCGGTTTCCCATTCAGGGAAACCTCATTTCTAAGCCACAGTGTTGCTCATACTGAACTTTGTCTACATTTGTTTTGTGGTTAACATAGACATTCACAATCAAATGTTTATTTTTAAAATGAATTACATTGACTTAACCTATATCTCAACCTGAAGCAAGAGCATGAATGATAATAACTCATGAACACTTTTAAGAATGACATCCTGCAGATGATGTTAATCAGGGTCTGAAAAACACAAGCCGATGCCCTTCTCTGGACCGCCTGTTACAGTACAAAGCATCTGCAGGTTTCCCTGTGCTCGTAAAACACTGGAAGGGGGGCATCTTTTGTAATAGGATCATTGGCTAAAACGAAGTGAGTCAATCTGATCAATAGAAATTGCACATGCAACAAAGAGCCCTTAATGGATCTTAATCTCCATTAAGCTGAGTTGGAGCAAGTTGTAGGGGAAGCTGCATCACATTTCAGCCATTTATAGTAGCATCGTGGTCCATGAGCAGCTTTTGGGGAACAGGAGTATTCATCCCAGGGTGCTCTGGGACAACCATCAACGGAATGGTAAATTCTTGCATCACTGGTGTCCAGGAAATGCTCTGGGGGATACTCTAGAGAATTGTCTCCAAGGCTTATGAAAATTTTAGCAGGAATTCATGGTGGGTCAACCAGAAGAACATTAGCACATGAAGCTTTTCTGTCATGTGTAATTAAACATGGTTTAGAATCCCTTAGATATGATTTATAAAACCAAAAGGAACAGTTTCAAGTTGTTTTTCTTTTCTACCGGAGACCAAGAAAATGTGTGCTATGAAGAGAATGACAAGGATCAAGCTTTCCATAAGTAGGCATACTTTGCACATAACACATGAAAATATAAAAATCTAATGTTTGGATCCCTAGAATGTGAAACTAACTGCCTCTCAATTTAATATATAATAGGGAAAGCTCCATGTGGAAATTCAAAAGAAAAGGAAAATTGCACACAATTTAGAAGACTGCCCACTGTACATGCACTCCGAAATTACAACACAATATCTCTTAATTAATGCTGATTGAGTACTTTGATTTCAAAAATTGTAAAGCATAATACATGGACATTGCGTTATACGTTCACACACACCCCTCACAAAGTTCTTGATGTCAGAGACCAAAATAGAGTAGCCAATAGCTGATGCTTTTATTGCTTTTCTTCTTACTCTAAGTAGAATTTTATGATATAGATTCAAAAGTCCAAAATTAATCAAAATAAAACTGAACTGAGCTATGGCACAAACAATTTATCCTCAATGTTTGGGCTGCTTAATTGGAAATGTGAGCATTTTCTTCTTGGTCACATTGATAATTTCAAATGTAGATGCTTTCTTTCTCTACGATTTTGCAATACACCAACATTACTTATTTCTGTTATTACAGCACTTCATCATTACATACCAAGAGACTTCATTTTCATGCCTGACTTTCAACTCGATTGTACCTAGAAAGGTATCTGGCACATAGTCAATAAACAAACGAATTGTGAACCCATTGAAGACCAAAATAGACCTTTTCGTTGCTTTACACTTTTTGCCAAAGATAACACTGACATAAAATGAAGCACAATATATTTTTGCTGAATAAATGCAAAAACAGTAAGTTCTTTTACATACAATAATCTTTCTGTGAGGCACCTTTAAATACTACCTGTTTTGTAAAGGTCTGAGAGGCTTTTTGACACATGTCAAAAGATCATCATGAAATGAAAAACTAAAGTAGGGAGAAAAAAAAAAAAAAGCCAGATTTGTATATTTATCTGGGTCCTTCCACAACAGAGACTAGAATGACATCTATGAACTTTTCAGGTATGCTACTTTATTGTCTTCAGTTACAAATTTTAAAAATTGAGTTGTTAATGCTTGGAATTTTTTTCTACTAGCAAATATGCTGGGGATGATGAAAAGAAAAAAAAAACTAAGTAGCAAAATATGTTTTATTCTTTTTGCGATTGAACACAAAGAAGAAAGTGCTTTATGCAAATCAGGTACTGATGTCAGAAGAACTATCTAATAATTTACATTTTTAATTATCTTATTATTATCTACTAATCTACTAATCTACGAATTGCTTCTACATCTGCAACATTTCAAAACAGAAAATCTTAGGTCAAGTGCCCAGCACACCGTAGGAACTCAATATATATTGTTGAATGAATGAATTAATAAATCTTGTTCCAATAAAGTAATGGAAGGAAATATGCAACTTCCTTGCAGTACCACAGCACAGTCTCTGATTCCCAGCACATGAAACAGCCTTTCTTTTTGTTTCATAAATATCACTCTGAACTCTTAGACTATCAGAGTACATTAACCTGACTCTCAAAACTGACATCCATATGTAATCATTTGGGAGTTGAGCACAGACAAGAGAGAAAGTGCCTTTGGTAATAAAATTATTGATGGCATAAAACATTTCTAATAATTTTTATTTTAAATTATCTTGTTTATTACAAAAATATGAAGTTTTAATCAAGTGAGAATTTTCCAACTCTTAAATTAATCTACTCTACTTCATTTGATAGTACTTGACTCTCATCTGTCTTTTGGGAGAATTTTTTTCTTTATATCATAAATTGACTTAGATCAAATTTATTACACCATTACTTGAGAGAGAGGAATAAAAGAATTTGCCAGTGTATATTTTGGTATAATACTAACTGTCTAAAGCCTAGCAAATGTAGATTTTATTTGATATTGCCAAAATAGCCTTTACCAACAATTTATTTTAGTAAAAAATTCCTAGAGTGCAATAATTATAACTGACCCCATTGGGAGTTTGGGGGCTCAGCTGTAAGGAGAAACTAAGTGCAGGTTCTAAGACATTGCATGACTTTTGTGAGAGGAATCTGGAAGTGCTTGTCTCTATCTTCTTATCAATGACTGGACAAGTCACTTTCCTCAGCCATCATGGTGTCTGCACTTTGTAAGTTCCAGAAATTGGCCCACCTGGGAGCCTGGAACTCCATCTACTCTAAAATGTCTGATTAATCTATAATATTGGAAAATATGGGCCGGGCACAGTGGCTCATGCCTCTAACCCAGCATTTTGGGAGGCTGAGGTCAATGGATCACTTGAGCCCAGGAGTTCGAGACCAGCCTGGGCAACATGGCAAAACCCCATCTCTACTAAAATAAAATAAAATAAAAACAAAAAAATTGGCCAGGCATGGTAGAGTGCACCTATAGTCCCAACTACTCAAGAGCCTGAGGTGGAAGGATTACTTGAGCATGGGAAGTCGAGGTTGCAGAGTGAAACAAGATTGCACCACTGCACTCCAGCCTGGGTGACAGGAGTGAGACCCCGTCTCAAGAAAAAAAAAAAAAAAACCTTAGAAAATATGGCCCCAGGAGAAGGTCTCTTATCATGAAATCTCTTAAGAGTTTATTTCCAGAGAACTTTAATTTTTCAAAATTATGGATTCTAATTAGCTCTAGAGGCCTAATTCTCTTAGGAAAAGTATAAAAGTTTTGCTGTCTTCCAAAAGAAAAATATTTTATTTATGTAAAACAATAGGCCTACTAGACTACTAGACTTTCTTTTCTAAATGACATAGCAGACTAATTTTAAACAAATTTCAGGACCACATTTTTTTCCAAAAGCAATAATTTTATTAGGAGTAAGAGCATTTTAGGCATAATTTTCTCACTGTGATCAGTTTTTTAGAGTATTTTATCTCCACGAAATAGCAAATCAAAGCAATTTTAGACCATTTATGGAATTCACTGATCTATCACTGCAGCAATACTTTATTTCGGTTATGAACAGAGAGACTCCAGAGTCAGGCTGCCCTGGTTTGAATCCAGTAATCTCTGTGTACTAGCTGTGTTAATGTCTCTGCTCTTCAGTTTCTCCTCCCATAAAGTGAGGATAATAATACAAAGAGATACCTTCTCCATTTAGGGAACATAAGACCAAATGAGTTTATGTGCCTTAATGCAACGCCCAGCAAATAATAAGTATTATTTGGGGATTCTATTCTTATTGTGAACAATAATGCCAATGGATACAAAACCTGGGATAGTCATATTATTATAGGCTATTGTACCTTGATATTAAAGTTAAAATCACAATCAACAAGAGTATTCTCATATACATCTAAATGCCCATATAAATAATATTAACCATGGTTCTGTCTTAATTCACTGTCTTATTAATTTTACATCAAACAACTTGGTATACGGAATAAATACAGTGAATATCTGACTTAGCCTTCTCCCCCATGCACATATGTTACAAAAGAATATACTTCTTTTTTAAAAAACTTTGGTGACATGCTTTAATTATCATATAAAAGTGACCTACTTCCTAGTTACTTTCAGGAAATGCAAGTAGGTATCAAATATTAAGCCTAAAAGCAAATTCATTGAATTGAAAGGCATTTCCCAAATTAATTATATTTCAATTAACATCATCAATTTTAAGTTACTCCACACACAATGCATCAGTTCTTTCAAATAGATAAGGAAATGCTTTTTATAGTTAATTTGATTCTGTCCAGCTAATCAGGACGTACTTCTTTCTTGGACAAAATCGTCTGTTGGTAACAAATGCCTTAAGATTGTTTCACACTAAAACGAATTCCTTCAGGCTGTATGGTATAGTATTCTAGGATCTGTGCCAAGTACTTGTGCAAGTGTGTGGGAAGATTTAAAGCTTTTCTTTGGGAAAACCACTACTGTTCCTACAGGTATTTCCACTGTCCCTGCCCCTGTTATACGCAGGACCTCTGCCTAGGAGACAATAAGAACTGGTTTCTTAAGCAACCAAACAAAAATATCTATGTGCTTTCTACACGTTTGTAACATCAAATATGTGGTCCTAGGTTAACCACAGAAGAAAGAACACCTGCCCGAAGAAACTGATCATGATGTAACTGTGAGCTGGAACCTCACAATGGTTGACTTAAGACCTCGTGTTGAAGAGAGTATCTAATGGGCATGCTAACTCTCTACTCGACATTCACTCAATTCCATCCCTATTTTAATGCAGATTATCTAAAAGAAAATTACTCAACCCTTGATGATAAATTCAATACTCTGCTAAATTCAATTTTATAGCATGGCCTAAGTTTTATAGGACAAAAACTCTTTTCAATACTGTTGTCACCTTTTGCAAACCCGTAATTGAAAAAAAAGGTTTTCACATGTTATCTAATGTGCTTTAACAAAGTATATGCGTAATGAAAGTGTCCCTTTAATTTAGTTTTGGAAAAAGTTGTTCTCTAATAATCTAATAATGTACATGTTTTCATTGATCAGATATGAGAGTGTTTCCTTTGCACTTTAACTCTTAAGAAATAATGATATAGTTCATGTGTAGTAGCAGTACTGGGCACAGTAAGCACTCATCTACTATTGGTTCCTATTATTAACTGTTATTAAACATTATAATCTTATTTGAAGAGTCAGGTGATTTTTCTTCATCTATTGCTACAGACAGCATCTGCTCTAATTTTATACTTTATTATCCTGTTTTACATTATTTAATTGTATAAGCTACCTCAAAATTTGCAAAGTATCAGTTGAAATTAAGTATTTTAAATCAAGTAAGAATCCAACATGGTGATTGTGATACAAATGATGGCAGATGAGTTTGTTTTAAACTTACAAATTACAACTGATAAGAGAAGTATAACTAAGACTGTGGCTAAGAAGTGCAGTAATTTTTCTACCACGATGAGAAGATTTGTGCTAATTTAATATGTAGCCACATGTCTTACTTATAGTTAGACATAGTAAAGCCTCAGTAGGTCAAATTAATTGGAAGTTGTGGAGAAAAGCTAATCTAATGAATGAAAATTTGAACTATAGAATATGTAATAAGGGTAGTGTATTACTATTAAAAACATGAAAGCAGAAGTTAAGTCAGTCCAAATGGAAGGTGATGGCAGGCTAAACTCAGGTGACTCAGGGAATGGCAGGTCCAGCTCACAGAAGAGTTCCATGGAGCAGGGCAGAGAGGGGCACAGGAGGCTGAGATTCCTTGCTCTGAACTCTCAGAGGTGACTGCAGGATGATACAGTAGCACAGGGCTGCTTAGAACAGAGAGAGAGGCATTGCCAGATTGCTAGGGTGGGCAGAGTCTCTATTCAAGCTGGAAACACCCTTTTTAAGACATTATATGAACTATTTATAATTTTGCTCTCTTTGCAGTCACTGTAAATAGTCTTGAAATCATGGACTATTGAAGCAGGAAGGAACCCCATGGACCACAGGGCAGAACTTTCATTTTGCAGCTGAGGAAATTGAAGTTCTGAAAGGTTACCCAAGGCCGCACAGCTGGCCAGATAAACAACCAATACTTAATTCCAGGGCTTCTCATGCTCAGTTCAAGGCTCTATGCCCTGCCATCCTAAGATAGAGTGACCAAATGCCCCTGTTTGTCTGGGACTATCCTGGTTATAAAATTGAACATCCCATATCTCAGGAAACCCTTCAGTTTTGGCCAGACCATGGTGGTTAGTCACCTTAAAAGAGAAATGAGTTTTTATTTATATCCCTATAGCTTTTGAAACAGTAGTTTTCATGGCTCACCATGGCAAAAATTCACCATGCAATAGGCAGGCCAAAAGAAGTTTGGAATAAAGAGCGGCCTTAACATTAAGAAGTGATGTCTTTCTGGCACTGTAGTAAGAGAGAGGAGTAAGAACCTCTTCATTTTCCAATCTCATCTGTGACTATTACACCTGACATTGGTCCCACATTATGTGATCATCCCCTACCTACCCCACCACCACAATATTAGGGCAGCCAGATCAGCGGCAAAATCTACAATGGGTCTCCATTTCCCAAGACCAGTTATATTCTGGAAAAATGTTCCAAAAGAGAAAGTTGGAGTGGGGTTTAACTCCAGCCAATTTAGCTTCCCACTACTACCCCCACAAAAAAAAAAAAAAAAAAAAAAAAAAAAAAAAAAAAAAAAGTGTAGCTTGGCCTAGAGCATACCAAGATAACAAATACACAAATTTTAGAAAAATTAAAATATCTGCTTCCCTCCGAAAAGTCATCAGAACGCAAAAAGTAAGCTCTTCTGGCCAGGCATAGTGGCTCACACCTGTAATGCCAGCACTTTGGGAGGTTGAGATGAGCCCGGGACTTTGAGGCTGCGGTGAGTTATTATTGCACGACTGTACTCCAGCCTGAGTGACAAAGTGCAAACCTGCCTTAAAAAAAAAAAAAAAAAGTAGAGAGACAGAGAAGTAAGCCCTTTTGAGCATCTTAGTTGGAACAAAACAGAAAAGAAAATGAATACAAATTCATTTTGCTTTCCTTGGAGAGGTGGGGATAGGCAAAGAAAACATCTAGGAGACAAAAGGCCTATAACACCCAGCAGCAAGAGGCCTTTGTGCAAAGGACTGTGATTCCAATCTAGGGTGTGGAAGGAGTTCTTTTGGAGCCTTCCTCCAGCTCAGCTTTGGCCTGGCTGGTAGACACTGTCCCTGACAGGCCAGCCTTCCCTTCCTCACAGCTACTGTCTTCATCATGCAGCCCTGACAGCCATATCCCAGGCAGCCCAGAGGTATCTGAGCCTCAGCTTCCAAACATCATGTGTATGGTATTAGGGAACTCAATTTCAAAGTCAGCTGCCCTGATCTTGTTTTAAAAAAAAAAAAAAACTTTTAAATGTCTTCTGAGAAGAGAGGCAATGAGAGAAATATCATGTTGTTCTTGTTCCTGGACTCAATATTTCATATAAAAATATTCCTCTTTCCGGGAAGTAAATGGTTTGTTTATTCTTTGCTGTTTCTTTCCCATTGATTTTATTTTTAAGGAGCTTGTGAAAAAAGCATTTTTTTTCACCAATTTCATTCACACTAGAGAAATACAATACCTTACTTTATTACTTTGTACTTTACTCTTTTGCTTTTTTAAAGACTCTCTTAGTCTGCATGGAGCTAAAAGTTATGGAATAAAGTCTTTTATTTAAAAAATTGCTTTTCTTAAAATGTTTATAGTTCTTAGCAACATGTTAATAAAGGTGTTCCACATGTGATGTAGCTTCCTGTAAATTTTCTTTTCTGAAAGCTAATGGACCCCTCCAAAACATCAAAGGTGTCAATGAGCCTGGCTAAGAATAACATAAATTAGAGCTAATGCACTTTCTGTGGATTGGAAAGATGAAATTATAATTTCAATTGGAAGCATTCTCTGGCTAGTAAATAGCTATACCTCCAGATCCTAGTAAATCTCCCATTTGAACAGTTGCACCTCTGAGGCTTCTTGATTAAATCAGAGCCCCAGAGGCTACCTGCCTTCCACTGGTTTTGCAGGCTGACTTTTCCACTGAGTGCATAATGCGATACACTAACATATCCTCAACCCTATTGGTTTAGTTTTATCTTGTTGTTATGGTTGCTTTATTTCGTTTCATTTAAAGGAAGTTTCTCTGGAAAGAATGCTAGACTTAAAATCTGAAGACTGGATTTGAACTCTCATTCTACCACTAATTGACTTGAACTTGGGCAATTTCTTAAGCCTGTCTGCATGTCGGTTTCCTATATCTGGTGAAACTGCAATAATGACACAATTATACAGGTTTATTGGAAAATTACCATAGCACAGTAAAGTGCTGACATGCAGTAGGTGCTCGGATATTTATGGGATGCTTCAGAGCAACAATTATCTGAATATCAAATATTTTTGTGCTTATCACCGTAAAAAGAACCTCGAGCAGGACACAAAAATAAGACCTTGACCTCGAATAGATTGCAATCTCATAATAGCTAGCCTCCATTGAGCACCTATTATGTAGCACGTGGTACAGTAAGTACTTTAACATGCATTGTCTTAATTCTCATAACAACCCTGTGAGGTCAACATCATTACAGTCATTTTACAGGTGAGAAAAGTGAAGCTTAGAAAAGTTAAATAGAGTTCCCAATGTCACACAACTAACAAGTGGCAGACCTGGAACTAGAGCACAGGTTTGTCTGTCTTCTTACAGCACTGCATACAATGTAAGCTGAGAAAGCTTTAAACACACATGCATGCATGCATGTACCCACACACCCATACACACACACACAAATACACACACACAATTAGATTACAGATTGTTCCCCACTCTTATTCAGGACACAGAGGGTTAAAGAGATGATGACAAAATAGCATAAACAGCTGGTTCCAAGGTGCTAGTTGCTCTTCTCTGATACCATTTTGTTTGTGCTCTGCAGCTGTACCAGGAAGTTTTTGTTCTCTCAAGAAAATACTGAACTGAAAAGATAATTGGTATTCAAGACACACATGTTTTCTACCAGCAAATAAGAAGAAAGCACAACAGCATTCTTGAAGGATGCTGATTTTTTTGTGTTTTGCAATTCTGCATTTTCAAAAATGACATCTGTTTTGTGAGTGACTAAAAACTCTGGGGGAAGAATTTGTAAAAGGAAATAAAATTGTGTTTCTGAGCATTTTGCTCCTTACTGCCTTCAAATGATATTTGTTTAGTTGGCCCATTTTTCCAAAAACATTGTCAAGGCAGAAGTTTCCTGTTTCCTGCACTCATTTCTGACAGGTTTGAAGTGATGTTCCAGTGGCAAATGTTTTAAAAGTTTCTTCTAGCACTCTTTTCCTATGTATCAAATCATCTTTTCTTTCAAGCACTCAAAAAAAAATTGTGCCTTCTAGGAGCATAAATGAATATAATGTATTACATTTATGTTGTGTGTTTCGAGAAAGAATTCAGCAGTATTTTACTGTCTGCACTTTTCTTGGCTGTTCAGTTATTGCCGGTGCATCAACAAATAAAAAAGTTTGAGAGAGTCATTTCTTATTCAGCCCCATGTCTTTGATTTATCACTTCCTATTCCATAAATTTCCTGTCCCTGCTTCACTCAAATAAAAAGATGTAGTAATTCATGTAGTTTGTCAGCTAAATCTCAGTTTTAAAGAAGAATAAATATTAAGGAAGGTCATTTGAGGGAGTTCCCTCTGCAAATGGTGCAGCGTGAGGTTGAACCACACCCCCTCCAACTCTCAAATCTATACATGGCCATTCTGAAAGAATCCCCTCCCGAATCCAAAAAAAACACACACACACTCATGACAGCTTCCAAGGTATAACTGGCAGAATCAACAGTCTTCAAGGTAGGCACAAAACTCATAGACTATAAGTGTGGGTCTTTATCCCCAATCCTGCTTTTGCCCAAAATTTGAAGCCAGCCATCACAGAGAAATGAAATATAATGAATCTTTGAGAACTTTCATGCGACAGACATCTTGTAAGTTGTCCTGGCGATTTAGTTCTCATTTATCTAGTCCCATCATCCACAGACTTTAAGCCATGTTAGCTCAATACTTCTTTCTCTAAATTTATGTATATCATTTTTCTTGTGATATCTTAGTGATACACAGTTCAACTTTCTTTGGATTTTAGGCATTGACCAGCCAAGTGCACCCGCCTTAGCCTTTGCTTCTCTGCACAATTCTTCTGCCCTTTGGTATCCACTGACTTCATGTCTCCTTTTTGAAACACATAAGCAGAAGGTCCCAGACTGCTTCACATACCCGATGGTGCTACCATTACAAGCCTGGAGAGACCAAAGTCACAGAGGAGGCTACACAGGAAAAAAATAATAGACTTCATTCTTGACTGACTCTTGGAGTCAAAATTCTCATTGGCAAAGGTCAACAGAAGGCTATCACCAAACGCTGTTCACAGATAAGGAAATTTAAATGAACTTAGTAAAAGTACCATACTTTCCAAAAACTCATAAGCAGAATAGGAGTTTGGCCATGTCTGAAGATCTGTGACTGGGACCTAGACTAGGCATCACTCTACCTTTGAAACAGCTCCTGAGGTGGCCAGTAAGCTCCTTTGTATTACAAGATAGACTATGCCAGCTCCCCACAGAGCTGCCCTGATGAGGGATCCCAGGACTACAGGCTCTGGTGTAACCTGAAGGACAGGCCTCACTTGTTCCAGTGGGTCAGGGCTGCAGGTTTCAGATCCATTTTGAAGTCACAATTAATCATAACAAAAATTGAAAATGGGCACAGTGACCTCATCCATTGTGCCCACATGTCATGTCATGTACAGCTTCATTCTTTAGAGAAGATGCCCTGAAGCCATTTAGACAAATCCATGGCTTTAAATATTTTCATTTGCTTTTTTTTGCTTCCCACTGTTTACACCCCCATTTGTTCCATTTTGTAAAACAGAATTATTTTCTTAGATGTTGTCAGGAATTCCACTTATTTTCCTTCAAGAATTGTCTATTTATTCTTCATACTTACATATTGTCACTGTTTTCAATTTATTAATCTTTTTTCACCCTCCATTTTTATTGTGAACTTGTACTCTTTCCATTTACATTCCTACTTGAATATTGACTATGAATGTCATGGTCTCTCCTCACCTTTTCAAGTTTTACCGAACCCTCCAGGTCCATTTATGAATCTGAAATCCTGCACCAACCTACCTGAGCTATCATGAGCTGATGTTGATCTCTTGACCTGGAAAATGTCCACAGCATGATGGCATACAACTCCAGAATATTAGTTTCAACTGGATGTGCTACACTGAACCAAGTGAAAACCATCTGCCATTAGCAATAAGCACAGAATTAGGCACAAAATAAACATTCCATAAACACTTGTCATATTAAACACAACTATCCAGAGAAAGATTAGAGGTATAGATAAGACCAATAAATCTTCATTTATTCATGTATTCATTCAACTGTATTTATGAAGCATCGAAGCTTAGGAGAAACAAAGACGTATGTCATCATCACTGTCCCCTAAAATATCCAGTGGGAAGAATACAAATATGAACAAATAAATGCATTAACGTGTCACTACAGATTGTTTGTAGAAATAATTAAAAGGGGCAGTAGGAACACAACAGAGAAAGAGGTCAATTCTACCCGGATTCAAGACTGACTCCCTGAAGGAAGCAAGACTATAGCTAGGTTTAAAAAAAAAAAAAAAAAAAAAAAAAAAAATGGATGTGTGTTCAACCTAATGGATGGAGAAGAAGGACGAGAGAGTGTTCTGGATGAGAGAGCAGTTTGAACAAAGTCAGAATGAAATATTAACAATCTGCAAAGATACTAATTCAGTAGGTCTAAGATAGAAACCAGAAATTAGCCTCCTCAGCAAGCATCCTCTGGGTGATTCGGATGCAGGTAAACTCAGAATCACACTTCCAGAAACATTGCTCCACATTCTAATTTTTAAAGGACTTGCTCAGAAATATTTGATTGTGGATAAAATGTCTCAGTTAGCTTGGTGAGAAAGAGCAGCCAGTTTCATTCAGACAGTTCTTTCCTCCACAGTCCTGCCTGAGTAAACTTTCCAAAATGTTGAATTCAGTCATCTTATCTCTTAGTTAATAATCCATCAGTGACCAGCCTACTGCCCAGAGAATAACATCCAAGACTTTAGTAGAGCATTCCTGGCCTCACATGAACTGACCTTCCCCATGCTCTCTCCTATGATCTCACTGCTCAAACTCTACCTTCCAATTATGTTAAAATCCATCCTTCTGCTTCTTATTGTTGTTATAAGGATATGAAAATTTAAGATATACAGAAAAGGCTCTATTAAATAAGGTTATTGTTCTTATAGAAACATAGGATCAATTTAAGTATTAACAGTGAAATCCCAGAGCATTTCCCTTCTGTCTGTGGAACATTAAATTGTCTCATAAATATCATTCAGCCAAGAGTTCAAATCTGAGAGAATGTTTACAAATATAGCATGAAATGATGAGAATGCAAAAGCAAAAATCATCCTAATGCCCTATTCTTAATAAATATATGTACACACATACGTATGCCCACATAAGCACATAGGCATTCATAGGCATACACAGCACACACACACACACACACACACACACACACACAGATGTCTCATACCACTGGAAGGCATCCTGGAATCTGTGCATCACCAAAATATTCAGTGATGAAGACATTTTCTTCCTGGCACATTAGAGAGAGAAACTGAGACCAGACAGCTAGTAAGATAAGACACACTCTCCCTTTAGGAGCACATGCTGCTTTGGCAAACACAAATATCACTCACTCACACACACATGTACTCAAGCCTGTGCATAATTCTCTTGACAACTCCAACTTATAACATTAGCATATGAATGCTGAGGCTTACAGTGATATTCACCCACCAAATGGAGTTTATAATATAAATGCAATGAAAAGTATCTGAAAGCTTACTCTTCACTCTGAATTGAGTCTGTCAGAGCCTGTATATGAAATATATATAATATCTGTATAGAACCCAGTGTAAATATATTCTTCCTGCATGCATCCATGGAGGAAAACTGAGATGGTTACGACAGTACTAAATTCATACTTCCTTCCCAAATAATGCATTAAATAAATGGTTCCAATTTCCTGGCTTTATGTATGTATATCTCCCCCTGTTTCCAATATTTCATGTGTATTAGACCAAATGTGATTTTTCTCAAGGTCTTTCTGTCTTCATTTTATTTTGTTAGATGTCCTTTTCCTAGCTGCCAAGAATTATTCACAACTCCAGGAAAAAGATTTTACAAATGTATCCATAATCTACTCAAACAAAACCCGGGAATTATTAGTATATGTGATATGTCTTTCCCAGTAGATTATATGTTCCTTAAAGGGAAAGATATTGATTTATTAATCTTTAAAGTCATGTCATCTTTTAAGTTACGTGCCTAAAGAAGCAACAATTTATTATGTAATATGATTCCGTGGGTTGGTTGGGTGGCCTCTCTCGAGCCTTCACTTGGGATCATTCTTGTGGCTCCATTCATCTACAATGGTTGGCAGGCTACAAGATACTAGCTTCACTCAGGTGCTGGCTGTCAGCTGGGGTTGGTTGGTCCTCTTCCACGTGGGCTCACCTCCTCCAGTCAGCTAGACAACCTTCCTACAACTATCCTAGGGTGAAACTGCAAGTCCTCTGACAGCCTTCCCTCACACAGCATCATTTTCACCAAGTTTTGATGGTCAAAGAAAGTCAGAGGGCTAGCCAAGGCACAGATGAGGGGAAGACAGATGCCACCATACCATGGGAGGACTAGCAAAGTCACCTGGCAAGGGGGCATGCACACAGAGATAGCAGGCAGTGTTGTAGCCATCCCTGCAAACAATTGACCACACTAACCCGGACTAAAACGCACAATATATGGCAGGCAAAAGTTATTTCTGGAAACCTCATTCATTCATCCATTTATTCAATCACTCATTTAACAAACACTCATCAAGTGCCTAAAATGTAATGAGTACTTTGTTAGGCTCTGGAAATAAAGTAAATAATAAGGAGAATGAATTCCTGACCTCATGCAATTTATAAAGCATAAATAAATGAGTGAGTGAAAGAAAAGTGATAGGCAGTTGGTTGGAACTCGCAGAGATAAGGCTTTAAATTCTAGGCACCTTTTTTAGCAAAAGTTTGCACATCTTAAAATGCCTTAATTGCTTTGGGGGTTAAAGAACCTAAACCAGGATACTCTAAAGGGACTAAAGTCAGAGTTGAATCCCAAGTAGTTGGGGCTGGAGCAGAGATTTTCTGTTGAAGGCAACATGAGCTACAGGAACCAGAGGGGTTGGCTCGGTTTTGAATATGGGAGACACCAAGACAACTGTAAGAGTCAAGGTTTAGCAGGAAACAAAAAGCATGCTAGGCAGGGAATTTAAGGAGAATTTAATGAAGAGATTATATGTAGCAGTAGGGGCAAAATTAAAGAAAATAAGAGGAGACACTTAGATACCCAGAAATAAGCAAGAGCAGGAAGTCATTACTTAGGCCTGAAACAACAAAAAGAAGAAATGTTTTTACCAAAGCTGGATGAGAGCTGAAGCTGTGGGAAAGGCACCCTTGGCAAGAGATACAGTTGTGGAGGTAGCCACGGCCAGAAGAGCAATTCCAAAACACAGAAGTGGCAGGGCAACCCAACTGTCTCTCTCCCCCTGCCCTCTTACCTCCTACCTGCCTTTCATTGGTCAAACCTAATTAGAAGCCACGGGTGCACTGCACCCAATGTATCATGGGTTGGCTATGTTACTATTAAACAAAATACAGAGCACTATATATGGAAACAGTTGAAATTTGAGAGTTAAGGAAAGCAATGGAAACACTAGTGAATTTGTGAGCTTGATACACCTGCAGTTTATCTGATTATGGATCTCCTATACGTAGTTGAAAATGTTAATCAGGTTCATGGAGGAAAAAATGCAGCTGAAGATAAAGATGTAGAAATCATCAGCTTAAAAGAGTGAAGAGAGAAAAAAATGGGGAGGAAAATAGGAAACGTCACATAAACGTGAGACATGTCAGATGGAGCCGCTTACCCCTTGGAGACCAGTGCTTACTTGGCATGAGCACCAGCCCACTCCTCAGCCGCTGGATGTCTGATGATTGTCTCGTGATTCCTGCAAAACTCTAGGGGTTGATGGAAACTTTACTTGCATCATTCTTATAGTCTGTCTTGTTTTCTTCCATACATCTCTCTGGGCATGCAGCTCAACCCTTTCTTCAGTTTCCACAAAAACCTACTCATTTCAAATACTTTACCAGTTTTAAAAGAATTTACTCAAGATATATATGCTTGCTGGGATGAGAAACATCAGTCTCCTCCCATCATCTTTTTCCTTCCACTCCTGTTTCTTATATCCTTTTTCCAGAGTACATACTCCAACCGAACTCTCACCCTCTAAGTTCCTCAAGGCAGACTAGCTTCTCCTTTCTTCTGAAATCTTAACACTAACTAAGGGATGGTACTCATCTTCTACCAAACTCACCAAGGCCCTTAGCAGAACCAAAGCCTGAGCACTAACATGACCATTCTCTCCAGAAAGTAGAGAAGGAGATATCACATGCTGCCTTCACTATTAAAATCCATCAGAGTTCTATGGTTACACAGCTCACTCCTGGTCAAATTCTGTCCCCTAAGATGTAACAAACCCCCGAAGTGAAAATCTAGCAAAACAGTAGTCTTGAGAAAAAGCATTAGGCATATTCTCTAAGTGTATCTCATATAAATAGTCTATTGCAGTTTCTTTAAAAAAGTGTACCTAAGCTACCAGAAAATGTTGGAAATTTGGAAAGGAAAATTAAAAGGCCATGTGCTTCTTAAATTTATTTCCTGAACCCTCAAGTATGTAAATGAGGAAAGAAGTGAAAAACAGCAGGTCAGGTTCCCACTTCTTCTATTGAAATGTTATCACAATTTAACATACTAGAAAAGGAGCATGCCTGTGATATGCTAACGACTTCAAACCGGAAAATGTGTGAGCTTTGGGAAAAGCTCATTAAAGACTTTAACCTAAGAAAAAAGTTCATTTTGGTCTCTCATGTAAACTAGAGCATTCCTTATGCTTGCCCATTTCCTGTTTTTATATGCTCCAGAAATTTTCCCTATAGTTTGGTCTTATTTTCTCCTTTAAGCCAAGATTTATAATAGTTTTCTTCCCACATATTTTGTTTGTTTCCTTGCTAGTTTCTTTGACTTTTGCTTTTGTCTTTTGAAAGAGAGAGAGGTGATCCCTAGAGTCACTGTTTATTCATTCCCTACACTTTAACGCTCTGCCAATTTGGATTTTAATGGTTTGGGGAACTATGATAGAAGATATGACTTTCAAAAGGCTTCCATCAGGATAGGAAGGCTGCTTCAGCCACAAATTTTTTTTAAAATATCTTATTATTATGGGAAAGAGTGATATTTGAACCACTTAATACACATCTATTGGGGCAAAGGTCTGTGCTCTCTTCTGAAGCTCTTATCTCTTAGCTTTTTTGGAAGTGACAAGTGCTTTCTCCCAACTGATCTTTCATTTTCTCCTTATAAAACCATTTTTGCAAAAATTATGTCAGTGAATGAAATCTCGCATAGCTGACTCCCTCTTGTTTCTAACCTCACAAGCTAGCTGTCTTTGCTCATTCCTGGTTGTAGGCCAAGCTAACCATGGAAGAGATTTAGTTAATAATTTAACTTTGAACCAAGCATGATAAGAATCCCTCCCCAAACTGACTACCCTCCAAGGACTGAATCTGCCTTTGTAAGACTAATGAAAGACTACAGTTTAGGATTATGGGCAGGGCCTGAATCCTGCTAAGATGTAAGCATCATTCAACAATAACCAGACATTGTTGTGAAAGTCACAAGATTTTTAACTTCTCCAGTTGCTCCTATAAATAACATCACCATTGTCACAACCTAAGATTGGTTTTTGAGGCATTTTCCAGACATTTGCATTTGGGCAGACCACCTGATGCCACTCAGACTTGCGACACATAGCAGGAAACTGGCTCAACCAGTCCCATAACTCCCACCCACAGATGGACTCAGCACATGCTCAAAAACCGTTTTGGACACTCCTATGATTTTATCCCCAATCAATCATCAGCACCCATCCCCTTGCCCCCTGTTCATCAAATTATCCTTAAAAATACTAGTCTACAAGGTTCTGGGGAGGTGGATTTTAGAATTGTCTCCAATTCGTCTACTTGGCTGGCCTTGCAATAGTTAAATCCTTTTTTGCTGCAAAATCTGCTGGTTTCAGTGCATTGACTTTTCTGGACAGTGAGCAAGAAGAACCCATCAGGCTGTTATAGTTAGTTGTGTCTTCTTTCTCCTCATAAACATTAGTGTTCCTAAGATTGCAATGATGGATAAGTAGGCCTCTCTCTGATTTATCTCTCTATAATACTATTTGAAAAGGTATATGTGCGTGTTAATGTCTGAAACTAAGGGAAAATGGAGAGTTTGAGAAATCAATTTAAGACCCATCAACGTAAAGAACTGAAGTTAAATAGAGTATGTTCTCTAACAGCAGAAGAATAATTAAGCTAAAAATCAATAATAATATATAACTTTAAAATTTGAAAAAATTAAAATACTTTTAAATAGCCATGACTCAAAACATAGAGAAGAATTCCTTGCAAACACAATTTACTAAAATTGTCAACAAAAATGGGGGTTTGCAAATCTGAATAGTACTGTCCTCACTTAAAAAAAGAATATATTGGCCGGGCGCGGTGGCTCAAGCCTGTAATCCCAGCACTTTGGGAGGCCGAGACGGGCGGATCACGAGGTCAGGAGATCGAGACCATCCTGGCTAACACGGTGAAACCCCGTCTCTACTAAAAATACAAAAAAAACCTAGCCGGGCGAGGTGGCGGGCGCCTGTAGTCCCAGCTACTCCGGAGGCTGAGGCAGGAGAATGGCGTAAACCCGGGAGGCGGAGCTTGCAGTGAGCTGAGATCCGGCCACTGCAGTCCAGCCCGGGCTACAGAGCAAGACTCCGTCTCAAAAAAAAAAAAAAAAAAAAAAAAAAAAAAGAATATATTTATGTATACACATATACATATATATAGAATTTGAAAACTTTTTACCAAAAAAAATCAGGCCTCAATGCTTAATTGGTACATTTTCCAAAATCTAAGAAAGGAAAAAATATCAATTTTTGAATAATTCAGAAAATTAAAAATGAGGAAACACTATTGAAAGGAATCAATTTCACCCCAAAATATGATTGCCTTTTATAATAAGTATTCTGAATTAAAACCTTAGAGATCCACAAGCCCTAGAAGAAATTTTTCTTCTATCTACATAAAGTTAGTACTGACCCACCAAGGAGAACAATTGTTCCTGTTCCCCTCTTTGTTATCTCATTATCCATTACAGAAAAGAAGACCAAAAATGTAATTAGAGCTGAACAGACCCTTTTTTAAGATAAAGATTTTCTCCAAGGGCCATTTAAATTCCAAAGAACTATTTATAAGTTAATTTCTGTTCCCCTTCCAATTTTTATCTCTAGTAATCATTTATTGCCCCTCAACAGAATTCCCTTTCTGCCACATCTCATAACCTACTTTACCAGGTTCCAAGCCCCACCTTTTCTGTAGTCCTAAAATGATATATACGATTTTATACTTGATTGGAGGCTTGGATTTTCACTCTGAAGGCTCCCATGTATATATGTTAAATAAATTTGTATGCCTTTTCTCCTATTAATCAATCTTCTGCATGTCACTGATTTTTCTGTGAACCATTAAGGGGGTCAAGAGCTTTGTTCCCCATACTATTTACTATGTTGTATGAGGACAGCATAACTTTGATACCATAACCTGTCAAAGACATGAAAAAACAGGAATAGCATAAGCCAAACTTCCTTATAAAGACATGTATACAAAACGTTTATGTTACTAAAAAAATTAGGCTAATATAAAAGAAATGTAATATATCATGAAAAAATGAGGTTTATACCAAAAATGCAAGGTTGGTTGACATCATAAAATAAGTCAGTAAAAAACATCATTTCAACAGAATAAACAATAAGTATATATGGTAATCTCAAAGTATACATTAAAAACATTTGATAAAATTAAATGCAAAATAATTACATCAAATTTTAAACTTAAACTTTAAAAAAAACCAAAAAAGTTTTAGCAACTGAAAATATAACGTGAAAAATGCATTTGCAAAAACCTAAAGATCATAACAATGATAAAAGTTGAAAACTTTATGCAATCAAATATGAGACAATAAAATCTTCTATCACTGCCATTTAATAATTGTCTGGAGGAATTAATTCATAAAATATAGCAAGCAAAAGAAACAAAAACACAACAAGTTAAAAGAGAATAATAAAACTCTACTCAATGACAAATTACTGTATATGTAGAAAACCCAAAATAATATACAGATAAGCTATAAGAATTAATAAGTAAATTTAATTTAAAAAGTCACTGGATAATAGTTCAATAAATAAAAATCAACTGTATTTCTGAATATTAGTAATAAAAAATGAAAGTTTTAAAGTGATAATTACATCAGCATCAAAGTCATCAAACATCTAGCAATAAATTTAATGAAATGTGAGTAAAACATCTACATAGAAAAACTATAAAACTTCACTGAGATAAATTAAAGAAGACCTCATTAATCGTGCGATAGACACAGATTGGGAGACTGCTATAACAGAAATGTCAATTCCCTCAAATTAATTCATAGATCTCATGAAACCCCAGTGAAAAACCCAGAAGAATCTTTATTTGGAAATTGACAAGCTGCTTCAAAATCTTCATGGAAATGCAAAAGCCTAACTATAGCAAAAATATTCTTGAATCAGAACAAAGTTGGAAGACTTTTATATTACCATAAAGCTAGACTCATTATAAAGCTACAGTAACTAAACCATTTGTGGTAATGGCACAAAGATAGACAAATAGAACAACAGAAAAAAATAGAGAATATATAATTACATCTACCAATATACTACATACAAAAATAACTAAATAAACAGAGAGATGTTCTATGTTCATAAATAGGAAGACAATTTATGATAAACTGTCTCAACAATGCAATGAGGAAAGTATTGTTTTTCCAATAAATGATGCTGTGTGAATTTTATATCTATATGGGAGGAAATTAAGATTGGCCCTATCTCATATTTTACCAAATTAAAAAACAAAATCAATTCCAGATTAGTAGTTCTAAATGAGGAAGGTAATAAGAAAAATATTCTAGATAAAAACACAAGATATTATCTTGATAACTCTGAGGTAAGAAAAGGTTTCTGAAACAGGATCCAAAAAACTACTAAGACCCATATTTATAAATTTCTTTTTTTATTTAAAAACTTTATGCATCGAAGATACCACAAAAAGTGTAAAAAGATGAAGTACATTGTGAGAGAAGATATTTGCAATACAAATACCAAACAAGGGGCTCATAACCAGAATATGTAAAGTACTCCTACAAATCAATAACTAAGAATAAAAAAGAGGTAATGCAATTTCTTTAATGCAAAAAACTACAACAGCCATTTTATTTTAAAAGGAGATACAAATGGTTCATAATGTCACGCGTCCCTGTGAAGAGACCACCAACAGGCTTTGTGTGAGCAACAAGGCTGTTTATTTCACCTGGGTATAGGCGGGCTGAGTACAAAAAAGGAGTCAGCAAAGGGTGGTGGAATTATCTTTAGTTCTTATAGGTTTGGGATAGGCGGTGGAGTTAGGGAGCAATTTTTTGTGGGCAAGGAGTAGATCTTCTTACAAAGTACATTCTCAAGCGTGGGGAGAAAATTACAAAGTACCTTTTAAGGGTGGGGAAGATGTATTGTCAGAAAGTCAATTGATCAGTTAGGGTGGGGCAGGAACAAATCACAATGGTGGAATGTCATCAGTTAAGGCAGGACCTGGCTATTTTCACTTCTTTTGTGGATCTTCAGTTGCTTCAGGCCATCTGGATGTATACATGCAGGTCACAGGGGATATCATGGCCTAGCTTGGGTTCAGAGGCCTGACACATTATTAGCAATAAGAAAAATATTAATTTTTTTTCTGAGACAGAGTTTCGCTCTGTTGCTCAGGCTAGAATGTAGTAGTGCAATCTTGGCTCACTGCAAACTCTGCCTCCTAAGATCAAGCAATTCTCATATCTCAGCTTCTCAAGTCACTGGGATTACCACGGTGTGCTCCACAATGCCTGGCTAGTTTTTATATATTTAATAGAGATGGGGTTTTGTCATGTTGGCCAGGCTGGTCTCAAACACCAGGCCTCGAGTGATCCACTCATCTCAGCTTCTCAATTGCTGAGATTACAGGCATGAGCCACCACATCCAGCCTTGCAATAAGAAAAATGTTAATTAAAACTACATGACGGGGGCACTTCCAAGATGACTGAATAGGAAAAGCTCCAGTCTGCAGCTCCCAGTGAGATCGATGCAAAAGATGGGTGATTTCTGCATTTCCAACGGAGGTACCTGCTTCATCTCATTGCGACTGGTTAGATGGTGGGTGCAGCCCACAGAGGGCGAGCTGAAGCACCGTGAGGTGTCACTTCACCCGGGAAGAGCAAGGGGTCAAGGGATTTGCCTTTCCTAGCCAAGGGAAGCCCTGACAGACTGTACCTGGAGAAACAGTACAATCCTGACCAAATATTGCACTTTTGCCATGGTCTTAGCAACCAGCAGACCAGGAGATACCCTCCCGTGCCTGACTCGACAGATTCCACGCCCACAGAGCCTTGCTCACTGCTAGCACAGCAGTCTGAGATCAACCTGCAATGCTGCAGCTTGATTGGGGGAAGGGCATCTGCCATTGCTGAGGCTTGAGTAGCTCACAGTGTAAGCAAAGTGGCCGGGAAGCATGAACTGGGCAGAGCCCACTGCAACTCAGCAAGGCCTACTGCCTCTGTAGATTCCATCTCTGGGGAAAGGGAATATCTGAATAAAAGGCAGCAGACATCTTCTGCAGATTTAAACGACCCTGTCTGACAGCTCTGAAGAGAGCAGTAGTTCTCTCAGCATGGTATTCAAGCTCCAAGAATGGACAAACTGCCTCGTCAAGTGGGTCCCTGACCCCTGTGTAGCCTGACTAGGAAACACCTCCTCCCAGTAGGGCCCAGCAGATATCTCATACAGGTGGGTGCCCCTCTGGGACAAAGCTTCCAGAAGAAGAATTAGGCAGCAATATTTGCTGTTCTGCAGCCTCCGCTGGTGATACCCAGGTAAACAGGGTCTGGAGTGGACCTCCAGCAAATTCCAACAGACCTGTAGCTGAGGAGTCTGTTAGAAGGAAAACTAACAAACAGAAAAGAATAGCATCAACATCAACAAAAAGAACATCCACACCAAAACCCCATGTAGGTCACCAACATCAAAAACGAAAGGTAGAAAAAACCACAAAGATGGGGAGAAGCCATAACAGAAAAACTGAAAATTCCAAAAAACAGAGCTCCTCTTCTCCTCCAAAGGATAGCAGCTCCTTGCCAGCAAGGGAACAAAACTGGTTGGAGAACAAGTTTGATGAGTTGACAGAAGTAGGCTTCAGAAGGTCAGTAATAACAAACTTTTCCAAGCTAAAGGAGCATGTTCTAACCCAATCGCAAGGAAAATAAAAACCTTGAAAAAAGATTAGATGAATGGCTAACTAGAATAAACAGTGTAGAGAAGACCTTAAATGATTTGATGGAGCTGAAAACCATGGCATGAGAACTTCATGATGCATGTACAAGCTTCAGTAGCCAATTCAATCAAGTGGAAGAAAGGATATCAGTGATTGAAGATCAAATTAATGTAATAAAGCGAGAAGACAAAATTAGAGAAAAAAGAGTAAAAAGAAATGAACAAAACCTCTAAGAAATGTGGGACTATGTGAAAAGACCAAATCTACATCTGATTGGTGTACCTGAAAGTGATGGGGGAGAATGGAACCAAGTTGGAAAACACTCTTCAGGATATTATCCAGGAGAACTTCCCTAACCTAACAAGGCAGCCCAACATTCAAAGTCAGGAAATACAGAGAACACCACAAAGATACTCCTTGAGAAGAGGAACCCCAAGACATATAATTGTCAGATTCACCAAGGTTGAAATGAAGGAAAAAATGTTAAGGGCAGCCAAAGAGAAAGGTCGGGTTATCCACAAAGGGAAGCCCATCAGACTAACAGTGGATCTCTCGGCAGAAACCCTACAAGCCAGAAGAGAGTGGAGGCCAATATTTAATGTTCATAAAGAAAAGAATTTTCAACCCAGAATCTCATATCCAGCCAAATTAAGCTTCATAAATGAAGGAGAAATAAAATCCTTTACAGACCAGCAAATGCTGAGAGATTTTGTCATCACCAGGACTGCCTTACGAGAGCTTCTGAAAAAAGTACTAAACTTGGAAAGGAACAACCAGTACCAGCCACTGCAAAAACATGCCAAATTGTAAAGACCATCAATGCTATGAAGAAACTGCATTAATTAATGGGCAAAATAACCAGCTAACATCATAATGACAGGATCAAATTCAAACATAACAATATCAGCCTTAAATGTAAATGGGCTAAATGTCCCAATTAAAAGACAGGCAAATTGGATAAGGAGTCAAGACCCAGTGTGCTGTATTCAGGAGACCCATCTCACATTCAAAGATGCACACAGGCCAAAATAAAGGGATGGAGAAATATCTACCAAGTAAATAGAAAGAAAAAAAAAAAAAGCAGGGGTTGCAATCCTCATCTCTGATAATATGGACTTTAAACCAACAAAGATCAAAAGAGACAAAGAGGGCCACTACATAATGGAAAATTCAAGAAGAAGAGCTAACTATCCTAAATATATATGCACCCAATACAGGAGCACCCAGATTTATAACACAAGCACTTAGAGACCTACAAAGAGACTTAGACTCCCACACAATAATAATGGGAGACTTTAACACCTCACTGTCAATATTAGACAGATCAACGAGACAGAAGGTTAACAAGGATATCGAGGACTCGAACCTAGCTCTGCACCAAGCAGACCTAATAGACATCTACAGAACTCTCCACCCCAAATCAACAGAATATACATTCTTCTGAGCACCACATCGCACTTATTCTAAAATTGACCACACAATTGGAAGTAAAGCACTCCTCAGCGAATGTAAAAGAACAGAAATTACAACAAACTGTCTCTCAGACCACAGTGCAATCAAATTAGAACTCAGGATCAAGAAACTCACTCAAAACTGCACAACTGCATGAAAACTGAACAACCTGCTTCTGAATGACTACTGGGTAAATAATGAAATGAAAGCAAAAAATAAAGATGTTCTTTGAAACCAATGAGAACAAAGACACAATGTACCAGAATCTCTGGGACACATTTAAAGCAGTGTGTAGAGGGACATTTATAGCACTATATGTCTCAAGAGAAAGCAGGAAAGATCTCAAATCGACACCTTAACATGACAATTAAAAGAAATAGAGAAGCAAGAGCAAACACATTCAGAAGCTAGCAGAAGATAAGAAATAACTAAGATCGCATCAGAACTGAAGGAGATAGAGACACAAAAAACCCTTCAAAAAATCAATGAATCCAGGAGCTGGTTTTTTGAAAAGATCAACAAAATAGATAGACTGCTAGCAAGACTAATAAAGAAGAAAGGAGAGAAGAATCAAATAGACACAATAAAAAATGATAAAGGGATATCACCACTGATCCCACAGAAATATAAACTACTATCAGAGAATACTATAAACACTTCTACACAAATAAATTAGAAAATCTAGAAGAAATGGATACATTCCTGGACACATACATCCTCCAAGACTAAACCAGGAAGAAGTTGGATCTCTGAATAGACCAATAACAGGTTCTGAAATTGAGGCAATAATTAATAGCCTACCAACCAAAAAAAGCCCGGGACCAGAAGGATTCATAGCCAAGTTCTACCAGAGGTACAAAGAGGAGCTGGTACCTTTCCTTCTGAAACAATTTCAATCAATAGAAAAAGAGGGAATCCTTCCTAACTCATTTTATGGGGCCAGCATCATCCTGATACAAAAGCCTTCTAGAGACACAACAAAAGAAGAATTTTAGGCCAATATGCCTAATGAACATAGATGTGAAAATCCTCAATAAAATACTGGCAAACCGAATTCAGCAGCATATCAAAAAGCTTATCCATCACAATCAGGTCAGCTTCATCCCCAGTATGCAAGGCTGGCTCAACATATGCAAATCAATAAACGTAATCCATCACATAAACAGAACCAATGACAAAAACCACATGATTGTCTCAATAGATGCAGAAAAGGCCTGAGACAAAATTCAACAGGCCGTCATGCTAAAAACTCTCAATAAACTAGGTATTGATGGAACATATCTCAAAACAATAAGAGCTATTTGTGACAAACCTACAGTCAATATCATACTGAATGAGCGAAAACTGGAAGCATCCCTTTGAGAACCAGCACAAGACAAGGATGCCCTCTCTCACCACTCCTATTCAACATAGTGTTGGAAGTTCTGGCTAGGGCAATCAGATAAGAAAAAGAAATAAAGGATATTCAATTAGGAAAAGAGGAAGTCAAATTGTGTCTGTCTTCAGATGACATGATTGTATATTTAGAAAACCCCATCATCTCAGTCCAAAATCTCCTTAAGCTGATAAGCAATTCAGCAAAGTCTCAGGATACAAAATCAATGTGCAAAAATCACAAGCATTTCTATACACCAATAATAGAGAGCCAAATTGTGAGTGAACTCCCATTCACAGTTACTACAAAGAGAATAAAATACCTAAGAATCCAACTTACAAGGGATGTGAAGGACCTCTTCAAAGAGAACTATGAACCACTGCTCAATAAAATAAAAGAGGACACAAACAAATAGAAGAACATTCCATGTTCATGGATAGGAAGAATCAATATAGTGAAAATGGCCATACTGCCTAAGGTAATTTGTAGATTCAATGCTATCCCCATCAAGCTAACACTGGCTTTCTTCACAGAATTGGAAAAAAACTACTTTAAAGCTCATATGGAACCAAAAAGAGCCCACATAGCCAAGACAATCCTAAGCCAAAAGAACAAAGCTGGAGGCATCACGCTACCTGACTTCAAACTATACTACAAGTCTACAGTAATGAAAAAAGCATGGTACTGCTATCAAAACAGATATATAGACCAACGGAACAGAACAGAGGCCTCAGAAATAACACCACACATCTACAACCATCTGATCCTTGACGAACCTGACAAAAACAAGCAATGGGGAAAGGATTCCTTATTTAATAAACGGTGCTGGGAAAACTGGCTGGCCATATGTAGAAGCTGAAACTGGATCCTTCCTTATGCCATATACAAAAATTAACTCAAAATGGATTAAAGACTTAAATGTCAGACTTAGCACCATAAAAACCCTAGAAGAAAACCTAGGCAATACTATTCAGGACATAGGCATGGTCAAAGACTTCACGACTAAAACACCAAAAGCAATGGCAACAAAAAACAAAATTGACAAATGGGATCTAATTAAACTAAAGAGCTTCTGCACCGCAAAAGAAACTACCATCAGAGTGAACAGGCAACCTACAGAATGGGAGAAAATCTTTGCAATCTACCCATCTGACAAAGGGCTAATATCCAGAATCTACAAAGAACTCAAACAAATTTACAAGAAAAAAACAAACAAGCCCATCAAAAAGTGGGCAAAGCATATGAACAGACATTTCTCAAAAGAAGACATGCATACAGCCAACAGACACATGAAAAATTGCTCATCATCACTGGTCATCAGAGTAATGCAAATCAAAACCACAATGAGATATCATCTCAGTTAGAATGGTGATCATTAAAAAGTTAGGAAACAACAGATGCTAGAGAGGATATGGTGAAATAAGAATGCTTTTACATTGTTGGTAGGAGTATAAATTAGTTCAGTCATTGTGGAAGACAGTGTGGAGATTCCTCAAGGATCTATAACTAGAAATATCATTTGATCCAGCTATCCCTTTACTGGATATATACCCAAAGGATTATAAATCATGCTGCTATAAAGACACATGCACAGGTATGCTTATTGCGGCACTATTCACAATAGAAGACTTGGAACCAACACAAATATCCACCAATGATAGACTGGATTAAGAAAATGTGGCACATATACACTATGGAATACTTGGAATACTATACAACCATAAAAAAGAATAAGTTCATGTCCTTTGCAGGGAGATAGATGAAGCTGGAAACCATCATTCTAAGCAAGCTATCACAAGGACAGAAAACCAAACACTGCATGTTCTCACTCATAGGTGGGAGTTGAACAATGAGAACACATGGACACAGGGCAAGGAACATCACAAACCAGGGCCTGTCAGGGTGTGGGGGGCTGGGGGAGGGATAGCATTAGGAGAAATACCTAATGTAAATGACAAGTTGATGGGTGCAGCAAACCAACATGGCACACGTATACCTATGTATCAAACCTGCACGTTGTGCACATGTACCCTAGAACTTAAAATATAAAAAATAAATAAAATAAAATAAAAATAAACTAATAATAAGTAATGCCTCCTGGAACTAATAAACAATGATAGCAGTGTTGCAGGATACAAGGTGAGTATACAAAGTCAATTGCTTTCCTAAATATCAGCAAAAAAAACAAGTGGGATTTGAAATTAAAAACACATTACCATTTATATTATCACCCCCAAAAATGAAATACTTAGCTTTAAATCTAACAAGATATGTATGAGATCTATATATGGAAAACTACAAAACTCTGATAAAATATACATTAAAAGAATGAAATAAATGGATGTTCTATGTTCATGAATAGGAAGACTCAATATTATCAAAATGTTGGTTCTTTCTAACTCAAACTATAGATGTAATGAAATTCCAATCAAAATGTCAGCAAATTATTCTGTACATATGAGCAAACTGACTTTAAAGTTTATATGAAGAAGTAAAAGACCCAGAATAGCCAACTCAATAATGAATGAGAAGAAAAACGCTGGATGTTACTTGAATTCAAGACTTACTCCAAAGCACAATAATCAACAGTGTGCTACTGGCAGAGGAATAGACAAATAAATTAATGGAATAGAACAGAGGACCCAGAAATGGAACCACATAAATATCATCAACCAATGTTTGACAAAGGAGCAAAGGCAATACAATGGAGAGAAGATAGTCTTTTCAAAACAATGATGCTGACATCCACATGCAAAAAAAAAAAAAAAAAAAAATGAATCTAGACCCAGATCTTGCATCCTTTACAAAAATTAACTCGAAATGCCCTACAGACCCAGATATAAAATTTTAAAACTATTAAATTTCTAGAAAATAACATAGAAAAAATACTTAGATGACCTTCGGTACGGTGAGGACTTTTCAGGTACAACATCAAAGGCACAATACATGAAAAAAAAAAGATATAGTGAACTTCATTCAGATTGAAAACTTTGGCTTGGCTCTGTTAAAGACAATGTCAAGGTAATGAGAAGACAAGACACAGACTGGGAGAAAATATTTACAAAAGAAACACCTAATGAAAGATTTTTAACCAAAATATACAAAGTACTCTTAAAACTCACCAATAAGAAATGTTACAACTCAATTAAAACAGGAGTAAAAAACCTGAATTGATACTTTACCAAAGAAGATATAAAGATGAAGGTAAGCATATAAAAAGATGTTCAACATATGTCATTAGGTAATTGCAGATTAAAACAATGAGCTACCACTGCATACCTACTAGGATGGTTAAAATCCAAAATACGGACAACATCAAATGCTGATAAGGATGTGGAACAACAGGGACTCCCTTTCGTTGCTGGTGGGAATGCAAAATGCTATAGCCACTTTGGAAAACAGTTTCCCAGTTTTGTACAGAACTAAACATAGCATTACCATATGATCCAGAAATCACGCTCCATGGTATTTATGCAAATGAATCCAAAATATATGTTCACACCAAAACTTGAGCATAGCTGTTTATAGCAGCTTTATTCATAATTGCCAAAATATTGAAGCAACCAAGATGTCCTTTAGTAGATGAATGAAATGAACTTTGGTACAGCTGGACAATGGAATATTATTCAGCACTAAAAAGAAATGAGTTATCAAGCTATAAAAAAACTTAGGGGAAACTTAAATGCATATTTCTAGGTTTACAAAGCCAGTTTTGAAAGACTACATACTGTATGATTCCAACTATATGTTATTATGGAAAAGGGAAAACCATAGAGACACTAAAAATATCAGTGGTTGCCAGGGGTTCGGAAGGGTTGACAGATGAATGGACAGTGCACAGTTGATTTTTAGGGAGTAAAATTATTCTGTATTACACTACAATGACGAATACATGTTATTATAAATTTCAAAAATTTCATAAAATTTCCAACAACTAGTGAATCCTAATGTACTTTGTAATAATGTATCAGTGTAAGTTCATCTCTTGCAACAAATGTAAAACTATGATGCAAGATGTTGATAGTTGAGCAGGTTGTACACATGTGGGAGCAGGAATTATGTGGGAACTCTATGCTTGCAGCTCAATTGTGCTATGAACCTAAAACTATTCTAAAAAATAAAATTTATTATTTTTAAAAAATGAGATGCCAGCAAAAAAAATGACAGCACGAACCTGTAAAATTCCTCTTCTTTATAAAAGCAATAAGAACTATAGAAAAAAATGGTTGAAATCAACTTTTTCGGAGCTCTGGAAATTATCAGACTTGCAGCAAAAACAGGGAATATTTATTCAAGGAAAAAACAATATCTTGATAAGGAAAGTGAGTTTTGTTGTATTTTAACTTATATCTATCTTCATACCTTTTTTCAGTCCTGGTGTAACTTTAAACATCTATAGATTACAATCATGGTAAAAACCAGTAGTCTGACAGTCCATGGAGGAGGAAGAAAAAGATCAGAGGCAGTACAAGGTTGCATTCCCAAAGAACTGTTATAATTTGTCATCTCTGGTGGTTCCCAAATGAACCCACTCACAAAGTTGTCTTAATTTGACCTGACTTAAACAGCCTTCTTCCCAGGAGAATTTTATAAAAACAGTTAGAGACAATTGAATGTTGTGGCATCTTAGGTGGTGAATAAGATGGAGTAAATCATAGACTAACAAAAAGGTTAACAGAAAAATCTTGGAAATAAGATGTCCAAAAGGGACTTTGACAAACTCTAACACATCTTTGGGAATCTAGAAGGCTATGTGAAAATATAGAGCAGTGAACAGGCTCAGAACTGTATGTATACCTCAGAAAGTTCTAAGCTGTCATTGCTGTCTAAGCACAAGTTTCTCTGTAAGCAAAAAGTGAGGGCCAAGGAAGAGTTTTAAAGTATCTGACTGAATGTTCAAGAAATGCTTCAACCCAAGAAAAGAACCCCTCAGCAAAGACTGGAAGATGTATTGGTTCCAGGCAATTAATGAAATTGCTATCCAACTGCTAGCTGACTACTAAGGTAAGCAGAGCTGAGAATTCAGTGTCCATAACACAAGGAATATAAACTTTACAGAATTCGTTCAGATAAGTCACTAAATAACAAACAGTAACAATAACAAGAACAGCAAACAACCACAACAACAAATTCTGAGGAGGGGGAACAATCTGATTTCCAGTGTTATCACACTGTATTTTTTAAATATCTAGTATTAACAAATAGTTACAAGACATGCAAGAAAGAAGAAAATATGGCCCATATGCAGGGGGAGGCAGAAAGTCAAAAGAAACCTTCCCAGATAATACCACATATTGGATTTACTAGAAAAGACTTTAAATCAGTTATTTTAAAAATTAACAAAGAACTACACAACTAAATGAAAGTATGAGAATAATATATGACCAAATGTGGAGTATTAATAGATAGAAATAATAGAAGAAATAACCAAATAGAAGTTCTGAAAGGGTATAATAAGTAAAATTTATAAATCAGTAAAGGATCTCAACAGCAGATTTAAGCAGAGAGAAGAAGGAATCAGTGAACTTGAAGATAGGCGAATTAAGATTATCCAATCTCAGAAAAAGAAAAAAAGAAGAAATTAAAAAAAAAAAAAGAGTATCAGATACCTGTTGGCCATCACCAAGCATAACAACATATCCATAATGGGAGTCACAGAAGGAGACAAATGAGAAAAAGGGTAAAAATATATATATATTTAAAGAAATAATGACCATTCAAGCTTCCCAAATTTAATCAACAACATAAATCTACATATCTAAGAACCTCAATAAACTCCAAGTAGAATAAACACAAGCAAATTTACAACTAGATACATCACAATCAAACTATTGGAAGGTAAAAAATCATCTTGAAAGTGGCAAAACAAAGAAAGAAGTGATTGATTACATACAAGGAATTCTTAATAAGGTCAACAGCTGTTATCTAACGAGAAACCACGGAGGCCACAGCACAGTGGGAACTGTATGTTAAAAGTGAAAAGACTGTCAACCAAGCAAAACTTACTTAACAGGACAGTAAAACTATCTTTCAAAAATGAAAAAGAAATTTAGACATTCCTAGATAAACAAAAACTGAAAGAAGCAATTGCTAGCTGACCTACCCTATAAGAAACACTAAAGCCAGTCTCTTAGGCTGCTATGAAAAGAGACTAAAGAGTAACTCGAATCCATATGAAGATATAGAGAGCACCAATAAATGTTTTTAAATAGGTAAATATGAGTTAGTACAAATCTATTATTTGTAATATTTTTCTCCTATCTGATTTAGAAGACAACTGCGTATATCAAAAATCATAAATCTGTGTCTATAGGCACATAGTGTATAAAGATGAAACTTGTTACAATAATAATACAAAGATAGAGGAACAGAACTATATAAGAGCAACTTTTTGTATGCTATTGAAACTAAGCCAGGCACAGTGACTCAAACCTGTAACCTCAGCACTTTGGGAGGGCAAGGCAAAGGATCAGTTGAGTCCAGGAGTCCACGACAAGCCTAGGCAACATAACAAAACCCTGTCTCTACAAAAAATAAAAATTAGCTGGGTGCAGTGGTACATGCCTGCAGTCCCAGCTACTCAGGAAGCTGAGGTGGGAGGATTGCTTGAGCCCAGGAGTTCGAGGCTGCAGTGAGCTATAATTGTGCCACTGCACTCCAGCCTGGATGACAGAGGAAGACTCCAACTTTAAGAAAAAAGAGAGAGAGAGAAAAGAAAAGAAAAAAAACTAGGCTGGCATGAATCTGAACTGGGTTGATATAAATTAAGATGTTAATTATAATCCCTAGGAAAATAACTCAAAACTGTATAGTAAAAGAAATGACAAAAGAATTGAAATGTTATTACAATAATAGACTGGAAAATATCTATTAACACAAAAGAAGGTACTAATGGAGGAATTAAACAGATGCTCAAAAAGACATAAGATCATAAGATATATTGAATATAAACAGCAAAGTGGTACAAGTTAGGTTCTTTTTCATCAGCAATTAAACTTTAATGAAATTAGGTTAAAGTCTCCAGAAAGCAGAATGGATTCTAAAAATGATCTAAATATGATGTCTGTAACTCACTTTAGATTTAAAGAACCAAAGAGATTGAAAGTGAAAGGATAGAAAAAAACATTCCCTGAGAACAGTAAACCATAACAGAGTTGGAGTAGCTATATTATAATCAGATAAAACAGATTTTAAGGCAAAAATTGTTGCAAGAGATAGAAAAAGGATATTCTATGGGCCGGGAGCGGTGGCTCATGCCTGTAATCCCAGCACTTTGGGAGGCCAAGACAGGCGGATCACGAGGTCAAGAAATCAAGACCATCCTGGCCGGTGAAACCCCGTCTTTACCAAAAACACAAAAATTAGCCCAGCATGGTGGTGCATGCCTGTAATCCCAGCTACTCGAGGGGCTGAGGCAGGAGAATTGCTTCAACCCAGGAGGCAGAAGTTGCAGTGAGCCAAGATCACGCCACTGCACTCCAGCCTGGGCGACAGAGCAAGACTCCATCTCAAAAGAAAAAAAAAAAAAGAAAGAAAAAGGATATATATAATGATAAATGGTCAATCAATCAAGGAGACACAATAACTATAAATGTATACATACCTTACAGCAGATCACAAAATACATGAAGTACAACTAACATAACTGAGGGGGGAAAAATAAACATTTCAACAATAGTAGCAAAAGACTTTAATACCCCATTTTCAATAATAGAGAAAGTAACTAGACAGAAGGTCAATAATGAAATATAGAAGTTTAACAAAGCGTAATCCAATTACACATACTGAAATTCAAAACAGAAATAGAAAGTCTGAATAGATCTAAAACAGGTAAAGAGATTAAAGCAATAATGTAAAAAATAAATCAAAAGCCTACCACAAAGAAAAGTGGAATTTACTGACGAATTCTACCAAATATTTAAAGACGAATTAATACTATCTTGTAACAAACTCTTCCAAAATACAGAAGAGGAGAAAACACTTCATAACTCGTTTCATGAGGTTAGTGTGTCTCTGACAGCTAAAACAGACTAACACATTACAAGAAAAGAAAATTACGAAACATCCCTATGAATTTAGATGTAAAAAAAAATCCCCAATAACATGTAAATCTTACAATATATAAATAGAAGTATATACCACAATCGAGTGAGATTTATCCCAGAAGCGTGAGACTGGTTAAGCATATGAAAATAAATCAACGTAATACATAATATTAATAGAATAAAGAACAAAACCCACATGATCATCTCAATAGACACAGACAAAACATTTTATAAAATCCAACACGTTTTCATGATAAAAACCCTAAGAAAGTTAGGAATGGAACAAAACTTCCTTAATTTGTTAAAAAGCATTGATATGGTTTGGCTCTATGTCCCCAAGCAAATCTCACCTCAAATTGTAATAATCCCCATGTGTCATGGGAGGGACCAGGTGGGAGGTAATTGAATCATGAGGGCAGGTTTTTCCATGCTGTTCTAGTGATAGTGAATAAGTCTTATGAGATCTGATGGTTTTATAAAGGGGATTTCTGCACATGCCCTCCTGCCTGCTGCCACGTAAGATGTGACTTTGTTCCTCCTTCAGCCATGATTGTGAGGCCTCTCCAGCCATGTGAAACTGTGAGTCCATTAAACCTGTTTCCTTTACAAATTACCCAGTCTCAGGTATGTCTTTATTAGCTGCATGAGAACAGACTAATACAGGCATCTACAGAAAACCTACAACTAATGCCACAACTAACGGTTAAAGACTGAAATCTTTCCGACTAAGACAAGGAATAAGACATGGCTGGTTTGCCACTTCCACATATCATTGTACTAGAAATGCCAGCCAAAGCAAATATACAAGTAAAAATAAATAAATAAATAAAGCATCCAGATCAGAAAGGAAAAGGTAAAACTATCTAGTGTAAGTATGAAATTATATTGTATATAGAAAATCTAAGAAATCTACCAATAAAAACAAAGAGTAGAAGTAATAAGTGAGTCTATTGAGATTTCAGGATACAAGATTAATACACAAAAATCTATTGTACCTCTATATGCTGACACTAAATAATTGAAAATAATATTTAGAAAACAGTTCTATTCACAATAATATCAAAAAAGGAAATAGAAATAAATTTAGCAAAGAAGTATAAATTTTGTACAATGAAAAGTAAAAAACATTGTCAACAGAAATACTGAATATTTTGAGTAATAACAGAGTACATAAGGGCAGCTTTGAAGTTGTTTGTAAATTTTTACATGTTGATATAAATTGTTGTTGCACAGGTATACATAATTTGTAAAATTTCATTCAGTTATATACTTTGGGCATTTTATTGTATGTGTGTAAGCATGCCCAAAATAAAAAACTAATAAAATCATATGGCGTGATTGTTAATATTGAGTGTCAACTTGATTGGATTGAAAGACACAAAGTATTGTTCCTGGGTGTGTCTGTGAGGGTGTTGCCAAAGGAGATTAACATTAAGTCAGTAGACTAGGAGAGGCTGACTCACCCTCAGTCTGAATGGATATCATCTAACCAGCTGCCAGCGTGGCTAGAATAAAACAGGTAGAAGAAAGTGGAATGAGGAGACTTGCTGAGTCCTCGCCTTCATCTTTTTCCCATGCTGGATGCTTCCTGCCTTCAAACCTCAGACTCCAAGTACTTCAGGTTTTAGACTCAAATTTATACCAGTGATTTGTCAGGCACTCTTGGGCCTTCAGCCACAGACTGAATGCTGCACTGTTGGCTTCCCTACTTTTGAGGTTTTGACACTTGGACTGGCTTCCTTGCTCCTCAGGTTGCAGACGGCCTATTGTGGGACTTTCCCTTGTGATTGTGTGAGTCAATTCTCCTAATAAACTCCCCTTCATACTAATATTTACATGTATCCTATCAGTTCTATCCCTTTCAAGAACCCTAATATATATGGTATTTTGTTTGCATTCCCATTATGAAACATAATGCATTTAAAACAAAAAAGACAAGTATACTACAATGAAGATATTGAAATTCAAAATATATAATCTAACAAAGAGTATCCAGCAATAGAAAATGAATTCAAATCACTGGGTCTGAGTAAAATACATACTAAAATAATAAAGGGTTCTGTTAATATAATCTCAAAGCTAATTCTGAAATTGCCATGGACTTATATTAGGGAGATACTCTGGTTCTCATAAGGAAAAAAAAAAAGGTTACAGAAATAATTCGTTTAGAAAGGTGAAATTGATCTATATCATAAATCAATAACATCTTGGTCTTTAGTACCATTCCCCACCAAATAGAAAGACAGCTCTCCAGACATGTGGCTGACTCCAGGCCTGTGGTAGGGTAGTATGCAGAGAAAACTCAAACTGTGCTTCTCCTCTGCTCTCACACCGTAACAGTCATCAACACAGAAGAAGATTTCTGCTACCATATGTGTGGGATTGTTTTTCACAGACACCAAAAAGTGGACACCAGTCCCCAAGACTGATCCTCACACATGCCAGTCACAAATGTAGGTGTCCAGAATTTCTGACCACCTGGCTTCAAGTTGGGGTTCCCATGACCCCCTCTTTGGGTTCGATTAATTTGCAGGAGGGATCATAAAACTCAGGGACACACTTACATTTACTGGTTCATTATGGAGGCCATTGCAAAGGGTACAGATGCAGAGGTGCATAGGGCAAGGTATGAGGGAAGCGGCAGGGAGCTTCCATGACCTTCCTGAGTGAGCCACCTTCCAGGAATCCCCATGTGTTGAACTATCTAGAAGCTCTCTGAACCCAGTTTTCTTGATTTTCTTCTTCTTTTTTTTTCATGGAGAACTCAGGACATCAACATTCCTCCCTCTAGGGTATAGCGTGGGACTCTCTCCTGGGAGGTTCTTAAGACCTCGAGTCCTACCTTGGAGCAGATAAAAGGAGGGCAGGAGAAAGGTAGAGGCCTGCCTCTGAGGCTTAACACACCCAACATTGTAATAAAAGACTATAACAAGAACTATGAGAGCTATGAGCCAGGAACCATGGACAAAAACCAATGTACATCGTAACAAAACAAGTAGGAGCAAAATGAACCTGGAACTTGCTGTTATTCCTCAAATAAGTAAATGCTAAAACAACCAACAACTACAAAAACAATGGATGTCTGTTACAAGTGGAAAGGAGCTCCCACTGGCTCAATCTAGGCCAATTTAACCACCAAACTAAATACGGACAGCAATTAATTATAGACCGCTGAAAACACAGGAATCCATGAGTCTGTACTAATAACAAATAGATAACTAACCAACTATTTGAATAAATACATAAATAGTGGAGAAGAGAGGGCTCTCACAGTAGGATCCCTAGAACCTATAGGAAAATATGATAGGAAAGGTGGAGGCAGAAAATCACCATTTAGTGCCATCAGGGTAAAGGTAATTTCAAACGAGCATTACCAATGAGGGCAAAACATAGGGAGAAAATTTGATGAGGACCAACCAAAATTATCTGTATAATCTTAAAGTTTCTCCCTCAGACTCTGTAGTTGCAAGAGAAAATAACTACAACCATACAATAATAAACTGGACAAGATCATCAATGATGCTTGCTTTGATCCAAATTAATATCTATTGAGGAGCAGATGGGCATCCAACACGTACCTTCAGAAGTGATGTCCTCAGAGGAATACAGCATTTCTTCTGTTCCAACCTGGAATGCGTATATTGATTTTAATCATGAGGAAGCGTCAACCATCCTGAAATGACGAACGTTGCATTAAAAGGAAGTGATACTGAATTCTTGAAAAATGCCAATGTCATAAAAATACAATAAAAGCTGTGAAAATTCTTCCCATTGGAAGTAGGTTAAAGAAATAACAATTAGATGCAATACCTAATCCTAAAAGAGGTTCTTAAATGGAAAAAATGAGTAAAAAACATTATCAAAGCACATAACAACATTGAAATATGGGCATTATGTTAGATAAAATTATTGTATCAATGTTAATTTTACTAAAACTGATAACAGTATCAGAGAGAGAGAACGATGATAAATATTGAAGCAAATGGCATAACATATTAACAATAGGTAAATCTGGTTAAGGGATATATTGGCATTATATAAACACTATTTATTTCTATTGCTGTAATTTATTTCCAAATAAAATGTTTTGAAAATTAAAAATCAAAATTAAATCTGTGATAGTTGTCCTTACAACTTAATTAAAATTAATTAAGGGACTCCATATTCCAAAAATTTGTTAAATACTCTTTTATTTAATCCTAAGAATTACATTTTCGAAATAACTGAGCAGGCTTAGGAAAATCTGTTCTTGGTTCTATTTTTCTAAAAATTTTATTAAATTGGCCTGGCGCGGTGGTTCATGCCTGTAATCCCAGCACTTTGGGAGGCTGAAGCAGGTGGATCACCTGAGGTCAAGTGTTTGAGAACAGCCTGGCCAACATGGCAACACCCCGTCTCTACTAAAAATAGAAAAATTAGCTAGGTGTGGTAGCGCGCACCTGTAATCCTAGCTACTCAGGGGACTGAGGTAGGAGAATCACTTGAACCTGGGAGGCGGAAGTTACAGTGAGCCATGCCACTGCACTCCAGCCTGGACAGAACAAGACTCCATCTCAAAAAAAATAAAAAATTAAAAATTAAAATAAATAAAAAATCTCTTTTTTCAGTAAATATAAGGAACACTGATCAAAGTTCTTTGCATTAAAAAATATGCCAAAAACACATACACACACAAGGGCTTGCATGTATAGAAAAACTTATATAAGTTTATTCAAGTAATAAGTAGTTAAAAATAATAAAATTTAGTAACATTTTTCATGGCATAATTCTAGAAGGGATCTATAACTCATTTATAATTATCCTGATATTCTATAATGCTCAAACAAAAGCCTTTAAGATAAAATTTAACTTATATAAACATAAAATCCTGTATTTTGGTTGAATAACCAGTTTCATGTTTAAGATAGAACCAAAATTTGAAATCAGGCCTTATAAAAAATTTAAAAAGTCAAGTTGGTTACAAGCTTATTAGGTACTAATATTTATTAAACAAACATAGCTGTCACAAAATGCTATGAGAAAGTGCTATACAGCATTTATAAAGTGTAGCCACTAGATCAAGAAAAGCCAAATTTCCACTGTCACACACCAGAGTTGTTGATTTTGGGGAGCCACATATTAGACAAGACAACAGCAAGCTCTGGAGTAATTACAAGATTAAAGGTCTAAGATGTACAGCAATCTTTTTCTTTCTTTTTTTTTCAAGTATCAAGCATCTACAATGTGCATTGTCTAAGAATACTTAAGTCAGATGAACCCATAGTCCCTGCCTTCAAGGAATACTGCAGTTTTCTGGCATACTCCTCAACCACACTGCCCTCCTCCAGGCTCTGCCCCCTAAGCCCCTAATAGCAGGCTCCATCTCACTCCAGGCTCTGCTGTTACCCTCTTTCTGCTTAGGCAAAGCTCAAAGAGTCTAGATGAGGATCAAGTCAACCCACCTGGTGCTGTGGCTATAACTACTCCCCCAGGAATTAGGCTACCTCTAGGTACAGTGGTTAAGGCCCTAGAGTTCTTGCCTGTTTGCAATTTCTCTAAGGCTTATGTCTGGCTGTGAATATTTCTGTATTTTGAAAGACTGATTGCTACTCCTAAATTCTAACTCTGCCACTGGACTGTTGTTACAAATGCCCTTGATCATGACCATCTGCTTGGCTCACTGTTATTACCAGCACAGATTTAGTGTCCTGGAAATCTACCTACCTATCAGGACACCTCTTAGACCTCCTTGGCACTGGCAGTTTCTCTAGACCATTGCCTACCTAAAACTACACTCTTGAGTTTGTCCCTGGAAACCCAGTTACATATGTAAGCCTCTAAGTCTCAGTGCCTTCTGTATCAGATCTTTTCTTTGATTAAAAAAAAAAAATGCATCATTATACTAATAATTGCAGGACACTAAGAGAGAAGGAGAACAGGGCAAATTTTGATAATGGTTCTAAGGGGTAAAAACAAAGTACTGCACAATTCTTATGTGGCTTTCAACTGATTAAGGATTCAAAAAGTCATTTAAAAAGGAAGTGATACTTGATCTTGGTTTTCCATACCCCACAAACACAATAAAGCAACTACACAATCAAGTCTACAAAACAACCAGCTAACAACATGATGACAGGATCAAAAACTCACATATCAATACTAACCCTATATGTAAATGCTCTACTTAAAAGAAATAGAGTGGAAAGCTGAATAAAAAGGCAAGACCCAACTGTCTGCTATTGTTAAGAGACCTGTCTCACATGTAATGATACTCACAGGCTCAAAGTAAAAAGATGAAGAAAGATCTACCATGCAAGCAGGCAACAAAAGAGAGAAGGAGTCACAATTCTTATAATAGATAAAACAGACTTTAAACCAATAACAATCAAGTAGGACACAGAAAGACATTAATAATGATAAATATTTCAATTCAACCTGAAGACTTAACTATCCTAAATATACACACACTCAACATTGGAGCACCGAGATTCATAGAAACAAGTTTGTCTTGACCTATGAAAACACTTAGACAGTCACACAATAATAATATGAGACTTCAACACCCCACTGAAAGTGTTAGACAGATTATTGAGGCAGAAAATTAACAAAGAAATTCGGGACTTAAATTCAACACTAGACCAACTGGACCTAATAGACATCTACACCCAACAACCACAGGATATACATTCTTCTCATCAGCACACAGAATATATTCTAAAGTTGACCACATTCTCAATCATAAAGCAAGTCTCAATAAATTCAAAACAATCGAAATCACCCAAAGCACATTCTTGGACCACAGTGAATAAAAGTAGAAGTCAATGCCAATAAGATCTCTCAAAACTTCACAAATACTTGGAAATTAAACAACTTGCTTCTAAGGAACTCTTTGATCAACAATGAAATCAAGGCAGAAATAAAAAAAATCTTTGCAATTAATAAAAATAGAAATACAACTTACCAAAATCTTTGGGATGCAGCTAAAACAGTGTTGAGGAAAGTTTATAGCACTAAACGCATTCATCAAGAAATTAGAAAGATCTCAAATTAACAATCTCACATCACACCTAGAGGAACTAGAGAAAAAGAACGAATCAAATCCAAAGTTAACAGAACAAAAGAAATAACTAAAATCAGGAAGGACTGAATGAAATTGAGATGCAAAAATCTATTCACAAGATCCATGAGCCAATCACAGTGTAATCCCAGCACTTCGGGAGGCCGAGGTGGGTGGATCACTTGAGGTCAGGGGTTCAAGACCAGCCTGGCCAACATGACAAAACTCCGTCTCTACTAAAAAGACAAATAAAATTTGAGAAGCATAGTAGTGTGTGCCTGTAATCTCATCTACTCAGAAGACTGAGGCAGGAGAATTACTTGAACCCAGGAGGCAGAGGTTGCAGTGAGCCGAGATTACACCACTGCAGTTTTGCTGGGGCAACAGAGTGAGATCCCATTTCAAAAACAATAAATAAATAAAAGAAAAGAAAAAAGAATCATGAAACCAAGAGCCAAGAGTTGGTTTCTTGAAAGAATAAATGAGACTGATAGACTAGATTATCAAAGGAAAAAAAAAGATCCAAATGAGCACAATCAGAAATGACAAAGATGACATTGCAACTGATCCCACAGAAACATAAAAGATCCTCAGAGACTGTTATGAACTCCTCTAGGCAAACAAATTAGGATATCTTGAGGAAATGGATACATTCCTGTCAACACACAACCTCCCAGTATTAAACCAAGAAGAAAGTGAAAACCTGAACAGACCAATAATAAGTTACAAAATTTAGGCAGTAATAAAAAAACTACGAACCAAAAAAAAAAAAAAAAAAAAAAAAAAAAAGCCCTGGACCAGATGATTTCACAGCTGAATTCTGCCAGACATACAATTATTTTTGGAAACTATTTCAAAATATCAAGGAGGGGGCTCCTCCCTAACTCGTTCTACAGAGCTAGCATTAGCCTGATACCAAAATCTGCCAGAGACACACACAAAAAAAGAGAAACTCAGGCCAATATCCCTGTTGAATGCAGACAAAAATATCAACAAAATACCAGTGAACTGAATCTAGCAACACATCAAAAAGTTAATTTGCCACAATTAAGTAGGCTTTATTCTTGAGATTCAAGGTTGGTTCAACACACACAAATCAATAAACATGATTCACCCCATAAACAGAATTAAAAACAAAAACCATACGATCATCTCAGTAGATGCAGAAAAAGCTTTCAATAAATCCAACATCCTGTCATGAATTAAAAAAAAAAAAAATACTATCAACAGTCTAGGCATCAAAGGAACATACCTCAAAATAATAAGAGCAATCTATCCAAATCCACAGCCAACATCATACTAAACGAGCAAAAGCTGGAACCATTCCCCTTGAGAACTGGAGCAAGGCAAGGATGCCCACTTCACCACTTCTATTCAACATAGTATTGGAAGTGCTTGCCAGAGCAATCAGGCAAGAGAAAGACATAAAAGGCATCCAAATAGAAAAAGAAGTCGAACTCTCTTTGTGGATGATAGGATTCTATACATAGAAAACCCTAACGACTCTGCCAAAAGTCTCCTAGAACTGATAAGCAACTTCAGTAAAGTTTCAGGATACAGTGTCAAGTACAAAAATCAGTTGCATTTCTATACACCACTAATATATGCTAGCTGAGAGCCAAATCAAGAACATCAATCCCATCTACAATAGCCACAAAAAAGAAGTACCTAGGACTACAACTAACCAAAGGGATAAAAGATCTCTATAAGGAGAACTACGAAACACTTCTCAAAGAAATCATAGGCAACGCAAATAAATGGAAAAATATTCCATGCTCATGGATTAGAAGAACCAATATCATTAAATTGGACAGTATTTTTAATTCTGTGAAAAATGACATTAGAAGTTTGATAGACATAGAAATGTGGAAAAGCAACGCTATTACAGAGTACAAAGTTACAAATAGAAAAATATTCACTATTCATCAAGTAATGATTATTTTTGAAATAATTATTAAATATTAAATATAATTACTTAATGAGAACGAAAAAAGTCACAAATGCACTTTACAAAGCTGAGAAGTACCACAAATACCACAAAATCCAGAAAAATAACATAATACTAATTTCTTATCTGACATATCTGTATAATACAGTTTTCCTACAGTTGTTTGGCTATAAACTCTTTAATTACTTATTTATATAACTGATTTTGTAATATTTTTCTAGAGCGAAGAGAAAGATATTTTAATCTTGACGTGGTTGATCAAAACATATTTTTCATTATTTTTAGTATAGAACGTTTCCTTTGATTTCACAACTCATTACACGTAATGTCACATAAATTTTTAGGACTGTTATAAAATTTGGAGAAATACCTGTCCATGTTACTTTCTCATAAAAGATCTGTGCACTGCTTGTAGCACTGTTACACATGTTTGTCCTAAAAACACAGAAAATCTTATAAATTCTACGTTGCATAAGTCAATCAAAAAAGGAAAAATGTATATGTTGTAACAATTTTACATACCATGTTATGAAGTATATATCTGATAACAGAGAGCTTCTGTTTTAACTAAGTGTTAGTAAAAACAGAATCATTTACTGCAATTGAATAGGAACGACTGAAAGAACTTTCTACAGATCAGCTTCTGGCTCTGGGATCCATAGGATATTGTTATATCAAAGTACAGCCTCAGATCCTGTCATTATGTTTTAATGCTGGTAAGTAGGCCCAGAGAAAAGCAGAAAGATTTCTGGAACTTACTCCTGCACTGAGCAAGCTTGAAATAACTATACATAAATGACTACAAATCACATAATTATCCCACTGAATTCAAACTAAATATATTCCCAACTCAGCTCCATCCTTAGCTCAATTCCAAAAATGTCTACAGCTATTCCCAACATGGGGAAGAAAACAAAGGTTAAGACAGCGTAGTAAAGTACAGTAAAGTATCTTGTTTTTGTAAAATTATTTTACAAAATCTCATTTTTTAAAAACAATCACATAATCATGTAAACACATTGCTAAAGCCCACCCAGGGCCTTAAAGGGGCCCATACCAGAGAGGACCTTGAAGCTGGAGCTTCATTAGCTTCACAGTAAGTACACCCTGGCATCAAGGCATCTCCAGGCAGAAGAAATTGGCAGTTTCATCCTGAACTTTTGGAGTCTACTGCCCCGTCTAGTAAGCTATTAGTTTTATCTAATAGCTTGTCACACTAATAGAAGTGTGAGGAGGACTCACAGTCCCATTATATTCTTAATACCAATTCTGAGAATCAAACTTTAGAATGCCATTTGTTAAAACAGGAGGATGCCCAGGGCACAGTAACTAGGAAGGTGTAAAGAGGCAAAACAAAAATAGTTATTAGAACTTGGATATTTAACATGTCAGAGATGACTTAGCGACCAAATAAGACCTTCTGCAAAATGTGAAAGAGATTGTCTTGCAAATGAGAAACTAGATTCATTCTTATTCTTTGGGGCAGGAGAAAAACCAGGATGTGGTTTGAAGGCTTAATGTAATATATATATAAAATATATATATCATTAATAATGCATATTTGATTACATGTTGAAATGATCATATTTTGCATAGTTTGGGTTAAATAACATATGAATTTCATGGTTTTTTATGGTTTTAATTTGGCTTCTAGAAATTTAAAAAATACATATATAGCTTGCATTTATGACTTGCATTACATTGCTATTGGACAGCACTAGTGGAAGGTTTCAGCCTCACTAAGATAACTCCTAAGTCCTCAAAGCCATTGCAATTTTACCAAAAGCGGAGGCAGCAAAGCTATTTTATATTTAGGCAGCTTTTACTTGAAATTATATTCTCTTAATTTTAATGCTTTTACTGTACCTGTTTCATTGGTGTCACTTGGTTTTTTTCTTCAGTAAGGAAAATGAGCTTCTATAGTGTTCAAAGAATAGCCCAATAAAGATCCATTACCGTGTCTTTACTCAATAGCAGTAGATGGGTCATAATGGTATGTCTGACATTAGCAGGTTTATACAGTGATTTTTTTTTTCTTATCAGCCACTTAATAAAATGAATTTCTATCACAGCATCTTTAAAATGTTAAAACTCTTACAGCTGTCTTCAAAGACCTATTTTGAACTAAATATGTTATCAATCAAAATACTCATTAATATTCGATGCAAGCTTACATGAAGAGAGAGATTAAATCATTGAGGCATCTGGGCCTCTTATTCCACTAATGTGACCTCATTATATCGTAATTTGTTATTATAGAAATTTAATTTTCTGATGCCATAGAATTACAAAGGGTCTTCACATTTCCTAGGTTTTCATCCACCCTAATTGCAAACTTTTTGATCATTTACTGGTTGGGTTCTTCGATATTTTCTGGTGTTGGATTTGTATTTCTGGCAGATGACAATGTGTAACCTAAGAAAGCAGGACTCCCTGATGCTGGAGATGATTTTAATCTCTAAAGGGGCTTGGAGACAGAGTTCTCTAATAAGATGAGGAACTATTTTGAATTAGCATTTCCCTTAGCCACCATTAATATACATGTGGATCTTGACTTTGACATCTTCACACTCTCTATCACTTAATGGAATTCCCTTCCATAGATCTGTGAGGAAGTCAGAAACACAGACAAGATTGCTTAGATTTCTCTGCGTACTTCACAGTGAGTTGTGAGGGTCAAAGAAAGAAACATGTCTGGCCAAAGTAGTATCAAATAAATCTCCATTCCCTCCCTTTCTTCCCTCCCCACTGCCTTAATCTAGTCATTTAGCCCAACATGGTACTTGAGCTTTTTCTGCCATTTCAGTAGAGCCCAAGAAGAACCAAACGGAGAGAGAGGACATTCTGAGTGCTAGGAATCAGAAACCTGGTATGTAATAACATTAGTCTATTTTTCATATGAAGACAATTACCAAAATATCTCAACTTAGAAGAAAACTCAGAATTACATCTGAAAAACTTGCCACATTTGACTTACATACCTCTATCCAACGCTGCTTTCAATTACAACTAAATGGTCAGTCTTCTCATCTCTGGTATTTTTCCTCCCTATTAATTTCTCTCTTAGAATAAAATTGCCAATCCAGTTGACATGGCAAGGCCAAATTCCAAACAAATCCTGGAATCACAGAGGCAGGAGCACTCCTATTTACAGTGTGGTGGACCATTAATCAAGTGGTTTCGTTAGTAGTGATCACACAGGGAAAAACTCAGAAAGAACATGAGCTGCCTGTGAGGTCAACATCCCCCTAGCCTCCAGTTATTATAACAGCCAACATCTGTTATAAAAGAGAAGGAACCAGTGATTCCATTTTGTGGCTCCTGGTTAGATCTGCCATCTCTCCTCTTTCTCTCCTCCCTGTGCCACCTACACTGGCCTCCTTGTTCAGCTTCTGCGTCAGCTACCCACCCCAGCAGGGCCTTTGCATCTTCTGTTCCCCAAGGCTGGGATGCTCTTCCTCCAGATTCTTATAGAGCTTACTCCCTCAAATTCTTCAAGCTGTTGTTCAGTGATGACCTTTTCAGTAAAACTTCTCCCATGACCCAATGGGAAACTACAACTCCCTGCCCAGTCCTCCGTATCCATTTCCCTGCTTCTCTTCCTGGATGACTCCATTCGCCATCTGACAAGCTCCATACTTCACTTGTTTGTTTGTTACTGTCAGTCTCCCTGGCTTGAATGTGAGACTTCCGAATTATGGACTTTGAGCAGCACTTTTGCTGTCATGTCTCAAGCACCCTCAAAAGTATACAGGGTAATGATTAAGTGAATGAAGACAGCATATCTTAATGAGGTTTTAGCATTTTGTTGAAGTAATTCAAATAAGAGTTAACCACACAAAGAACATTTTAAAGTCCATGCAGTACGTAGTTTGGGTGATTTGATTTATATGTACATGTCTATTTGTAAATATGAACACACTGCCGTCTAAATTTGTTGGAGTAGTTGTTGTGCACATTCCTTAGTCCCAGAAAAAACAAATGGCTCTGAATTCACATTGCCTTCAGCACCACTCTGTAACAGATGACAGACTACTTTTACGTTGTTTTATGTGAAAGAATGAAAAAGAAATACATAGAAACAAAAGCCATCTTAGAGTGAAAAGAAATTCCTGAGCTGTCTTGGCATAGCCGCCACACGCGGCAGCAGGACCACAGGAAAGCGAAGGAATTTCAGACTGCAGTATGATGAACGGCTGCCAGTCCCACCCCAGCGACAACACCCAGCTCCGACCCCGCAAAACTTCAGTTTTTGAAGATTCTATAACCAGCAGAGGAGGGCACTATATAAAGAAAATTAAATCCCTCAAAGCAAAATCATGACACTTCTTCTCAGTACCCTCTGGTTTGTCCTGTATTATTATTTGAGATCAAGCCTCAGTACAAAAAGAAAAAAAGAAGTAGACAATTCTTTGCAGATAACTTGCTGTTCAATAATCTGATCATTATTCATTTCAGCTTAAAGCATGCTTGTAAATATCATTTCAAATGAAGCACTGACTTGATTTTTAATCAATGAAACTGACATTTGTTGAAAAGCCTTTTTGATAATTACCTTGCATTCTTATTACTAAAGCGGATTTAACAGAAAATCAAAACAAACGATATTAATTACATCGTATCCTCATTATATATTAATAGGTTCAGAAACCAAACATTGAGTGTCTTGTAGAGCCAGTGTAATATTTATATGAAGCTTTGTGATGGAAGCCAGCTTAATTCTAATGCATTCATTTTAGTGCTTTGACCTGCTCTCTGAAACCATGAGTTTGTCTCAGGTAGGAGCACAGGTATCTGGCGTTAGTGTTGTAGTATCACACCTGAGAACTCTGAATATCACAAGAAGTTGACTTTCTCATCTCAAGCGACATGCATTGGCTAATTGATTAGTCACCACCTACCTTTAACTCAGAGCTGTAACTAAAACAATTCCCTTTTTCTTGATGAATTTACGGCATTAAGCAAAGAAATTCCACCATGTGACTGTGAATTGAGATTTGCTATTGTCTGTATGTCTGCTAATAATTGGGCAGATACAATCAGGAGCATGAAAATTATGACAGCATCATAGGAAAAGGGACCTCTCTGGGTCTCCATCTCCTGGCCTGGTCACCTTTTTTTTTTTTTTTTTTTAAGATGGTATCCTGCTCTGTCTCCCAGGCTGCAGTGCAATGGTGCGATCTTGGCACACTGCAACCTCCACCTCCTGGGTACAAGCAATTTTCCTGCCTCAGCCTCCCTAGTAGCTGAGATTACAGGCACCTACCACCATGCCTGGCTAATTTTTGTGTTTTTAGTAGAGACGGGATTTCGCCATGTTGGCCAGGCTGGTCTCAAACTCCTGACCTCAGGTGATCCGTCCGCCTTGGCCTTCCAAAATGCTCAGATTATAGGTGTAAGTTATTCCTTAGCTCTGGTACCTTAGCTGTAATAGGAAACCAGCAGGTGGTTTCCCAGCTGCAGTACATTTTTAAGTTGCACAACACCTCTGAGCATCAATTTTCTCATCTACCAATTGGAAATAAAAACCATTGTTAGTTGTTGTAAAGATTTATAAAGATTAAATAATACAGTGTTGTTAGAAAGATTAAATGAAATTTATATAAAGTGCTAAGGAGAGTTCCTACTACGTACTAGGTGCTAAATAAATACCAGTTATTATTAGAATTATTATGATAAAAGACCCCTTTTATCATAATAATTCTATGTAATTATTAATGTATGGCCATGTAAATGCAATATAAGGACCCCATTGTGAAAGTCTAATCAGAGTTATCTGTTTAACCTCTTCCTGCAGTCCACAATATCCCGCTGACCTCTGTCTTACTGCAAAACACCAGCAGAAGCAGAACGGACAAGTACAGAAAATTAAGTCTGGACATAGAAGGTCTCCATACTGAAATACCAATGACAAACAAAGCAGTGAGACTTCACCAAGGTAGTTAGAATCCAGGCAGTATGGGCATCCTTGAAGATGACATTTGCAACATCTGAATCATCCAGTCAGCAGAAGTTGAATGTCCTTGTGCCAAGATCTGTTCTGGGCACTGAAGACTCAACAGTGAACAAAGAGACAAGTTCCTCTTAAGATTTTGTCCTAGTTAGCAGAGAAAAATTAGGTGAAGTTGAAGAAAGTACAGAGCTGATGCAGTGCCCTCCCTCCCAGGATGCCCTCAGAGCCTTCTCTGACTCCTCTGTGACCCAGTTGTATATCAGTCAGCATCAGAGTGGCATTTATTTGATTTTCTCATATACATTCCCAATCTCTTCCTCCTCTCCAATCCCACTGACACTACCCTCAGCCAGGTCTTAACCCTCACTTGCTTTGGTTACTAGACTAGTTCCTTATCTGGTCTACCTGCCATTGATCTCAACAACCACTGAAATGTCCCTTTCTACTTCATCTGAAAAACTTCTACTTAACCTTCAAAACCGCAATTCACCTGCTCCATGGAGTCACGCTCAGAAACCTCCTCGCCTCACATTCCAACACTGGTAAAACTAATTATACTCACTTCACAATTTATTTGTGTTTTGCTTTATTGTTTTTAGTGTTTTGTTTTGTTTCGTTTCAGAAATGAGGTCATCTCAATATATTGCTCAGGCTGGACACTCAAATTTCTGAATTCAAGCCAACCTCCCCCCTCAGCCTCCTACATAGCTGGGACTACAAGCACACACCACCATGTCAGGCCACATAATTTATTAATTTGGTTAAGCTTCCAGAATATCACTGCTATACTATAACAGAATCCATTTATTCGTTTGATAAATGGTTATTAAATTTGTACCCTGGACGAGGTGCTGTGGTAGGTGCTGGAGATGAAAGAGTGAATGAGGCAGACTAAGCCCCCCATCTCAGGGACCCAGCAATTCTACCTCCTTGTCTTGAAGATGGAGGTCATGTCTTGTTACCTGAGTGCTCCTGGCCTGTGGCCTGTGGTTGGGGTTTATTGAATGTCAGCCACATCACCATAATTTGATCCAGAGAGACGAGGAAAAGCTGACTTTGGCCAGGCCCAGCCCACCAGGTTCAATAACAGTATTAGGCAAATTCCCTACATCACCCAGTGCAGGGAAAGGTCCCTTCTTCCTTTCTCTAAAATAGAGAGGAGATAAATATACATCCTCGAAGGATATTCAGTGTTTACCCCTTTATCCCACTGTTTTTAATTATACGTGGAAAAAAACATCCAGTTCCCTTCATGGCAAGCCAACATTTTTTAATCTTTGTTTTAAGGTAAAATCAGTCTTTTTCTATCACCCACAAATATTTTCTTTAACTGTTATGCCAAAAAAAAAAAAAACTTTGAATAAAACAATTCCTAAATTTTCCACTCAGGAGAATTGTTGTCATCAGAGTAGACTGTATAAGCATACAGATTGAGAGATGATGCCAAGATCACAGGACTCTACAAGGTTTAAAATCGAAAATTGTTGCTCCTTCAACATAATGGCTTCTGGATAATCAGTATGACCATCAGATACGAGAAAGAATGGGTGGCGCTGGTAGGGGAGGAGCTACTTTCAGGGATCATATTATTAATGAAATGATTATTATTACTAAAATAAGGTATAATAAGGCTATCTTAGTCAGCTTGGGCTGCCCTAAGAAAATACTGTAGATGGGATGGTTAAAACAACAGAAATGTATTTCACATGGTTCTAGAGGTTGGAAGTCCAAGATCAAGGATGCAGCAGATTCAGTGTCTGGTGAGGGCCCTCTTCCTGGTATGCAGATGACTGTCTTTCTCCTTGCATCTTTCCTGGTGGACAGAGATAATTGTTCATGCCTCTTCTGATAAGGGTACTAATCCCATTCATGAGGGCTCCATCCTCATAACCTAATTACGTACTAAAGGCCCCACCTCCTAATACCATCAATTGGAGTTTTAGGCTTCAACAGTGGGACATAGTCAGTCCACAGAACGCATTATTAAATAAGCATAAGAAATTATAAAAGAACCATATAAAGTAAGAGGGTCAGCCTAAATAAAACTTTAAAGCAGTAGAATAATAATGTTTTACATTTTCACATATGTCATTTTCTGCCAGGCCATCAGTTAAATGAGTACCTGAGAGGCTATGTGCCTTACCAGAACTGTGCTTTTGGCATGATACAAATATTGAGGGAACTTTTCAGAACTAGGCCTTTATTTTGCTTCTTCTATTTATTTTAGGATTAACTCATTCATTTTGCACATTTATTCAACATTGTTAATATATATTATATGCCAGTCATTGTATCCTAGGCCTTGAGGATACAGAATAAAAAAACAATCATCCTTCCCTATTAGGAGCTTATAGTTTGGAGTGAAGACAGACAAGCAAACCCTCATAATCCAGGGTCACATAAGCTGTGCCAGAGTTAAGTGTTGAAAACTGGGATCTCTCAAGACAAGCACAGAGTCTGATGAGGGGAAGAGGGAAGACTTTCTGGAAGAGGTATGAGCAGCACTAAGGGAAATCCAGAAAGGAAGTATCAGGACAGTGAAGGTACAGAGTGCTAAGAAAACCTAAAGCACTTCAGAGGGTGACACATTGTTGATATGGGTGTCAAGGGGGGAGAAGTGTTAGATAGAAGTAAGGGCTGGAGTGCCTGCGTCACAGGGTTCCCCTTTACCAGAAGCCTTTGGAGAAGGTCAATCTTGATGTCAGGTAATCATAGGCCTCTACTGGGCCATCCTGGGAACATGACCAAGTCTACTCACCCTCCTCGGTCAACAGTGCAGAGTGGTATTGGTATGCTCTATTCAGTACCTTGCCTATGTCTTAGAACAAAGCAAGCATTCAACAAATTTCAGTTGAATGAAATTTTAAGATAAACATTTGGGATATTGGTCCTGGTTTCATCTACTTTTTCAGCATTATGTTTTAATCTGATGTTAGTGTTTTTATCTCTAAAAATCTTTGAAAGAAAGTAGATTATAAATAAGTTAGGTAAATGCATTTTTAAAATATATCTTCTTGCTTTATCCTCACAACTCAGTAGGTAAGTAAAAAACAATACTAAAGTGCCATTTAAAAAATAAGAAAATTAAATACTTGTTATTCTGGCCAAGAAGGAGTAGCAAGGACTGGTTTTACCTGAAAGACCTCCCAGCCAGAACAACAAAAATACTGGAGGAAATATATGAAACAACAGTTTTGAAGACACTGGATATCAAGTCATAAAGGCTAGGAATCCCTGAAGGGTAGAAAACAAATAAAAAACCCATCACTATTCAAGGTCCTTCCTTGAGAGAGGCTTCCAGGCCATGGAGAAGGCAAGGTGAGTCAGGCAGAACCCAGTGTCTCCCTGAGGTAAACAGATGAAGGTGAGAGTCAAGGGAATAAGTTTGACGTTTGAAGGACAGAGTACTGGAGAGGAGAGAGTTGTACAGAGAAAGAACTCCAGTGATCTGCAGAGGAGCTCCCCTGAGTATTCAGCAAAGCACTGATCAGCTCATGCATGTGAGGAAAGTATGCTAGGCCAGAGGTAGAACCATCTGAGAGGATTAGAGGGAAGATTACCCAGAGTTCACACAGGGCCAAGAATGCTGCCTTCCCACCCACACTACCCCCACTTCCCCCAGTCAGACTAGAAATCCTCATGATTCACAGGGCATTAGATAAAGTACCCTGAAGGGTCTTTCCTCACAAACAGGGTGAAATTAATGCTAGATTAAATGCAGCTCTACACTCACCTAACAAAGCTTAAAAGCAATACTTGAAAGGATCCCACCGAGTTTTAAATAACTTAAAGGCAACCCAGAACAAAGCTCAAGAAGATCTGTGGGACTAAAAACCTACTCAAGACCCAATAAGATAAAATTCACACCCTGTCAAAAATTATCAGGCATGAAAAAAAGCTAGAAAATACAACTGATAATGAGGAGAAAAATCAACAAATCAAAGGAACCAAGAACTGACATATGCTAGAGAATTAGTAGACAAGGACATGAAATCAGTTAGTATAACTCTATTCCATATGTTCAAAAGGCTAGAGGAATAAAGGCATGGAAGATGTACAAAAAAAACCCAAATCCAACACCTGGAAGTGAAAACTACAATTTCGGAGATGAAAAATACACTGAATGAGATTAAGAGCAGATTTGAACAAATATGAGTAGAGCATCAGTGAGGTCTGGAACACCTTCAAATGGCCCACTGGAGGGGTGGGAAAGGCCTAATGAAACTGGAGTTCTTAAAGGCGAGGAAAGAGGGTAGGGCACAGAGAAAACATTTAGTTGCAATGAAACCAGCAAGAAACAGGGAGAAAACACCAAGGCATATCTTAAATTACTAACAACAATGAAACAAAAACTCAGCATATCCCTAACTTCCTTTTCATTATATATCAAGTGGGTCCATTCACAATGGTCAGACTTTATTCATACTTAAAGAGGTTATAGAAATGGATTGGCAAGGTATGGACTGGGAGTGAAAGAAGGAGGAGAAATAACTATCCAGGCATGAAGGTGGAAATGCAACCATGGAATCTTTAATAAAATTTTCTAACACTTCATGCACCTGACCAGTGTCACCAAGACCATGCTTCCGAGGGCAGTGAGGATACCCAACGTCACAGAGCATGGAGCCAGCACTTTGGTTCAGGTCACTGTCTCACCTACTTTCTTTAGTCTGCCTTCTTCCTCTCAGGTCTTAATTTTTGACTTCTTGGGATTATTATCTTGGTCAGTGTTTTTCTTCTTATTCTTTTTCAGTCACTAGATTTTCTCTTGCTCTGGAAAAAAAAAAAAAAGTCGTGTGGGGAGGGAAGTATATGTGGCATTTCCAAAGCTTATAAGACAAAGACAATTATCAATTATCTTTCTTTTTGCTCATTTGGCATTTGTAAAGTAGAAATTCCAGCTACTGCTTCATCACTTATCATTTATGCACTGGAAAATGCTCATTCATTCATTATTTATCTGATAAGTATCCTCATTGATTTGTTTTTTCTTAAGGAATCTTTTCATTTCTTAGCTTGATTTTGCCTCTGTGATTTCTTATATTTCCATCTTAAATAATAATCAGAAGAACTACTGGTAGAAATCTAGAATGATATTTACTATCAAATTAAGTATACTTTTAGGAGTTTCCCTGCCTGCCCTACCTGTCCACTCCACATACACCTAAATATTGTTTCCACTGAAGTTGAAATTCTTAAAATATAATATAGATTTTATTTAACTAAAAAGTATTCTATACCCTATTATACACAAACATCAAGCAAGACATACCGGAGGGTATAAAAACAAGTAACATTGACACTTCCCATAGAAAGTCCACAATCTAGAAGCAGAGTTAGGAAAGACAAAACTAAACAAAATTCAAGCCAAACCATTCTAAGTACTTCTTTATTAATGGGTATTTTTCTGAATAGTTTGTTGAGATACCAAAACAAAACAAAAACATTTCAAGTTACAAAATTATTGTTCTTTGTTCGAAATCAATTCAACATTAGTTGAGGCAGTATTCAGGCCTGGACTCATGAAATCCAACATGAATGTATGATTTTAAATAGTGCTCTTAAAGTTTTAGTCTTAACTAGTATTATTGTACGTAAACATACATCAAAAATATATAAAAATTATTAGGGTTATATTAAGTTATGAAACTTAGAAACATGCTGTAAGTCAGTGGGCCAAGAAAAATGAGCATCTTAGAGCCTAGAAGTTTTGACATCTGGAAACAAACCTTGCTTTAAACAATACAGGCACTACTTGTTTATCTGCTTATCTTTTTCTACTTACAAAATAATTGTTAGAAATGGTTGTGTCTAACAAATAGTATTATATTTGTTCATAATACATTATTCATAGTGATGTATAGTCTTGACATAGTTGTAACCATGAAAGGCAGGCCATGCAGGGAAAGATACAGCAGTTTGCCTTACAACTCTTTCTTGACCTCCTCACTTTCCTAAAAATTGCAAAGGTGAAGAAAATGGCGGTAGTGTTGCACTAACTGAATATAGAAAAAGGAAAGCTGCCAAGGAGAACTATTAAATGTATTTTATAATTATTTTTTCTTTCCAATTCTCTGGACCAGTCACAGCCAGATCAATCATGCAGAAATCAGAAACCATGGTTCAGATGACTGAGCAATCAGGGTGGCAGGGCTGCTGGTCCATTTGTCAGACTTAGCCAGACAAGGACAGAGCCTAAAGGAGCTCAGGGGAAGAGTGAGCACAAGTTATGTTCTCTGGCCTTGGCAATGGAGGTAGAATGTCAAGGGGCAAATGGACGTCCGGGAGAAATAGGAGAAGAGAAGCACCTGAGCCTGGGAAAGGAGCCATGAACAGTGGGGTAACTGAAAAGTGCCTGGGGACATTTGTGTGTTATTTCTGAAAGAAAAAAAAAAAAGCTAGCTGCAGGAAAATAGCTTTATTTTCATTCTGAACTGTTTTATAGGTGCTTTCCATAGAAATACTTTTCCCCTCTAAACAATCCAGCATACATAGTCTGAGGATTTTCTCCTTTCTATCCTAGCAGCAGTGTTCATATCCTAACACTCCTGCAGTTGAAAGTGTTCTACTCTGCTTCATCATCTATGCCTCCTTTCTTTCCTTTGTTATGAATGCTCTGCCTAGCAAGACAAAAGATTCTTTCTAGAAATAGCAAAGAGATGGAAGTGGAGGAATGAGGGAAGAAAGAAGGGAGACTGGGAGGGGAGGAAAGAGGAGAAGGAGAATGAAAGGATACAGGAGGAGGATGAAGCAGGAAGGCGTGGCCTATGTATGGCATCTTCGTTGGTCTATTGTTGCCTTTCTTTTTCCGGGTTGGCCTTGCTGATAGCCGCAGCCTAGGTAGGTGATAGCCTGCTGCTGCTGCTGCTGCTGCTGCTGCTGCTGCTGCTGCTGCTGCTGCTGCTTCAGGCGCTTTTCACCATTGTGATGCATTAATGAAGTGGCGCTGCCCCGTCACACCTCATCAGCAGTCCTGTGCAGGCAGAATGAAATCACTCCTATTGACCCCCTGGCATATTTATAGGCTCTGTCTTTCTGCTGAGACTGGTAGTTATCACCTTCCCTTCCCCGTGTTGTGTTTATTCAGCAGCATGCTAAATCACACCCGGGCACAAGTGGAGCATTCATCAGGAACCACGAGCCCCTCTTTCAGTCTGCCAAACCTATCCAATTACTGAGGCTGGAAGAGCCTGCACAAACCCTTCTGCCAGGCAAGTTCTCTTGTTTGCACCCTCTAAAAATAATACCTTCTGAGCTCCGCACGCTTCCCCATCCAATCTTCACATTGACTTTGAACTGGCAGAGCACTCATTTATCCTTCATTGGCTTTGTCTCCGAGACCCCCCTTTTCTTCTTAAACAATGAGAAAGAGATGCTGCATTTCTTTCTAGAGGGGATAGGGGAGATGTGCGTAGATTCACTTCCCATTCTTCTCTCTATTTTCTTGGCTACCTCTTCAGATGTGCAAGTTGTACATTCAAGTTCTTCTGAAGGGCAGCTGCACTCTGGTCCCATGCTGCCCTCTGTCTTTCTGTTTCTTGCTAAAGATGTTACAGAGTTCTTTAACCAGTAAGCTGGGAGAAACTGTTAAAATTACTGGAAAAATTGTGTCACTTCGGTTGAAAGTCATGAGAGCTAGATCCAGGCATTCCTTTAAAAGTTGACAGATGATGGTAAATTGTTTAAACGTATATATCTCTTAACATATATAACTTGTTAGTTTTGGTTTTTTACCAATATTTTTACATTTTCAACTTTTCTTAATGTATCTTATTTTTTAGATTAGAAAAAAAGCAAAGATTAATAGTATTAAAGCTAAATCTGTGACTTGTAATGCTTTCTGAAGCTTATTACAATGGAATATTTATGATTTAAGATTTTTTTTTTAATTATGAGAGATAGAGTTGTATAACAGCAACAAAATCTACCTAAGACTCAGAAAACCCGGATTCTTGTCCCAGCATCTTTGCCTTTAACTAGAATTGTGACCTTGTAATTCATTAATCACTCTGGGCTTTAGCTCCCTTATCTACGGTTCTGTCTAGAGCTAACACATCCATACTTACAAGCATAGGACCGAACAAAGGGAGCCAGACCAAATGATCATTTGATTAATAGCCAAGCTATTTGTGAGACCTGGGACAAAGGTTTATTACTTCCCTTATCCCCAGAGACTAATGCATAATAGCTGGTAAAGCCACAGGAGTAACACACAAAGCATACGGAAGACACCTAGATCAAGCATCAATCAACCTTACAGGGTGTGCTTGTACATGCTTAACGACTTCTAAAAAAACAAAAAAATTACGCTTATCTGTAGCCTTTGCCAATTTCTGTGCTGTAGGTATCCTCCACCGTGGTAAATTTCAAGCTACCAACTTGATTTCACTGATGGAAGAGCTAGAAAAAAATGCTAAATAAATTCTTAAGAGCTCATACAAGGGCACAGCCCACCTCTTTCCAGAGATCAACTGGGTTTTGAGTGGGAAATGGTAGAATTTCATTGAGAGCCAGAGATATAAGATGAAGATAGTAAAGAAAGGGAGCTTATCTTAATAGAGTTGTTTTGAATACTTCTCAAAAGTATCATAGCAATATCTCTAACAACTTTGAAAAAAGAGTGGGAAGTATTTTGATGCCTCCAATCTGTCTGGATATGTAATCCAAAGACAACTTAGAAGAAAATTTCTTTAAAATTTCAAAGTAAATTTAAAATGTCAACTTTGCATTCTATTTTGGGGATATCTGGGATGATTTTAATACAAAATAGTATAAAAATAATAATATAAACATTTTTTGCAAATTGGAAAAAAAGCTTTCGTATACCCCTAGCATATCAACATGTAATTTCAATAAAAGACTCAAAACTCAAACCACGACTTGAAGGATTTAGAAAGGCTTTTCCCATAAAGGAAAGAAGAGTGGAAGGGAAGGAGAAAAGGAAGAGAGGAAAGAAGAGAGATGGGAAGGGAGGGAGGCAGACAAAACAAACTATATAAAAACACTATCACAGGGAAGAGATTATTTGAAAAGTAGATGCCACAATTGGGAAATTCTTGTTATCACTAAGCTCACCATCACCCTCCATGGCAAAGAGGTTCCAAATTTCTGAGCTCACTGGCTCACTCATGAACACGTTCTCATTTAAGTTATGGCCTATTTAGGCAAAATTTGAAGATCAACAGAGGAGGTATTATAAAAGCCACGAAAATGGCTGTGTTAACAGGAGTAAGTTGAGAGACCACAATGATGGTGGGAATCAAAAACAGACATACTGAATTATGAGGAGATAAGAGCTTTGGTTTAGAAGAAATTAATTCCCTAATGGTATGAATATGCTTGGAGAGGAAAAGTGAGCACTAAGCTAGAGGCTTTGCTGCCTCATTTGGAAAGGGAATATTTTCAATAATCTGTATGAATGGGTCAAAATTTTTCTGAATTGATGTTGGACCATTCACTTAAATCTCATAAATATTCAGGGCACATCTGTGAGTACAAAATCCCAAGTGGAACAGAAGTTGATGTAAGAAAAGGGGCAGGCACAGGAAGTGTGGTCAAAAATAAAGATCCTCACCCTAAAGAAGCTAAGGATATAACGAGGGTTGTTAAGTTGCTATCTAAAGTACAAGGACGAATGACAGCTACGATAAAAGTTAAAAACACAATGCTGGAGTAATAAAATCCAGTGGAGAATTGGGAAATGCACTGTGACCTGATTCTATTTCTATTCATAAATTCCTTTTTTTCTTGTAAGTGGTATATTTTGCTTACGCAGGAATAAGGTAGTCATTTTTATTTCAACTAGATACATCCAGCTTCACCACATTTTTTCTTTTCTCAAATATCATTTAGCCATGTAAAAAGAACTTTCTGTCTTATCAGCTAAGTCAAAAGGAGTTTACAAATAGCCTGCCCTTCTGAAGACCTTGCAGACCAGTTCTTGGCGATGAGCTCACAGAGTTGTGTGGTCTGAAAACAGTTTCATATACTTCCCAATGCTGAAGTGAAGATTTTGTTTTCAGGTTCTTGCCATGAGTCTAGAAATCTATATATATGGAAAACATATTTTTTTCTACTGAGGGACATAATCCAGAACTTCACCTTTAAATAACTGTTAATGTCCTGTTGAAATTTTCTGTAATTTTAAATTTTAATAACGCAATTCTAGTGTTTATTACTCAAAAATAGAGGAGCATACGGATGCTGCTAAAAAACAAAAATAAAAAACAACCACCACCTGGCCACAAGTTGGTTTACCTGGGAATTCTCTACCCTTCACATAATGCCATTTATGTCACTCAAAGCCTGACACCTTATAGAAATCTAACAAATTTGATCTGTTAGTCAGGTGTATAGCTAAACATCCAAATATGTTAAAATTCCAGGCAACGAAATTTTTAGCTTTCTGATAACATTTTCTTGGCACCACAGCTAAGGACCCCATTCCAACCCATCTCAAGATGTAAAGCCAAGGATAGACAGTTTATCACCCCTCTCAAAACTTCCCCTAAGGTGAGGTTGTGATGGTTAATAAGTAAAATCCTGTAATACACTGAAACCATCCTTAAGCACTATGTAAGTGTGAACTTTTATTATAGCCTTGTTCCAATCTGCAACTCCATAACTTTCTTTTCCCCTAGTTGTATATTTCCTCAAACATAGGTCCTGCTCTAGTTAGGCTACTAATGAAAGATTTGTTTGCATTTGCAGGTCCTGCAGAATTCCAAAGAACAAAGTCCAACCATCCCACCAATATTTTAAAGAATGAGATCTGTGTTAACATTTAAAGACATTTTCCACGTTGACCTCATGAACCCCAAAAGAAGGATGAAAGAAGGCTGGAATTAATGAACTTAGGGAACCTGTAACACTCCAAAAATGTTTAATGCAAAAATGTGATATTTTTGGTAGGAAATTTCCATTGCTTTCAACAGATTTGGGAAGGGACCCAAAAGGTGACTAAACGCATCTGCATTTAAACCAAAATATCATTGACCTTACAATTCAAATAGAGCTTAATTTGGGTATTTTCTATTTTTTTTTTTTTTTCCTGAAACATACCCCTGGTCTTTATGTGGTTGCCAATACTTTACGTTGTAAGGAAGTTTTTATATTTATACATCTTAAATTTTAAATTTTAGTTAAAACATACAAACTATTACCAAACCCTATCTCAAATTTCAGTTTTATTTAAACTATTTTGGGCTTAATACTTACTACCATTTAGAATTCTTATGATTCCCCTTCCTTTATACTTCAATTTCTTTTTCTTTTCTTTTCCTTTTTTTTTTTTAGACGTAGTCTTGCTCTGTCACCCAGGCTGCAGTGCAGTGGCATGATCTTGGCTCACTGCAACCTCTGTCTCCTGAGTTCAAGCAATTCTCTGCCTTAGCCTCACGAATAGCTGGGATTACCGGCACCCGCTACCATGCTCAGCTAATTTTTGTATTATGATGTAACACATCAAATTCATGACTTGCAAATACAGTGGAAATGCAAAGGTGATTTTCTTCCCTTCACCTTCCCTTCTTTGCTCTCTATCTCGTAAGAAATATTATTATGTTGAAAATAGCACTAAGTCAAAATCAGTGTGATCACCCCTGGTTTTATTCACTATATTCAGAAGCATAATTTCCATGAAGGAAGAATAACTGGTAAAAGTAAATAGTCAGCTTTTGATGTTTCTCTTAAATGCAATAATTTGTTCTATAATGAATTTGTGTTCATAAAAGTTTAAACTGTACATAGAGATACAGTTAGAAATTGTTAGTGTAATATTACTGAAAATGACCATACTCTCAGACAATGACTTTATTTGTGTGCCCCAGGTGAAAATTTTTACACATTTATTTGAAAAAGTTTTTACATAAATTCATTTCTTTCTCATCGATGCTTTTTTTTAGAAATACATATTTTTTACAAAAATACTTTCAAAAATATTTCTAACACTCCAGTGTTATATAATGTACGTGGAAAAGAACGCTAGTAATGCAAAGGCTTCATTTGTTGTTTTAAATTCAACTCTTACCTCCTCAAAAACAAACTTTTAAAGTTGCCTCATGGCTTATATCTAAAAATAAAAGATCATTATTTAAAAATTAAAAACAACAGCAGTCCCTTCAATAAGACAAGGAATAAAAACTGGTTTCTAATGACTGCAATGATACAGATTTTGAGTTAGCTCAAAGGTAGAGTTCAGATCTCTGGTTTCTGATTACACAGACATTAGATTTATTGATGTTAAGAAATAGTTGCCTGTGTCATTTACATTTGGGGATCTAGTAATAGCATTTTATCGCTACCTAAGACAAGACCTGCACGTGCATGTTTTCCCAATCTCACAATGAATGAGGATCTGAGTTAAGGCACCTGGGGAGCAAAGGAAAGGATAATAAAGCATCTTATGGGGGTCCTCAAGGGACTAATAACTCCAGGTGGTCTTAGAAATCATGGAGAATATCCCATCAGGAGCTCTTGGGAGGAAGCCAGGGATATGCAGCTGGTACAGCGTTCAAGTCCTCTTCACAAGCCGCCTCAATACACACCCTTGTCACTCCTCGGGGCAGCCCTGCAGTGAGCAGTAATTACATCACATTCTATAGATTATCTCCAAGTAATTTCTCAAATGTCTCCGTTAAGTTATATTTTGAAAGTCACAGAAAACCAGCTAGGGAAAGACATGAGAAGTGCAACTGGTAAGTACAGGGACTGAAATTAATCAGAAGCCATTGAGACCCCCTCACCCATCCCGCCCCATCCTTCTCTTTCCTTTCTCTGGCCTTCAGGTACAAAAGGCTTTGGAGGCTTTTAGAAACTGAAGAATGCAGAAGAACCAAGCAGGAGTTCTCCTTAACTCCTATGTTCACATGTTGAATTCTGGTTTTGCCCCTTAACAATTGTGTGTCCATTAGGTTACGTTTCTTTAGGGTTCATTTAACCTTCAGGGAAACAAGGAAAAGACCGACTTTACAGACTCGGAGATGTTGATATGACTCCATGAAATAAAGCGGAGAAGGTGCCTGGGCCAAATGCCTGCACATGGTATGCACCCAAGAAATTATCGTGTGAATAGTTAGAAGTAATCGAGTAGCTTATCCCTGCCAGGCACTGTGTCAACTTTTTCAGCCATCCTGCAGGGAGCATCGAGGGGCTTGTAGTAGTGTCCAAAATTCAGCCTTCAGAATCCAAAACATTAAAAGGCCTGCCAGTTCCGCCTTACACTTATTCTTTGACTAGACAATTGTTGAGCACTTTTTATCTGTCAAGCTGCGCATTTGAGACTGGAGATACAAAAACTTAACAAAATTACCTTCATATTTCACAATTGAATGAGAGACATATGTATACTAACTTTAAACACTAACTGCAAAAAGCAATCATATGAATAGAGAAAAGATTATTAATGATGAACCTTATAAAAACTTTCTCAAATGTGAATGTTTTTGTTTTAAATGAATTTACTCCCATGTTTATGATTCTATTGTTTAACACATAACTCTGTAAGGGGCTGCATTTTGCACCTCTACAAATGGTGTTTACATTGGAACAAAGTGAAAAATGACAGACCCAAGCAGTATCAATCAGTCCTAGATACTGTGATACATCATTTCCAGCATTTCATAAGCTCGATAGGGTCCCTCGATTTTTATGGTAGGCTAAGGATATGGAACCGTTAATAGGGCAACAATAGGAAGAAAAATGTTCCCCCCGCCCCCTGCCACCGACCCCTGCCAAAACACCAGCTTTTGAAGACAGTCATTGCTGAGGCCTCACAGTACTGACTCAGGTACCTGTGAAAACAGAAGTAGAAAAAAAACAAAAATTGGAGGTGGTGCAGTTTTCGGAAAATGTAAGAGAGGATTGGGAGAATGAAACTGATCCAGCCTTACCCCAGGCCAAGGTAAGTCACTGCATCCATGCCTGCAGAAGGCTGCCTGGGCTTCCACTACAGCTTCCCCCAGCTCTGCACAAAGGAAAGCTAAGGTCTTAGTCCAGAAGTTCAGCTCAAGCTCAACTCTGAATATGCTTCTCAGCATGAGTTGATAATGAGGTACATATCTAACAAGTAGCCAGCATTTAAAATCAAAAATAGCTTTGTTAAATGCTTATGATTGTGTGATATAAATGTTTACTTAGCACACAGCATCGAATTTATCCTCAGGGCAAGGCAATGACCTGCCAGGAATAACACGATTTAAACTGTTTCTTAGGCCCAAGTACTGTTTGCAAAACGCTTTAGAGACTTCCTTATAAATGTAAGCTGGAAAGCCAAGATAAGCCTTTGTTTATAGCATATGAAATCTTAGAAAATATTCTACCCTGTGAATTATGAATTAGCAAGATTTCACTATTTTTCCTGAAGGAAATGGCAGGCACTGGCCCTGCAGAAAACCCAAACAAGTCCTTGGAACTATGACATTAAAAAGCCTCTCAGTATTTACAGGGCTATATGTGGAAAAAGGTCAAGGCCCTGAAGAAGCACATCATTTAAAAGAAAAAAGGAGAAAGAACATCAGCATTTTCCTCTGAAAAGTGTACACTTTTCCCCTGGAAAAGGAGCAATTATCTGCGTCACACAAGATATAGCAATATTCTACTTGCCTTTCTAGATACAGAAAATAAATGTATTTCAATATGAGGTCTATCTTCAGCATCCTTTCCCTGCCCTGTTTAGCACCTTCTGCCATCTCTTGGAACCCCCTAAGTCTCTAGTACTATTTTGATGCCTTAAAATCAGACCTTTTCCCTCATCCCCTTCCCGTCCACTCTTTCTTTTGTCCACGTTGCTATTTCAAATGAGTTCATAATAAAGAGGAGAAATCCCTGGACTTGAGATCAGAGGTCCTGAATTTGAGTGATTTGAATTCATGGATGGGGCCTAAGCATCAGTATTTTTAAAAACTTTCCAAGCATTCTGATGTGAAGTTAGAATTAGAAGTAACTTGCTCTTAACTGATGGTAGTAATACTCAACTAGAACACCTCCTAGTATGCAAGTGGATAAACTCCTGTTTTTCATTAGTATAAATTTGTTGTGATACCCAATATAAAAAAAGAATTGTCTAAGGATGAATGTTTGGGCTCTCTGGCAACCTAGTGAGAAAGCAACCTTGTGTGTCAGTGAGTCTTCTCAAATCTCCAACTCTGCCTACCCAGAAACTGGTCCTAACTCAGACAATACTTGTTCTTCCTTTTGCTGCCAGTAAGGGATACTAAGGGACAGTGCAAGATAATCAAAATGCCACAGGGTTCCTTCATTTAATTGTATTCATGGTTGAACTCAAGCATGATCTCATAAGTTTAGACCTTTTCCAGTTTCCTAGGAAATAGAGTCTGGTGAATTGTATTTTTCCCTGAAAGGAGGACATTTTTGTTTATAACCCAACATGCAAAATAATATGCTTAAATAAAAATGTAAACCTACTCATATCTCCTAGGTAAAGCCCAAAGAACTGTTTGAGAGGAGATGAGGAAGCATACAAGTTTGCTGATATCACATCTTATCAATAAAAATCAATGCAGGCAAATATATTACCAAACCATTTCTGGAAAGCAGCTGTCTTCTCCCAAATTAAGAGTAGGCTTCCAGCCAGACATTTGGATAACATTCATTACAAAAGCATACTCTCACCTTCCCTTCCAGATGAACCTTCCTACTGTGATTCATAAACATGGTTGTACCTCTAAATAGACTGGGACTTCCTTTTGATATCTTAACAATATTTACTAAATAATATTTAAGGGTGGCTCCTGGAAATTCATATTATTGAAAAGTTTCTTGTATAAAGATAGATTATTCAGTAAATAGGGTTGGAGTAACTAGAAGTTCTGATCCAAAAAAATAAGTTGGAGCTGTACCTCACACATTAAAACAGGACAAAATTTAAGTGGATCACAACCTAAAAATAAATAAGTATAACAATAAATGAACAAGAAAGAAACTGTGACAAAAATTTTTTGTCACCTCAGAATAAAAGCAGCTAAAACACATGACAGAAAAGATTAATTCAACAATGTAAAAACTATATATTAAAAATAATAACTAATTATATATTTATATATGTTATAAATATATTATATAAATGTATAAGTATATCATGTATATATGTGTGTATATTTGTGTGTGTATGTATATGTGTACATATATATGCATATATATACATATATATATAAAAAATAAAGTCAAAAGTTAAACACAAAACTGGAAAAAAGCATAATTTATATGATACTCAAAATGCTGATTTTCTGGTCGGGCATGGTGGCTCACGCCTGTAAGCCCAGCACTTTGGGAGGCCGAGGTGGGTGGATCACAAGGTCAGGAGTTCGAGACCAGCCTGGCCAATACGGTGAAACTTCGTTTCAACTAAAGATACAAAAATTAGCCGGGCATGGTGGCAGGCACCTGTAGTCCCAGCTACTCAGGAGGCTGAGGCAGAAGAATCATTTGAACCTGGGAGGTGGAGGTTGCAGTGAGCCAAGATCACACCACTGCACTCCAGCCTGGGCAACAGAGTGAGATTCTGTCTCAAAACAAAACAAAAAAAAACTGATTTTCTTAATGTAAAGGATTCCAACAAATTAATATGGAGAATTCTCAGAGAGAAGGACAAAGACATACTGGAGAGGGTAGGCAGGACAGTTTAACATTACCCATGTCACTCCTTACCCAACTCCAAGCTGCACAGCATGGAGAGAGGTACCATCCACTTAGGGAAGAGAAAGGAAAGGAAAGTGTAGGACTTTGTGCCAGCCTCAAATACTGTCTCATCATAGTAAAACTCAGCACTATGAGATCCCCACAGCCCCTGACTCCAAGCTGGTACACATGGACTGAGTCTCTAGACTTTCCCTGACACCAGAGGGGAATCCATAGCCCCTGCAAAATAAAACTGAGTTCAGCCAACTTCAGTGGCCTTGGGCTCCAAATAACCAACCCATGCTGACAGGCAGAAATCGGCAATCAGGGCTTGTATTCCAGACCAGCGCTATGCCAGCTCCCATGGCTAGAGAGAATTCCAGTCAAGCAATGCAACCAACCATAATGGTCCTGGACTTAGGATACCCTCTAGAGCTGAAATTGCACCAGCAGGCACAGGCTCAGTACCGCAAAAAATGACCTGCCTAGAATTTCTGGGCAGGTTTAATGTTGAAGGATATTCCCAGACAAAGCCAGACTACAAAGACTGGAGTAAGTACCTACTTTTTCAATGTGCATACATTAACATACATCGAGGATCAAGATCATTCAAGGAAGCATGACATCATCAATTGGGCAAAATAAGATGTCATCATAAAGAGATGGAGATATATGAACTATCTAACAAAGAATTCAAAATAGCTGCTTTAAGGAAGCTCAAAGAACTTCTGAATTTGACTGCATACAGTTATCCATTAGTATCTGCAGTAAATTGGTTCCATAACCCCCCTGTGGATACCAAAATCCAGGGATGCTCAAGTCCTGGAGTCACTCTGCAGAACCCATGGATGTAAAACATTGTCCCTCTGTATCGGTGGATTCTGTATTACATGAACACTATATTTTGATCAACAGTTGGTCGAATTTGTGAATGAGGAATCCACAAATACAAATACAAAAGGTTGACTGTATTTACTTTCATCAGTGAGTTTTCTACTTTCAGATGTTTCAGAGAAAAAATTGAGATATTTATCAGATACTGAAATCATTTTTAAAAATTGAGCTAAAATAATATAATGAATAAAATAAAAAATGAAATAGCACCAACAGCAGAGTTGATCAAGTAAAAGAAGATGTAAACTCAAAAAGGCTATGTGAAAATATATGGTGAAAAGAGAAAAGAGTTAGAAGAAATAAAGAAAGCTTACACGATTTAAGGGACAGCATCAAAAGTCACTGGTGTTTGAGAGGGAGGAGAGAAAGATAAAATGGTAGAAAACTTAATTGAATAAATAATAGCAGAAAATTTTCCAGATCCAGAGAAAGATGCTGATATCAATATACAGGAAGGTCAAAGGTCACCAATCAGATTCAATCAAAATAACATTACCTTATGACATATTATTAACAAAACTATCAAAGATTGAGGACAAATAGATGATCCTGAAACAAGAGATAAAAAAAAACACATATAAGAACGTTTTTATAAGGCTAGCACAGGATTTCTCAGCAGAGACCTTACAGGGGCAGGAGAAAGTGGGATATTTTATAGTGCTGAAGGAACAAATTGCCAACCAAGAATACTGTATTCAACAAAGCTATTCCTCAGAGATAAAGACTTTCTGAGCCAGATAAAAACTGAAGAACTTCATCACCACTAGACTTGTCTTGCAAGAAATGCTAAAGGAAGTTCTTCAAGCTGAAGAAAGGGCACCAATGAGTAACATGAAAGCATCTGAAAGTAGAAAACTCACTGATGAAAGTAAATACAGTCAGCCTTTTGTATTTGTGGGTTCCTCATTCACAAATTCAACCAACTGTTGATCAAAACATAGTGTTCATGTAATACAGAATCCATCTTGGAACTGCTGCAAAAGTGATGGGTAGAATGGAACCAAGTTGGAAAACACTCTGCAGAATATTATCCAGGAGAACTTCCCCAACCTAGCAAGGCAGCCCAACATTCAAAATCAGGAAATACAGAGAATGCCACAAAGATACTCCTCGAGAAGAGCAACTCCAAGACACATAATTGTCAGATTCACCAAAGTTGAAATGAGGAAAAAATGTTAAGGGCAGTCAGAGAGAAAGGTCGGGTTACCCACAAAGGGAAGCTCATCAGACTAACAGCAGATCTCTCGGCAGAAACTCTACAAGGCAGAAGAGAGTGGGGGCCAATATTCAACATTCTTAAAGAAAAGAATTTTCAACCCAGAATTTCATATTCAGTCAAACTAAGCTTCATAAGTGAAGGAGAAATAAAATCCTTTACAGACAAGCAAATGCTGAGAGATTTTTGTCACCACCAGGACTGCCCTACAAGAGCTCCTGAAGGAAGCACTAAACATGGAAAGAAACAACCAGTACTAGCCACAGCAAAAACATGCCAAATTGTAAGGACCATCGATGCTAGGAAGAAACTGCATCAACTAATGAGCAAAATAACCAGCTAACATCATAATGAAAAGATCAAATTCACACATAACAATATTAACCTTAAATGTAAATAGGCTAAATGCTCCAATTAAAAGACACAAACTGGCAAATTGGATAAAGAGTCAAGACCAATCAGTGTGCTGTATTCAGGAGACCCATCTCATGTGTAGAGACACACATAGGCTCAAAATAAAGGGATGGAGGAAGATCTACCAAACAAATGCAAAACAAAAAAAGGCAGAGGTTGCAAACCTAGTCTCTGATAAAACAGACTTTAAATCAACAAAGATCAAAAGAGACAAAGAAGGCCATTACATAATGGTAAAGAGATCAATTCAACAAGAAGAGCTAACTATCCTAAATATATATGCACCCCAATACAGGAGTGCCCAGATTCATAAAGTAAGTCCTTAGAGACCTACAAAGAGACTTAGACTCCTATACAGTAATAATGGGAGACTTTAACACCCCAATGTCAACATTAGACAGATCAATGAGACAGAAAGTTAAAAAGGCTATCCAGGAATTGAACTCAGCTCTGCACCAAGGGGACCTAATAGATATCTACAGAACTCTCCACCCCAAATCAAGAGAATATACATTCTTCTTAGCACCACATTGCACTTATTCCAAAATTTACCACATAGTTGGAATTAAAGCACTCCTCAGTAAATGTAAAAGAACAGAAATTATAACAAACTGTCTCTCAGACCACAGTGCAATCAAACTAGAACTCAAGATTAAGAAACTCACTCAAAACCACTCAATTACATGGAAACTGAACAACCTGCTCCTGAATGATTACTGGGTACAGAACGAAATTAAGGCAGAAATAAAGATGTTCTTTGAAACCAATGAGAACAAAGACATAACACACCAGAATCTCTGGGACACATTTAAAGCAGTGTGTAGAGGGACATTTACAGCACTAAATGCCCACAAGAGAAAGCAGGAAAGATCTAAAATTGACACTCTAACATTACAGTTAAAAGAACTAGAGAAGCAAGAGCAAACACATTCGAAAGCTAGCAGAAGGCAAGAAATAACTAAGATCAGAGCAGAACTGAAGGAGATAGAGACACAAAAATCCCTTTAAAAAATCAATGAGTCCAGGAGCTGGTTTTTTGAAAAGATCAACAAAATTGATAGACTGCTAGCAAGACTAATAAAGGAGAAAAGAGAAGAATCAAATAGATGCAATAGAAAATGATAAAGGGGATATCACCACCGATCCCATAGAAATACAAACTACCATCCGATAATACTATAAACACCTCTACACAAATAAACTAGAAAATCTAGAAGAAATGAATAAATTCCTGGACATGTACACCCTCCCAAGGCTAAACCAGGAAGAAGTTGAATCCCTGAATAGACCAATAACAGGCTCTGAAATTGAGGCAATAGTTAACAGCCTACCAACCAAAAAAGTCCAGGACGAGATGGATTCACAACCTAATTCTACCAGAGGTACAAGGAGGAGCTGGTACCATTCCTTCTGAAACTATTCCAATCAATGCAAAAAGAGGGAATCCTCCCTAACTCATTGTATGAGGCCAGCATCATCCTGATACCAAAGCCTGGCAGACACACAACAAAAAAAGAATTTTAGACCAATATTCCTGATGAACATCAATGCAAAAATCCTCAATAAAATACTGGCAAACCGAATCCAGCAGCACATCAAAAAGCTTATCTACCATGATCAAGTGGGCTTCATTCCTGGGATGCAAGACTGGTTCAATATATGCAAATCAATAAACATAATCCAGCATATAAAGAGAATCAAAGACAAAAACCACATGATTGTCTCAATAGATGCAGAAAAGGCCTTTGACAAAATTCAACAGCGCTTCATGCTAAAAATTCACAAAAAAGTTAGGTATTGATGGGACATATCTCAAAATAATAAGACCTATTTATGACAAACCCACAGCCAATATCATACTGAATGGGCAAAAACTGGATGTATTCCCTTTGAAAACTGGCACAACACAGAGATGCCCTCTCTCACCACTCCTATTCAACATAGTGTTGGAAGTCCTGGCCAGGGCAATCAGGCAGGAGAAAGAAATAAAGGGTATTCAACTGGGAAAAGAGGAAGTCAAATTGTCCCTGTTTGCAGATGACATGACTGTATATTTAGAAAACCCCATCGTCTCAGCCCAAAATCTCCTTAAGCTGATAAGCAATTCAGCAAAGTCTCAGGATACAAAATCAATGTGCAAAAATCACAAGCATTCTTATACACCAATAACAGACAGAGAGCCAAATCATGAGTGAACTAAAATTCACAGTTACTACAAAGAGAATAAAGTACCTAGGAATCCAACTTACAAGGGATGTGAAGGACTTCTTCAAGGAGAACTACAAACCACTGCTCAATGAAATAAAAGAAGACATAAACAAATGGAAGAACATTCCATGAGCATGGATAGGAAGAATCAATATCGTGAAAATGGCCATACTGCCTAAGGTAATTTATAGGTTTAATGCCATCCCCATCAAGCTACCAATGACTTTCTTCACAAAATTGGAAAACATCTAAAGTTCATACGGAACCAAAAAAGAGCCCGCATTGCCAAGATAATCCTAACCAAAAAGAACAAAGCTGGAGGCATCATGCTACCTGACTTCAAACTATACTACAAGGCCACAGTAACCAAAACAGCATGGTACTGGTACCAAAACAGAGGTATAGACCAATGGAACAGAACAGAGTCCTCAGAAATAATACCACACATCTACAACCATCTGATCTTTGACAAACCTTACAAAAACAAGAAATAAGGAAAGGATTCCCTACTTAATAAATGGTGCTGGGAAAACTGGCTAGCCATATATAGAAAGCTGAAACTGGATCCCTTCCTTATACCTTATACAAAAATTAATTCAAGATGGATTAGAGATTTAAATGTTATACCTAAAACCATAAAAACCCTAGAAGAAAACCTAGGCAATTATTTTCAGGACATAGGCATGGGAAAGGACTTCACGTCTAAAACACCAAAAGCAATGGCAACGAAAGCCAACATTGACAAATGGAATCTAATTAAACTAAAGAACTCCTGCACAGCAAAAGAAACTACCATAAGAGTGAACAGGCAACCTACAGAACGAGAAAAAAAAATTTGCAATCTACTCATCTGACAAAGGGCTAATATCCAGAATCTACAAAGAACTCAAACAAATTTACAAGAAAAAAAAAACAAACACATCAAAAAGTGGGCAAAGGATATGAAAAGACACTTCTCAAAAGAAGACATTTATGCAGCCAACAGACACATGAAAAAAAATGCTCCTCATCACTGGCCATCAGAGAAATGCAAATCAAATCCACAATGAGATACCATCTCATGCCAGTTAGAATGGTGATCATTAAAAAGTCAGGAAACAACAGGTGCTGGAGAGGATGTGGAGAAACAGGAACACTTTTACACTGTTGGTGGGACTGTAAAATAGTTCAACCATTGTGGAAGACAGTGTGGCGATTCCTCAAGGATCTAGAACTAGAAACACCATTTGACCCAGCTATCCCATTACTGGGTATATACCCAAAGGATTATAAATCATGCTGCTATAAAGACACATGCACATGTATGTTTATTGCGGCACTATTCACAATAACAAAGACTTGGAACCAACCCAAATGGCGATCAGTGATGGACTGGATTAAGAAAATGTGGCACATATACACCATGGAATACTATGCAGCCATAAAAAAGGAGGAGTTCGTGTCCTCTCTAGGGACATGGATGAAGCTGGAAACCATCATTCTCAGCAAACTGTCTCAAGGACAAAAAGCCAAACACCACATGTTCTCACTCACAGGTGGGAACTGAACAATGAGAACACGTGGACACAGGAAGGGGAACATCACACACCAGAGCCTGTCATGGGGTGCAGGGAGGGAGGAAGGATAGCATTAGGAGATATACCTAATGTAAATGATGAGTTAATGGGTGCAGCACACCAACATGACACATGCATACATATGTAACAAACCTGCATGTCGTGCACATGTACCCTAGAACTTAAAGTATAATAAAAACAAAACAAAAGCATAAAAATAAAATAAAATAAAATAAAATAATAAATAAAATAAAATAAAACCTCTGATTGCTTATTTAAAAAAAGAAAGTATAATTTATAACTGACCCTGTAGAGCAGTGCTTCTCTAACTTTAATGTACCTACAAAGCAGCAGGGGATCTCAGCAAAATGCAGATTCTGATTGAGTCGGTTTGAATTTGGGTCTGAGATTCTGCATTTCTGACAAGATCTCAGGTGATTTCAATGCTTCTGATCTACAAAACACATTTTGAAGCACAAACTTTGTTGTCATTGTGTACTGCATGTAATGAACATAACGAACTTGTGACGAGTTCACTAAGTGTTAAATATTTAGGTTCTTCATGCAAATATCCTTGATATACAACAGTTGGAGAAATGAACTGTAGTTTTTGATTGCCTGGGAATATATTATTTTTCAAGTAAAAATATAATATATTATAAGCTCCAACTATCCAAAAACTTGCAATTCAATAGGTTTTCAGAAATTTTGTGTGTGTGTGTGTGTATGTATTAACTTCTGTATACATAAAATAACTCTGGGAAGCTTTGTGAAAATAACAAGAAATTTAACATTGAGTAGATGGGAACCATGAATAGTAGGCATATTTCACTATATTTCCTTTTGTACCTTTTGAATTTAAGTCATGTGACTACATTATTTTTAAGCCATTTAAAATCCTCCCTTCTGAAACTGATGACCTCTTGAAGTAGGACAAAAAGGAAGAAGGATTAATGCAGGTCTGAATCTACAGAAAGTTTTGTCAGGAAAAACATGGTGCTGAACTGACCCTGGCCAGTTTGCAATAATTTATATCTATGCACAGAAGTTAATAAGCATACAATGGCTATATCCTTAGTAAATGAGATTTTTTTACTTTTTCAACAATGTCGTGAAAAATATTTATTAAAACTATAGGTAAACTGGATTTTAAAATCACCTCCTATGGAAAAACTTAACACTGAAAAGAAACAGTAGCCTATCTACCAACCTCTATTTAGGATGGATCCACAGAGGAAGCCATTTTTAATATTTTCTTCCCAGGATTATGTCTATACTGACAAGTCTGTAGCTAGGTTTATGCACCTAGTTATAGATTTGGGAATTTATACATTAATCATATAGTCTCTGCTATGATGGATGAATATTTAGCTCACACCACTCCTCGCCTCCTCCTACCATCCCCTTAAAATAGTTATATTAGTATTCATTTTGGAATTTCCATATGTTACATTTATAATGGTAAATAATATGTTTTAATTATTATTTTTTATCCCATCAATTGATGCATTATCTCTTGACTCCCCACTCTGTATAATGAGAATGTTCTTGCTCTTGCCCTTCCTTGTAGCTCACTCTCCACCTTTGGTCCACCAAATATTATAATCTGTATTTTACATTGACAAGGGGATGACATTTACATTCTGTTCTCAATCATAAATATCCAGTCCACATTTCATCCTAAAAGGTTTATCTTAAAAGTTTAACATTGATATGATTTGACTGTGTCCCCACCCACGTCTCATCTTAAGTTGTAGCTCTCATAATTCTCACATGTTGTGGGAGATGCCCAGTGGGAGATAATTGAATCATGGGGGGAATTCCTCCATATTGCTCTTGTGGTAATGCATAAATCTCATGATGGTCTTTTAAGGGGAAACCCCTTTTGCTTGGCTCTCCTTCCCTTTTTGCCAACCACCATGTAAGACATGCCTCTCACCTTCCACCTGATTGTGAAGTCTCTTCAGCCACATGGAACTGAGTCTATTAAACCTCTTTTTCTTTATAAATTACCCAGTCTCAGGTATATCTTTATCAGCAGTGTGAAAACTGACTAATACAAACATTAAAGCAGTGTTACATAACTATAACTATAAAATCGTTGTTCACTATAGCCAAATAGTATGATACGTGACTATATTTTATTTCTTACACAGCTTTTTGTTTTTCCTGAAGTTCCTAATTTATCATCTTTATTTCATTAACTAGTAATTTTAAGATCTCAGAATTTCCCCCTTATACTCTTGTTTTTGTTCTATTATATCGTCATATTTTTCAGGTCTCTTCTTTCCCAGACTCTTCTATTTTCTGCTGCAATGTGTACCACTGCTTGCTAACACAATTCTTTTCTTCAACTTTTCTTTGTTGCTGTCCTGGGTTGTATCCCTGCCACCTGGTGCATCTTTTGACTAGAGGGAAAGCTCTTGGCCAACACATCTCTCTGGCTACTGCAAGAAGACATTGCTCAGTATAACAAAGGGTTGAGCTTCTTGCAGAAAAGGATATAAAATGCCAAAATACCATATTCTGTGCTCTTTGCATGCCTCTAGAGTAGCAATCTATCTCTTTGAAGAGTTCTCTAAAATGATGATTCAAATAAGGCAGTTTGGAACTTGATCTTAATTTAGTTATTTAACTCATGCCAGTTGTGATTCATTCTGTTTCATATTGAAACATTATACTTTATTTTTATTTCTGGTATTATTTGGCAGACATGAAATAGAACCACTTTTTTATAATAAAGAATGCTTCATTGTCAAAGAAGTTAAAATATCATGCATAGACTAATGATTAAGGTTTTGCAATATTTTACTAATGTACTCTGATTCTATTTCCTTTATCATGATCTATTCTTTAGAAGTCTACTTCTTGAGATGCTGTTAGATGAGGTAGGAAAGAAGGTATATGATTACTCATCAACCAGATTAACTTTTACTTTTTGACAAAGTATTATGTCATGGTTATATACATTCCTGATTCCATTTAAATATCTGTGTGACAAATATTCTGCAGAGGGGGAAAAAAAAAACAGGACTTGAGTAATGTGACTAATTCAGAACACGTAATTTTTTAATGCAGTTAGTTCTGATTCAGAATTATGAAATTTTTAGAATTAATGGAATGCATAAAGATGGAGTCTAACTTTTACTTTTTTGGTAATGGTTCAATTTACACCAAACCCTAACCTTTTTGTGAAAAGATCAATATCTTGAAGACATTTAATGTGCAAATGGCTTATTTTGGTCATTTCCATTTTAAAATCAGACCTAGGAAATTTAATTTGTTTTCAGAGCTCACCGTCCCATTTTTGCTTCTACTTAGTGAATGTTTACTAAGTGTGTAGTGTTTATACGTTCCTCCAACTTACCAAGCACAGTGCTAGATTCTCAGACAAATCAAAATAATTGAAATACATACCTCACTCCAAGTATCTGGTAGTATAAATAGAGATATAAGAAATGTACAGATGAAACAAAAAAAATATTTGAAACAGTTCATTGTCAGAAGTACATTGTATGGCACTTAGAGAAAGATGAAGAAAGAAAAAAAGAGAAACAAAGGCTGGAATGTCCATAGAAGGCTTAATGACCAGAGATGTGATGATAGAGTTAACCTGCAGGTTATTTTGATGCAAACATTTCAAACTAATTTAATGACTATGAAAGACAAGATTTTTCCACTTCATCTGGAGCATTATTTAACTTCTTGGGTATGTTTTCTTTCTCCTTATGTGATGGGCATAAGATAAAAAGATTAATGCTTGCTTTTGAAAGCTGGCTCTAAATGTCGACATTTTTGTGTATGTGTATGATATTGAGTAGTGCCTATTATTATAACCAAAAATCGTACAAGAAAAAATCTTTATTCTTTGCAAGTAACTTGAACTCAGAAGATATGAACACTTCAGAACATACATGGGAAGTACCTGACGACCAGCCTAAATGCAATGGAGCAGTCATCCCCCATGACTATCTGGATAAGCTTACTTTCAACACCAGACCCATAGTCTAGAATTTATGATGTAGAAATAGTTCACTTAAAAATAAATATTTCCTGAAAAACCTAAAAATTATGAAAAGCAAAAGTATTAAGTTGAACCATATTAATCTGCTAGTTCTGTAGGTCAAAGTATCAGCAATTTTCTATGATGCAATAGAGAATAAGACTCTTTTCCAACATTATTTTCCTGGTAGCCACTAACTATTGATCAGTCTTGGCAAAACAAATAAATAAACCTAGAAAGGCTACTTTTACTAAATTTAAGGTTAAGGATAGATACATTATCTTTAAAGCAATCAAAATCGGCAACCAAACTTTTCTAAATTCTGTGAAGTTTCTTGAAGCAGAGACGTCCTGAAGATGAAATTTCCTTGAAGAAGATTCCTTTGTGGGTCTCCTGCATTGATCGAGAATCACTAGCTTAATAAAATGTGTATTTGCTTTTCTGTAGATTGATTTAATAGATAGTGCTTATACTAGACCCTTTTAGACTTTCATATAGGAAATAAGGCTAAGAAGACAGAGGAAAAATGTTTGTCAGCCTTGACCCAGAGCTCTCAGGACAAAGAAAAATAATATACTGAGGTCTATTCAGCCTTGGCTTCTCACAGATCATTACAACCAAGATGCCAATTAACACTGAATGTGACAGTGGCTTTTGTGACGTGGACAGCTGGCCACTCAAGGATACACAAGGACCACCTGCTCGTATAACATAGGCCACCAAACAGGCACCAGATGGTGACAACATTTGAATGTTATTACTACAGTCACTTTCACCTCGGCTCCATTTGAACTGGACATTAAGAGAAAGAGCTGTGAAATTCACATTTGATTTTTGGAACGATATGGTTCTCCATAAATCTCACATGTATGACTTATTTGAAGCCAAAGAATCATTGCTGGGCATTGGTGGCCCAACAGAAGTTCTACATCATGTGGCAATTAGAAACAATTGGCTTAAACAAGATATACTACACCTGCTGAGATACCCGTATGGAAACCTTGGAGAGAAAAAAATGTAGAAAAATTAGCTACAAGAAAAGACTTGAGTGAGGTGATGGATTTGGGGGTAAATAGAAAAGTAAAAAATGTTTTCCAGAAGAGGCAAGTGTCAAAGCAGGAAAAGGAGCCAAGACATGCATATTTTTGGCATTATATTCCAACTCCTTGAAATTTGATCCTGGCTATACAGATTGATAAGAAAGAACATTCTAGAAATTTTTAGATATGCTTATTGCCCACAAAAAAAAAAAAGTGGTGTACTTTTTCAGTCAATATGCACTAGAAATTTAAGAGAACATTTGAATTCAAGTTGCTTCCCAAGATTGAACAAAATGTTCTGTTAAAGTGGTTAATGCCCAAAGCAGTACAGAATAGTTACAAAGTAAAACTTATTCAGCAATTCTAGTTTGTACTTTGGATGAAGAGGAATCCATGACTGTATTTCACAGGGAGGAAAAGACTTGATACATCATATCCAAATCCTTAGTAAAGAAAATAACATTTCTAAAAGCCAGGGATGAGGTGTGGAAAATACCAACAAATTATATAATAATCAAAAGTCCATAGATACTTCACTAACATAATTTATTCTACATTACAGCCTGACGTGGTCTCTACCCATCTATGAAAAAAAAATCAGATTCCCATTTCCCTAACAACATAGGTGAATCTTTTTGAAAACAGCAGCCAGATGTCCAATATGATTTCCTGAATTTCATAATGCAACTAACTTAGCAGGTGGCCCTAAGTCTCTAAATCAAATTGTTAGGGCTTTGGGGGTCTCCTAGCTAGGTAAAAAAGGTGTCAGTATGAAAATAATTCTGAAGAAAGCTAGAAACAGCAAAAGGAAAGAACAAGAAAAAATATTGGTGAAATTTGACAAATGCATTTCTCAGCATTATGTCAAACATGTTTACTGAGCTGCGCAATTAATAAAAAATATTCCGTACTAGAGTCCCTAATTATTATTCTACACAGGACAGAACACCTCTTCATTATCCCTTTTTGAATTGATTGTGTACATCAAACAGTGGAGATATAAATAAAATATGCCTGCATGCATAATACCCTCACATTAAAGCTGGAGGCAATTAACCTATGATTTTTCATTAATTAAATTAAAATAACCTTCTAAAAAATGTCTAAAACCATAACAGGATTTTTAGTGTGTATTTTCCTCCCAATGATACAAAGAGGCTGTTTACCAGATTTATCATAAATGCTGTTTTTGATTTTATCCCAGGCTTTTCTCTAATTTTCTCCTGAGGTTCCAGTCTCATTTAGCTAAACCCAGTCACAATGTCAGAGATTTAGGGGTTTTTTCCTATCTTTAAAAAATACCAGTTCTCATCAAGATTGTATTATTATTATTAAATTGTCCAAGCATCTTCTCCTTGAGCTGGATTTATATTATGTAAGTGGAGAGCTGCAAATTATTTGGTGAATTTACTGAATATAGGCAGTTGAGCCACATAAATGGGATATCAGAAGGAAAGAATGGGCCTGAATATGGGGTTCCCTTAGCCAAGCTGGAAAGCTCTCCCTACCTCCTGCGAGGGCTCCTTCCAATTCCTCCTTGACTTTTCTGATTCCCAGTCATCACAAGTTGTTCATTCTTCCAGTATTCTCCCCTTTAAAACGTGTTTTTATTTTAAAATAAGCATAAAATGTTATATATATATATATTCCAAGGAAGATAACCTTAATGCTCAAATTATTTTGTTTTGCTTTTCTCTAAAACCCTTCGCAGACCCACTGAAATCTCACTATATTAAGGGACCACATATTCACAGATTTCTCCCACCTAAAGTCAACTCTTCTTGGTAGACAATTAGGTGTTCAAATTTTTCCTAAACATCATGTATTGGTTGACTTGTATTTTCCATATAAATTTACTGTTTTTATCCTATGAAGAGAATCTCTCCTTAAAATACTGTATTGCTTCCTTTTTCTTGATTCCCACCACCATGGCCTAATATGGACACTCATTACTTTGCCCTTATGCCTAAGTTCTCCCTCTAACTTGACTCATTGCCTCTAAGTTATTCTTCTACAATGTGCAGTACCTGTACTCTGACAACCAATCTTCCTACAGCCTTATTTTCCCCTGGACACCCTCATCACACACCTGCATCAGCATGACAGAAAACATTATCTGTTACACATCCGACAAGCATTGTCACCTTTCCCATCTATTTCCTGCTAGGAGAGTTCTGAATTTTGTATTCCAGTGGCAGAAGAGATTCTATAATCTTACCCAAACAAACGGCCCCTCCTCCATTGTGTGATGGTCTACACCAGTCAACAGCTTAGGAGTAGGCACTTGACCCAGTTCTGGCCAATGAACTTTACAGGAAAGTCAGTGTGGGACTTCCATCCCTGAATAAAATGATAGCATCTCATAAGGAGAAAAGATCATAGCCCTACATCTTTCTCACATCTTGGAATATTGGTATAAGAATGTGATGCCTAGTGCTATGCCAATAGATAAGAACAGATCAAAAAGACAAAAAAAAAAAAAAAAAAAAAAAAAAAAAAAACTTTGAGTCCTTTACAAAACCATTGAGTTGCTGAACTAATGCTTCAAGACTTTTTATTAAAGAAGAATAAGAAATGTAAAGTTAATGTATTTAATTTAATTGAAAAAAATCAAAAAAAAAATTTACCCTATAAAATGAACCTGCAAAAAGACTACGTAAAGTATTGTTGATCACCGTCCCAGGTTTTGAAACTCACTGGCACAGAAGACCGTGAATACACACAAGACTATGTCATGATAAATTACTGTAAGAAATTGAAAACATGCTATGCAGGATGTAATGTCAGGGTACACACTATTTCCAATCTGACAAAGACACCGGAGAAATTTACTAAGCACATATTTGAACAATCGGAGTCCGTCCATGTGCATTCTCAGAAGTCCTTGAAGAAGTACATGCCTGACAGGGTACAATGGCATTGGAGAAGCTATTATAGTTAATTCTATGAATCAGATACCGTGATTCTCCAAGGCAGTTTTTACAAGAGCAGGTCAATGTCTTCTGATTAAAGCTTTATTTAAAAGTGATAAAAGGAATTTGAGGAAGGGTTTCCTTTTGGTTATAATATCTTTTAAAACTACATTAAGATAAGTGCTATTTATACAAAGGTATCTTTTCACAAAAGAGGATTTTATAACAAGTAAATCTTGAAATGATGCATTAATTTAATTTTTGCTTCAGATCATCAATAGACCACAATATACTATGCACAAAAAATTACAATGCACAAAGAGATATAAAATATTAATGTGACTGAATTTTACAAATCTATACGTAAGATTTTTAGGCACTTCAAAGCAGTCAACTTGTAAGGCTATGTCCTTATTATAATATGCTCTAATATATTCTTCATATGCATCCTTGAGAGTGGAAACTCCTCAACCTTTAAGAATGGAATTGTGTTTTTAAAAATTGTCATTACATTTAATGAAATTAATCTCACCTTGTCAAAAGTCTTGTTCTCCTCAAATCCCAGTAGAACTCAAGTCTCCCTCATACCTTGGGTCTTGCAAGTCAGGCCATACCAATGTCACATGGGTCACAGGACCCAGATTCCTTGCCATGACTCTTGCACATCAAAGGCCTTATTCCTTCAAATGAGGACTCTGGAACTCTCAGAGTCCAAGGACCCAACCTTTCACCATGCATAAATTGAAGAGCATTCCTATTATGTGATGTAACTCATGGTCTTAAATCCCCAGATTCATGAGATCAACTCAGTTCTCTTGACTTCATTTCCAAAGGCTCGCCTAATCTAATCTGGTACATCTTGACCTCTCACTATTACTCTAGTGCTTTTACCCCATGATATGCAGGGTTCATGCCTACACTTGACCAGTGTCCCTGAGAACTCATGTCTCAGTAACCTCAATATGCTATTTTCACACATTCGTCTCTTTTGTGTAACAGGTTTATCAGCTTCTGTTGATGATCTTTCAGCACCTAGTTTACAGGGACCGTGTCAGAAAGTACGCTGAATATTGCATCAACTGTTGTGGTAATTCCACCTTTGTTTATCTCAAACCCCATAACTTCCTCCAGCAATGACTCTCAGAAATCATTCCTATCCTTATTCATACCATTAATTACATACCGTCAACCAAAACTCCTATAGATACTCCTTAAAAGGTACAAAAGTTTGGAGATAAAGTACATATGATGGTTCTCATCATTCTCTGACATTAAACTGTAAGGTCAACATGTTAGCCCTTTGTTTCCAAACCTCCGTTATATGGATAAATCTAGATAAACATTTTTATTTAGGATTGGTGTCCCTCATCTCTCCAAATTCTCATTACTCGCTATCCAAAAATTCAGTATAAAAGATTCAGACGGAGTCATCTGACCTCACTGTCTGAGCTCTTGCCATTCAAATCCAGTACCAAATATTAATAGATTAGAGGATGTGGAGGGATATTTACTGGGCCAAAATTATAGAGCCATATGGAACACAATCTCTCACAAGGCCTGCAAGACTTGATTAAAATCAGACTTAATATATTCATATTTTTAATAAATAATGTGCATATGAAAAGAGGATTGGTCAGCCACGAAAAAGCACAGATATGGGACAGACAAAGAGTAGACCTACCCCAATTTGTGTCCCAAACATATCTCAACATGCTCGTCCCAAAAGAGGAGAACACTTTAGCCAAAGCTTTAAGTATTTCTGGTCTATTTCAGTAAAAAAAATTTTTTTAATTGCTTTTAAATGGAACACTATGCAGATCTTTATATAGCACGCCCTTCTAGGATATCAGAGTCTAGCCATTCATTTTCTTCAAGCTATTTTACAACTCTCTCTAAGTTCATAAGTGCACAAATTATGTCTTGTCCAGCAGAGTTTTCATTGGTTTCCTTTCTCTGCTGTAGAAAAACTAGTTTTGCCTCCGCTCGCAATTCAATTCCTTTATTCCAAATACATATGGCTTTTTTACTTTTCTTTTCAACCAATTATAACACTGGCCATGTTACTTCATTGAATGAGTAAAGCAAATTCTGTAACTTGTTCATTTTTAAATATTTGTATCTGTATGAGTCAGGATTACAACTTTTTCCTGAAAATTATCTTTCTTAACAACCTTAAGGCTGTCTTAACCTTTTCTGAATAAATATTTATCTTAACTAATTTCTCTTATGATTTGATGCTCAACAAGTATTTATTTGATTTTAATTGGCATTCTATGTTGATCTTCCTTTTGGAAGAGCGTGAAAATATAAGTGTTTCAGTTCAGTGGCAGTTATATATTTTATTATAAACATCAAATAACTCAAGTCAAATGTAAATGATGAGCATACAAAACAATGTTGAGTAAAGATGAAATATCGACCACTCTTGTAGTATAAAGGAAGAGCATGTGCTTTAGAATCGGACCTGGAAATAACTTCCAGATGTGCCAGTATATAAGCTGTGTGACCTTGGGCAAGTCACTTAATCTCTCAGAATCTGAGTTTGCACATCAGCAAATATGGATACTAATACAGGATTGTTGGGGAAATTTGCAATGACATATTTCTGATCTAATTGTCAACTGAGATCATCTTTTCCTTTTCGTGTTGTGACCTCTGGAAAGTTCAATCCCAAAGGTTCTATTGAGTCCCACTTCCATAGTCATCTCTTCTTCTAAATTATTATTTCTACTAAATCTTTGATCTCTTTCACATCTTGCCTCTTGTATCTTCCTCTTTTCTCTAACTGTGCCACCCCACAGGAAGCACAGCCCCTTTTTCTGTCTGATTTCCCCAAAGCACCACCACTCACTCAAGCCTTTATGTCTAGTAGACAGTAACAGAATATTAACAGATTTTAAGGTAAATATTAGAAACTTTGAAGGCTGTTGCCTGCTCCCAATCAACTTTCCTACTAAAATGGATTCCTCTCATACCCAACATTTTCCCCATATTTCCCTCTCTGCTCCCAAACACCAAAATTTTTGTTGTATTTTTTTCAAAAATCAGTTTAATTACCTCTTATTTTCACTCAGAAGGACATTTTTGTTATGCCCAGAGAGACTGTTTCTGAGAAGAATTTGGTGGTCAGCATTTAAAGTAATGTTATTTTCTCTTTAGCTACATTCCTAAAATTCCTGGAAGAGCAGACATTCAATTAGTGGTAGTTATTATCATTATGTGTATAGATCCCCAAGGTAATGACATTAAAATGCTATTCTCACTTGAATATATAAATTCTTTCATGTTTGCTAAAAAGCCAGTTCCATTATTTTATGGTTATCCTCTACAAATTACCATTCCAGAGACCATGGAGAATAATTCAATGCTTTTGTTTTTTAGAGTGCTGAAAAATAACTCACTATCATTACATTTTTAATTATATCCCAACAAATGGACAGTTCTTTCCTTGTTTTGCTCCTACAATTACTTCTTTTCTTGTGTAAAACATATTCTGCTTTGGATTTGAGAAAACCACCCATCTGTGCCTCCTCGTAGGCTGCTGACACCACGGCCAGGGTCTACAATGTGACCCAGGACTAGAAACACCACATTCTATTTGCAGACCTCAAGTATTGGTCCAAAATGGACACTTACCAAAATCCATTGAATCATACCAAATGAGACTTAATTCTAGGATATTAGTGGACACTTTTAGGAAGGTGGATCATCCAAACTGGAGCTCTTATAGACATCTTATTATTGTCATATAAGGGGATAATTTGTATGAGAATAAAACCAATACAGCGGAAGACTTCACTGAAAGCCTGAGAGAAATCTGATCCTTGTGACATTTGCATGAACCATTCGTCGGGCAATATTTGAGGCCAGGCCTATCCCTAAATTTTTGTTATTGTTACATAACAGAATAAGCTCTCCTTTCTTTTAAGCCACCTTGGATTGAATTTTCTATCCCTTGTACCAGAGAATCCTGTGTGACCGACTCCTTTCATACAAACGAATTTAAATAAATTCAAAGAAATACATACAACCATCCAGATAAAAGTAAATAGAGGCATGGAGGCATACAATTAATAAATGAAAGAAATTTAGACAAAATTATGTGTAAACCAAGTGTGCAAAACTGCATGTAATTAGTTTCCAGAGGAGAGGTCCAAATTCAGGACATTCCTAATGGCTAATTAATTAATAGTTGTGAAATGCATAATGTCCATGAAATTTAATAAAATCAATTGAATAGAAGGGCCTCAGTGTCCTGGTTCAAGAGGGAAAAATCTTTAATAGAGCTTCATAGAGGGATATTGTATGCATTATGGAAGGCAAGATTCTCAGTGATAGACTCACCAAGAATAGACTAGTGAGATTCATTTAACTGTTTCTTGTAAACTGTTTCTTACAATTCCGTAAGAGCAATTACATGAAAGACTGAAAGACTGTGGTCTTATTACACAGCTCTCTGACAGCTAAGAGCCCAGGATTAGACTGTCTCTAGGCCAATGGTTCCCAAACTTTTTAGCAGTAGACATTTTTATCCATGTGAAACTGTGTGTGGAGCTGATCTGTTTGATTCCTGGATGGGGAATCCAGAGAACCCACTCATCAACAGACTTGTCACACCCCTTACCCTCTCTCTACCATGGCAGCCCCTGTGGAACACCAGGCCTCTGAGAGTTTTGTTTTGTTTTTTTTAAAGAATATATTCTGCACCATAAGATAGGGTAAAAAAAATTTTAAAAATAAAAAGAATATATTAATATCAATTCAGAAATATTCCATGAATTATATTTTTCCACATTTGAGCTGTCAAAATTTTAAAGCAGAAAACTCAATTTCAAATTATCTAACATTGAGAAGAGGCAGAACCTATATGTGTTAGTGATCATCTAAGTGGAGAAGAGGATTTCATCCTTCAATCCTTTCACACCCCAGGAAAATAAATGAATTCCATCAGGATATGTTCCTGAATATCAGACTACTGTCTATCCCTGAAGAGAGATGCATAAAGGTAGTACCTGAGAGGGAAAGCCACAGCTTACTAAGGAAACAGTTCTGGTTTTATCCTGAGGCAAGAACAAATAGGCAATAAAGATCCAAGAATTCTGTGTCATAGAGTCTATCTTAAATCACAATATCTTGTAAACATTTCAAACAATATAGAACCTCTCATAGCCTTCACAGTGTCCAACTTTGAACAATGTAATTTCTTAGAGAACTCTTAAAAATACATTGGCTGAAAATACATCTTCATGAAAATGAACGATTTGAGAAAACATAATGAATATAAGTCAATTAAATGTTGGAAGGCATTGACCAAAAATGATCATTTGGGATCTAGAATAGTGAAATGATGCAGATTCATCTTTTAAGACAGCTTGATAGCAAAATCAATTGTAACTTGAGACAGAAACTCACATTATTGATGTAAAGAAAAATATCTATTTTTCGATTCTAAATAGCATGAATCTATTTACTCCAGAAGCAATTTCAAGTCATTATAATATCAGGATAACAAAGAAGAAAATATATGCCTATTGTACACTAGCATATTTTCAATGAGCTTATTCTCAAACCAGGGGTAGGCACCAACTACCTCATTTTGTGTGGGCGGGGGGTATTAGAATGCAGTTTCTTTGTGAATCTCAGTAATGAGAAGTTTATATTGGTTTTATACGGCTTAGTCTAGAAGCTGAAAAACTACAGTCCACAGGCCAGATGTGTAAATAAAAATTTTTTGAAACACAACCACACCCATTTGTTTATATGTTATCCATGCTGTTTTTGTGTTCCAATGGAAGATCTGAGTGGCTGCAATAGAGACCTTATGACAGTGAGACTAAAATACTTATTCTACACTCCTTTAAGAAAAACTTTGTCCACTTTGGACTTGGTTAATACCTGGGAACTCTCCCTGGATCAAAGGCCAATAAAATATCAAAAAAAAAATGTTAAGTACTTTTTTTATTCACAAAGTTACGATGTAAAGTCATGGGTGAAAATTGTCAATATTAGATGAGTAAAACTTAAAACCCAGATGTTCATCATGTAGGACATTGGCCCAAGAAGCACACATTTAAAAACAGTTTGGAAGGAAACTAATAGCGCTCAGAAGACACGCCTAGTTAACCAATGGACCTATAATGCAGGGCAAGGTAGAAGAATACTTTTTAAAAACTGATCAGTTAATCGATGGACTTATCACATGAAATAGAGAATACCTTGCTAAGGATTGAATAATGGACCTATGACATAGAATGAAGTAGATCACTTTTTAAAAAACTACTAATAATCTACTGACTATTCTATGAGCCCATCCAAATGGAAAAAATACAGAGCCCATAGTTTGCAAACAAACCATTTAAAAATCTAGAAAGCTAGAAGTCTTCAAGAGGAATTTTACTTAGTTTTAGATCTTCAATCAGATATTCCAAGCAAGCAACCACTGTTTACATTATTAAAATCTGAAAAAACATTTGGAGACTACAAAATGCAAGCAGTTTTCCTCAAACCAAATTAACTTCCTTTGTTGTATTTTATGAAGTTTTACCTAATCCATGTGTTTTCCTCAGAGGTATGAGAGCCATCATTCCCAGAGAAACTCAAGGCTTGCTGTGGATAAGAGAAATAAAAGAGAAAATATCTGTAGAAGAGCCAAAAAAAGAAAGAATAAATGAAAGAGAAAAATAAATGTGCTCCAAATAAGTGGAATAAAATGATTCTTAGCATAAATATTACAGACCAAAGTAAAGCCTCTCTCATTTAAACCCAGAGAGAGCAGAGTTACTTTCCTGTCATCTCTGCTTGCCAAGCCAGAAACAAAGCTTGCCAATTGGCATGCCTTAACCAGATTCACGGAGCTCAAAACCAACTTTCCATTTGGAGCAGACCCCCGTTGAGGAAAAAGACCTGCACAATGGCAGAAGAAATCAACACCAATTAACTATAATAATCAACTTAGACCCTTATAAGTAATCCTAAAATGAGTTAATAAGAAGTTGCTCAGCATTTGAGAAGTATCAACAATATGAAAGAAAACTGAAAAGATAAGGAGAATGAGTAATTTTGAGTAAAACAAGATTATTTAGGGGAATGGAAGACAACTTTTCTAAAAATCTAAATTTGATAAATTGATTAATTAATGACAGTTATGATACCCAGAAAACCAGACTGCCATCTATAAAACAAAAATTATGTCAATCAACGAACACAAAAAAGATTTTATAAAGTAAAAATATGATTGGAAAAAAATCAATAGAAATGTTGGATAGTCAAGGTACTCTCCTAACCTTTTAGCAAAAAAGACAAAAAGATTTTTAAAAATAGAGAAATGTCATATAAGATGAGTTAAAACAAGAAGAAACTACAGAAAAAAAAATAGGAGGGAAGTAATAGTCAAAGATGTAGTTGAAGAAAATATTTTAGAGCTGAAGAAAATTACTAGAATAAATGGTATCAGAAAGATAATTGGAAAAGCTTTATACCTAGACGCATTCTATAAAAATTTAAGAACAAAGATACCGAGAAAATTCTAGAAGTATCCAGAAAGAGAAAACAAAAATAACAAATAATCATATTACTATATTTCATTCAAAATAGTTCATGTTGAAAAGCAATGGAGCAATGTCTTCAAAGTTCCAAGGGGGAGAAATCAATACGACTCTAGAACTCTTCACATGACTAAACTTCTAATAACATTCGAGCACAAAATAAAGACATGCAAAAACTTTGAAACTTTTTCACAGATATATTTTATGTAAAAAAAAATCACTACAGGAGATAATTGAACAGTATTCAAGTCAGTAACTCAAAAACACTGACAGCTGAATGTATCATACACACAAAAAGGGGAACCTGGTAGGAAAAAGACAAAACGTTGAAGCCACAGGAACACATTTCCTTTTCTATGGGTGACATCTTACTGCTTGATTGTTCACTAAATAGTAGGTCCTCAGAGTTTAAAAGTAACCTAAAGACAAAAATAGGATTCTTAACTATATTTATAATACTGTAGAAAAACATTAAAATCCTTGAAAATTTATAAATAAAAATATTGAAATTTTTCTCACTTTACATAGACAAAATCAAAAGTTAACTATCTGAGGTTAATTAAGAAATGGATTGAAGTATAATATTTAAAGTTATAAATGTACAAGAATAAAGAATATTATAATTATCAAAAATTATGAGTAGGGAGAAAAGTGTAAGGGTGACAGAAGTAAGTTAATGTCTCCTTTTTATACTACGGTGTAAACAGATGTTGTTTAAAGTTGCTAAATACAGAAAGAGACATAAGATTTAAACCAGAAGAATTAACAGAAACTGTGAAAAGTGGTTGTATCTAAAAAGTGGGTCTACAGTTGAGTAATATCATAGGAGATTTTTCATTTCATACTTTTTTGCATGATTTCAAATTTTTCCATGGGCATATATTACTATAACAACATTAGCAACAATAAAGATAATTATTCCAACTGCTAATCAGGATATGGGTTTCCAGCACCCCACTCACCATATTTAACTATGAGAAACAGAACCCCAGAATCTACAGTTATTCTAGCACCTCACTCACCATATTCATCTATAAGAAACACAACCCCAGGATATACATTTACTCCCAGTTCTGAGCATCAAACACAAGTCTTACCTCAAGATTTTCTTTCACTCACCATATTCATCTATAAGAAACACAACCCCAGGATATATATTTACTCCCAGTTCTGAGCATCAAACACAAGTCTTACCTCAAGATTTTATTTGATATTTTTAGGAGAAACAATACTCTTATAATTTAAATATGATAAGAACTCAGGTGGGAACTCCTGAGTTCCCTCTTTCTTGTTGCACCAGTAATTTTAGCAATATAGTTTTTCACTTACCATCATTCTTTATCAAGTCAAAAATTATAACTTGTGAAGTGGAAGAAACAGTTCCTCTCTTGAGACATTCAGTAGATCCTGGGACACCAAGAAATTATCATAAAAATTCAAAAATCTCTCCAACCATTTTGTTCTTCTTAACCTTTTTATCCCAATAGTTCAATCAGGAGTACAAATAGGCCGCAGGTTGAGGATAATATGAGAGGAAATTGATCACTTTCTGCCTAGTCCAAAGAATCCTTCCTAACTATGCCAGTAAGCAGAGAGAAGATAATTATAGTTCTGCTTCTCAGATCACCATAGTTCTGCTTCTCAGATCACCCCTAGGGCTCCATTATGTGCTTTCATTCCGCAGGATCTGTTTCTTTTAGTGAAGAATTATTCATTCAGATTAACTCAACTTACAAAGGAGAAGAGTTCCAGAGACACAATCCTCTCTTCTGCAAAGTGTCCCAGGGGTGGTGTGTGGAGCACGCCCCAATCCGGTCATTTCGATGTCCAGAGATAATTACCTCCACCATGGAGAACTCACAATAAATAACAGTTCAGATTATTGGTATCAAGTCAGACATCCAGTAGCCTATTTAAACCAAGTGCAACTTCTCCAGGAAAGGCTCTTGGATTTTCCTTTGAAACCAAACACCTTGAAGTCCTAAGAATAAGCAGGGTGGTGGTGGTTCGCTTACCTTTGTTTACCTCTGTTATTTTGCCCTTAAAACAAAACGTTTGAAATCATGGGTATAAAACATTGCTATTAACATTGAGATAATATTAAAACCTATCAGGTTTTAGATCTTTATTTTTGAAATCCCAATGAACCACATTTCAAAAAGGAATCTTAAGAAGTGGCAATTTTCAAAAAATCTAATCATAAGAATACAGCTTTTCTTCTTAAAATTTGGTGGCTCAAATACTGCAGCTGTTGTTGAGTGATCTGGCCCAAATAAAAAGGCTCCCCAAGCTCATCAAAATCCACGTGGGATAATCTACAGACTTTTTATGTCATAATACCCAAACTGGAGTGTCTCATGGTGATTCGTACAGACTCCAGAAGAAAAACCTTCACACAGGAAAAGAGGAGTCAATAAATGAATGGGATTCAGGTAACAGTTACATACAATAAATATAATTAGTGTATTTATCTAATTGTACTCTTAAGAGCTGTGCATTTACTATATGTAAAGTTTACCTCAACTTAAGAAAAAAAGAAAGAAAATGAATCATCCTGAAGTTCTAAGCCTCCAGGAAGGTGAAGGTATAGAAAGTATTGCTTTATTTGCAGATAGTTCTTACTTTGCACAGTTCCAATACACATGAATTTCAGTTATCACAGGTGAGTTAAATAACAACAGTTTCCCAACAACACAGTTTAAATTTACTTACCACAATAGCAGTCTATTAACAGAACAATTGCATAAAGCAGAAACTGCTGCTAACTCGTCAGTTCACAAATCACTACGTAAATAACAGATGCACTGATGATCGGTGAACAACCACATCATTTACTTCAAAATCTGTTGGTGACAGGCCAGTGGTATCTGAGGTTCAGTTCACACAGTGTGTAATTGTGTTGCCTTCAGGTATCTTGGAAATAAACTCGTCACATTTCATGAAAATAGATAATCAAAAGAAAGAATTGGCCAACAAAGACGAAAGTGCAATGAAGAAACTAAAAGTGATAACGGTATAAGTAAAATTTAAATCAAACATACACAGCACAGAAGACACAGTTGACTGGGAACATTGACACCGCAGCCATTCAAGAGAGTCTAGATATGCAACCAGTGGAATTTAGCTAAGGGGAACAACTTACCAGCATACATAAGCAAAGCATTTGTGACAAAAAAGAAAAGAGGAAGACGTCATAGAGGAAGTGATGCCAGGAAAAATTTTCACATTAAAGGAAATCTCATAAATATTTCACATTAAAAGCACAAAAGATAAACTGCTGGAAGCTAATCCAAACTTAGAAAAGAGTGTGACAATTCACCAAGGAATAGAAAAGATATTCATTCTACATTGTAAGTTATGTGAGAAGGCAAGCACTGTTCAAATCATTTTTGATATATATATATTTTTTACAAATAAATAATGGACTTCAACTCTCAATGTTTCTAATGTTTTAAATTATGGTGTTATAAGTAAATATTAATTTAGCTGTTTTTTTTCCTTTTTGCTATATATTTGCAACCTATAGGAAGAGAGTTTTAGTGTTTTAACGTTTTTAAGAATTGAGGACAATTGTAATTTTTCTCATTAGTTATTAATATTGCTTTGCATAGATTCAGTTTGCATGGTCTTTTTATTATTATTATTATTGTCCCACAGACTATGCAAAGACTGTCTCCTCAGACTGGATTGTTAGTGAACACTGAAAAGCCGTTTTAGAGGGGAACAGGTTTCATTGAGAAAAGAACCTCCTGATCATTTGAACCCTCTAAATGAATCATGTGAGAGGTCTAGTAGAAACGTTCATGAAGCTGGGCGAATCTATACTACAGCCTTCGATCTGAATCAGATCACCTTTTACATTGCCTAATCCTTCCTTTGGAAAACAGTACGAAGTATTAAGGAAGTCCAATCTCAGCTGCCTCCCTTGGCCACAAGAGCTTTCTCAGTGAGTAGCAGAGCACTGGTTCAAATGGCAAAAGGATATTTTCTCCCTTCAGTTAGTACTGTCCCTTCTACCATCAATAACTATTAATGCCTTATTTTTGTATTCTCATGGTAGCAGTCCTAACCTCTATCCCAGGCCTTGTCTCCTCCTAATCCTCATCTCCAGTGAGATGGAGAGTTCCATCTGAATAAGAAAGATTACTATCTA